>NC_140226.1:33921825-34241825 GCF_951802725.1 Rutilus rutilus
GTGTGTGTCTCCGCTGGGACAGTAATGCGGGTGGTCTTTGCGGTGGTGTAGTCGTGTTTGTCCCTAATGCTGAATATCACGCTGACAAACCACAGTCATTTACATGCAATCATGTAGATGCAGAAGTGCAATTAGAGTCGAAACCTGCTCCAAAAGCGGCCCCGTTTCATTCTACGCCACTCCACTGTCTTTCTCAAGGGATCATGGGAAGAGGTCTGGGATACGAGTGTGTGGTGAGGGTACTCAACCTCAGTGGATTGCAAGCAGTGAGTTTCTCCTGCTTACAATCTTGTTTACAGGCTATAAATCTGCTGCTTATGTGTGACACGATGTGGCGGGACAGTGACAGCTCGTAAGGATGCTCGTTATCAATCACGCATTTCCTCATTCCAGACGCCCTGAAGCCAAAATCACAGTGGAAAACTGAATCTCTCAGTGCTCTTTAAGGCCAGACCTGCGGAAGCTCATTTCAGCCACGCGAGAAACAATCATGCTTTGATATCATAATTATACTAAGTCTTACTTATAGGATAAAAAGTCGATAATATGACATATACGAAGTCACAAATTATGACAATAAAAGTCGAAATTCTCAAAGTTACTATAGATTTCATTTCAGGTCATAATTTCGACTTCTCATCTCACAAATGACTTAATTTGTCATAATTTCCACTTTTTACTTCATAAATGTCTTTGTCATAATTTCAACTTTTTATCTCATAAATATCTTAGTTTGTCATTTCAACTTTTTATCTCATAAATATCTTAGTTTGTCATAATTTCTACTTTTTATCTCATAAATATCTTAGTTTGTCATAATTTAAACTTTTTATCTCATCAAAATCTTAGTGTGTCATAATTTTTACTTTTTACTTCATAAATGTCTTTGTCATAATTTAACTTTTCATCTCATAAATATCTTAGTATGGTATAATTTCGACTTTTCATCTCATAAATGCCTTAGTTTGTCATAATTTCACCTTTTTTATCTAATCAAAATCTTAGTTTGTCATAATGTCAACTTTTTATCTAATGTCTCAGTTTGTCATAATTTTAACTTTTTGTCTCATAAATATCTTTGTCATAATTTCTACTTTTTATCTCATAAATATCTTAGTTTGTCATAATTTAAATATTTTATCTCATCAAAATCTTAGTTTGTCATTTCAACTTTTTATCTCATAAATATCTTAGTTTGTCATAATTTCTACTTTTTATCTCATAAATATCTTAGTTTGTCATAATTTAAACTTTTTATCTCATCAAAATCTTAGTGTGTCATAATTTTAACTTTTTACTTCATAAATGTCTTTGTCATAATTTAACTTTTCATCTCATAAATATCTTAGTATGGTATAATTTCGACTTTTCATCATAAATGCCTTAGTTTGTCATAATTTCAACTTTTTTATCTCATCAAAATCTTAGTTTGTCATAATGTCGACTTTTTATCTAATGTCTTAGTTTGTCATAATTTTAACTTTTTATCTCATATATATCTTAGTTTGTCATTTCAACTTTTTATCTCATAAATATCTTAGTTTGTCATTTCAACTTTTTATCTCATCAAAATCTTAGTTTGTCATAATGTCGACTTTTTATCTAATGTCTTAGTTTGTCATAATTTTAACTTTTTATCTCATATATATCTTAGTTTGTCATTTCAACTTTTTATCTCATAAATATCTTAGTTTGTCATTTCAACTTTTTATCTCATAAATATCTTAGTTTGTCATAATTTCTACTTTTTATCTCATAAATATCTTAATTTGTCATAATTTCAACTTTTTTATCTCATCAAAATCTTAGTTTGTCATTTCAACTTTTTATCTCATAAATATCTTTGTCATAATTTCTACTTTTTATCTCATAAATATCTTAGTTTGTCATAATTTAAATATTTTATCTCATCAAAATCTTAGTTTGTCATTTCAACTTTTTATCTCATAAATATCTTAGTTTGTCATAATTTCTACTTTTTATCTCATAAATATCTTAGTTTGTCATAATTTAAACTTTTTATCTCATCAAAATCTTAGTGTGTCATAATTTTAACTTTTTACTTCATAAATGTCTTTGTCATAATTTAACTTTTCATCTCATAAATATCTTAGTATGGTATAATTTCGACTTTTCATCATAAATGCCTTAGTTTGTCATAATTTCAACTTTTTTATCTCATCAAAATCTTAGTTTGTCATAATGTCGACTTTTTATCTAATGTCTTAGTTTGTCATAATTTTAACTTTTTATCTCATATATATCTTAGTTTGTCATTTCAACTTTTTATCTCATAAATATCTTAGTTTGTCATTTCAACTTTTTATCTCATCAAAATCTTAGTTTGTCATAATGTCGACTTTTTATCTAATGTCTTAGTTTGTCATAATTTTAACTTTTTATCTCATATACACTCACCTAAAGGATTATTAGGAACACCATACTAATACTGTGTTTGACCCCCTTTCGCCTTCAGAACTGCCTTAATTCTACGTGGCATTGATTCAACAAGGTGCTGAAAGCATTCTTTAGAAATGTTGGCCCATACTGATAGGATAGCATCTTGCAGTTGATGGAGATTTGTGGGATGCACATCCAGGGCACGAAGCTCCCGTTCCACCACATCCCAAAGATGCTCTATTGGGTTGAGATCTGGTGACTGTGGGGGCCATTTTAGTACAGTGAACTCATTGTCATGTTCAAGAAACCAATTTGAAATGATTCGAGCTTTGTGACATGGTGTATTATCCTGCTGGAAGTAGCCATCAGAGGATGGGTACATGGTGGTCATAAAGGGATGGACATGGTCAGAAACAATGCTCAGGTAGGCCGTGGCATTTAAACGATGCCCAATTGGCACTAAGGGGCCTAAAGTGTGCCAAGAAAACATCCCCCACACCATTACACCACCACCACCAGCCTGCACAGTGGTAACAAGGCATGATGGATCCATGTTCTCATTCTGTTTACGCCAAATTCGGACTCTACCATCTGAATGTCTCAACAGAAATCGAGACTCATCAGACCAGGCAACATTTTTCCAGTCTTCAACTGTCCAATTTTGGTGAGCTCGTGCAAATTGTAGCCTCTTTTTCCTATTTGTAGTGGAGATGAGTGGTACCCGGTGGGGTCTTCTGCTGTTGTAGCCCATCCGCCTCAAGGTTGTGCGTGTTGTGGCTTCACAAATGCTTTGCTGCATACCTCGGTTGTAACGAGTGGTTATTTCAGTCAAAGTTGCTCTTCTATCAGCTTGAATCAGTCGGCCCATTCTCCTCTGACCTCTAGCATCAACAAGGCATTTTCGCCCACAGGACTGCCGCATACTGGATGTTTTTCCCTTTTCACACCATTCTTTGTAAACCCTAGAAATGGTTGTGCGTGAAAATCCCAGTAACTGAGCAGATTGTGAAATACTCAGACCGGCCCGTCTGGCACCAACAACCATGCCACGCTCAAAATTGCTTAAATCACCTTTCTTTCCCATTCTGACATTCAGTTTGGAGTTCAGGAGATTGTCTTGACCAGGACCACACCCCTAAATGCATTGAAGCAACTGCCATGTGATTGGTTGATTAGATAATTGCATTAATGAGAAATTGAACAGGTGTTCCTAATAATCCTTTAGGTGAGTGTATATCTTAGTTTGTCATTTCAACTTTTTATCTCATAAATATCTTAGTTTGTCATTTCAACTTTTTATCTCATAAATATCTTAGTTTGTCATAATTTCTACTTTTTATCTCATAAATATCTTAATTTGTCATAATTTCAACTTTTTTATCTCATCAAAATCTTAGTTTGTCATTTCAACTTTTTATCTCATAAATATCTTTGTCATAATTTCTACTTTTTATCTCATAAATATCTTAGTTTGTCATAATTTAAATATTTTATCTCATCAAAATCTTAGTTTGTCATAATGTCGACTTTTTATCTAATGTCTTAGTTTGTCATAATTTTAACTTTTTATCTCATAAATATCTTAGTATGGTATAATTTCGACTTTTTATTTCATAAATATCTTAATTTGTCATAATTTCAATTTTTCATCTCATAAATATGACTTAAAGTCATAATTTAGACGTATCGACTATAGTGTCTTGCCTTAAAATCAGTGGTAATAAATTAAAGAGATGCAGTGTAGTTTTTTAAAACTAGAATGATTGTTTAACAAAGGAGTTCTTTAAAATCATCCAAGAAGAAGAAAGAGAGTTCCCTCAGTTAAAGGATGATGCATGCAGATTAAAGTGGCTCTCGGTCTGAACTCGGTCCCGTCAGAATGAACTCCTCGATCACTTTCCCCACACGCGTCTCCGGCTCCAGCTCTGATTTCCCCAAACGCTGTGTTGGTTTTGATCCCTGTCTAGTTAGTGGTGTTCCCTTCTTCTGTCTCGTCGAGCTGCTACTCATTCCTGAGCGAGCGACTGATTCTGCCGTTATTACGCTGCAATTAAATGCCTCTCTGGGACACTTCACATAATGAACCATATCCTCGAGATGAAATGCTTCTCCAGTGTTGCCCAACATGTGGTTAAGACGGCAAACTCACTGGAGTCATTTCAGATTCAATTTACAATCGCTTTCAGATGTCATTCAGTATTTGCTGAATCTACTGTTTCGTCTAGCAGTTCTGGAGATCTAAAAGAATATGGAAATATTTTGGTCTGGTGAAGAGATTCAGTTGTTATGACTCTTGCAGAGACTCACTGAAGTGTTCAGTTCACAGCGAGATGAACAGCAGCACTCGATTCACTCATTTTCTTTCCAAGAATGTCTGTTTTCTTTGTAAATAAATTCAATGGCCATCATTATTTTGGGGGGAACGTTGTGATGTTCCTCATTTGTGGGTCACTTTTGAGAAAAGCATCTGTAAATATAAACGTAAATTCGCCAATATGTGCCTTTTGGGAACGCTGTTGGGAAACGGCAAGATGCGCATAAAAACCATAAGCGCTCAATTGAGGCAGATACGTTTTTTATCCGATAAGACGTGCATAAACTACGATGGAAACACTTTTACTGAATAAATCCCTCAAACCTCATGTGACTTTGCCTCAGCGTCAGCTGTGATTGGATAACTGGAGTAACCAATGGCGTCGCAGCATCTCAGATTTTGGTTTGGTGTTTCTGAAAGTCAAAGTGTGTGATCAGAATGTTTGGTGTAATTCCCTCCAGAAGCGTCTCACACACACGAGTGTGTTCCCGAACACCAGCATCCGAACGCAAGAGAACATGACAGCGTTTACGGTGTTTCGTCTGACGCTCGGAGACACACTCGTTCATGATGGAGGGAAAAAGAGCACAATTGCAGAAACTTACAGTTTTATACTCATATTTTGCCCAACTTCCTGTAAAGTGAAATAATAGAGATTTGCAAGACCGTTGCGTCGCGCAAGTGTCGCTTTCAGCAGCGTTTGAAATTAACGCCCGCCAAATGTGAGTACATTTGGGCCAATTTGGCGTTACTTATATTATATTGACTCACTTTGCTGGGAAAGTTCGTGTAAGACAAATCTGCACAGATTTAGTGCAAATACTCGTGAGTCATCATGATATATTAAATACAGCGGATAGCTCAGAATCTGCTCATATCTGGCTTACTTTAACATTCATGTCACTGCGCAACAAATAACGGCGCTTGTTCATTTGCATTGAAGCAAAAGCGAAGATTAAAAAGCATTTGATGAACAGAAAAGACATTGTTATTTTCCAACATCCTAAATGTTCTTTGTACAGTATTGATCTGTCCATCTAAAATACATTTTTGGTGAAAAGGATGAGGATGAAAGAGGAAGAGAGGAGATGCTGGATGACAGGATTTTGTTTGAATAAGTCCAAATTTGATAATATATATATATTAGATAGGCTAGTAGAAGTTCTGAATGGCCGGTAACTTAAACATTTTTTATCCAAATTGGCCGGTGAGTGGAAAAGTTAATTTCAAACCCTGATCATCAGTAATTGACCCTTCACAGGGAGTTTGATTGACAGGCGATCTGACCAATCATAATCCGCCATCCGCCGAATCCGCCATTTTTGTCCGCCAAAGCAGTCAGGAGAGTTAGTAGATTAACGATGGAGGATTTGAACTTGAGAAACGGAGAGTACTGACATCTTTCCGCGGTTAAAACAACATTCCTTCTGATGTTCATTCATGTTTATTTGATGCTATAAATGAACTAGAAGGAAGAGATGATCGGTTCACAAGCGGCTTTAACTGAGCGATCTGTCAGACACATTAAAGAGACACAAAATACTATTTATTGTTTAAATTTCTTTAAAAAATGACCAAGGGTGAGACTTTGTTTCATATCAAAAGTACCCTGGTCTGTCCTGTCTCAGTGTGTTGTCAGTGTCCTCTCTGCTCCGCGATGTGTGTTTCACTGCGTGAGAACATGGTGTCTGTGAGAGAGGCGTGGCTTGTCGGACATAGCAACAGTAACTAAAGGGGGCGGGGCTTTGCGAACGGTCAATTACTCTGCCGTTCTCTCACGGCTCTCGTCCTGCTCGCCACCGTGACGATTTTGTTCTCTTGAACACATGAGATGGAAACGCTGCTTTATTCGCGAATGTTTTATGTGATAGTCCAAGTTAAATTCACAACTTTGGATGGAATCATAGATACTGTCATATGCTATGGTGCTGTGCTGCTCAGACTAGTTTAAAAATCACCATTCAAACTGAATTACATCTCCATTGTGTTGCTTTAACTCAAGACTCAAGGTTTTCATTTTGAAATAATGACTGCGTCCAAAGTCGCATACTTCCCTAGGCTATATAGTAGGCGGAAAACAGTATGTGACTAAAGAAGTATGTCTGAATTCACAGTACTCATAAAAGAGTAGGCGAAAGAACCCGAATGATCTACGAGATTCTGAAGTGTCTTTACTACTATCCCATGAGGCCTCCGGAGAGGATTTGTGAATGACAGTGAAGCGACAACTGATGCTGGAAGGTCACATGATAATGACATCATGACGAATGTAGTACGTCGAGATTACATTCATACTACACACTCAATGTGCATCAAAAACAAATAAAATATGTTAAAAAATAAATACTTACTGTAAAAAGTGTAAATCTGCAACTGTTATCTTAAAGAGCTATTGTTTAAACTGATTTATTCCATACAAAATTGTTGTTGGTATAAATGAATGTATTTAAGTTGATTCAGTGATGTTAAATAATATTTTATTTAAATAAAAAATAAAAAAATAAAAAAATAATTTCAATTAATTATAGGTGTTAATTAATATAAAACTAGTCAATTTAGCTCTTGGAACAGATACTTTCTGCCCAGATAATCACACTGGGCTGTTTTTAATAGCCGGGCTCGTGCGTCTCTCCATCTCTCCGTCTGCGTGACAAGAGTTTTCTCGTGTTCTCAGTGCGTGACCCTCTGCGGTTCCCGTCGGTCAGCTCCCGGTTCTCCACCGAACCCCCCCGGGCCTGTTCACACCCTCGTTAGCGGCACACTGCTTGTTTTGGCGCGACGCCCATGTGAATGTAACACTGAGCGCGGAGGGTGGGAGCGTTGCTGCGTGCTCGCGCGCGTCTGACCTCGCGGTGCCCGGTCACGGGGAAACGCACAGGACGGGGGTCAGGCAGAGTTCATCAGAGATGAGGATGATAGATTCGCTCTTTCCCATGCATGCTGACCGGTCCGGGGCTAGTTGTCACACTTATTTTTTGTTTGTTTGCTTGTTTATTTGTTTAATTGTTTAATTAATTAATATTTTAGATCATTTGTTTTAGAACTTTGCAAATCAAATAGGTCTTTCTCATGCAGGATGTACACTGAAAAAAATTTGGAGTGACATTTACTTAAAAAAAGCTAGGCCACTTTTTCCACTCAGAAAATGCTAGTAAATTTACAAAGCTTTGCCAAGTAAAAACCTAAACATATTTATCAGTAGCTTTAATTAGAAATCTTTTAAGTAAAATTTACTTGGAATATGGAATTAAGTAAACTTTACTTAACCTAGTTAAGTGAAAGTAACAAAGAAAATAAGTAACTTTAACTTGGTTAGTTAAAGGTTGATTAATATTGATTTAGATTAAATTTCCTTTGCATTACATTTCACTCAAGTAATAATATTGAATTATACCAGTCATTTATAGTATGTGCTTTACTTAGATTATCTAGGTAATTTATACTATAGCATGTCAGATGTTGAGCATCCTGTGAATGCAAAGACCTCAATACTTGGTAGACAATACACAATGACGGTAACATTTGATGGATCGTTTTTGAGTTTGAATGTGTCATTTTGAGCAGAAAATGTACTCACAAAGTCACAAAATGGCATGTTACTAATCCTGACAACAAAAGCAATGATAAAACAGTGTAAATACAGCTGGAAACCAGTGAAAAATTAACCTCATTAATTATTCAAGGTCCAGTGCATGATGGGAACCCCAGTATCAGAAAAGTTGAGTAATTTTTACTTAATTTTATTGAGTTGATATTTACACTTTCATTTCTACTCGCTTGAATTAAGTACTGATATGGAATTTACTTAGTTTTTTAAATTCTTGCCTGAACTAACTTTTTCATGTAAATTACATTGTCTTTTTTCAGTAGTATTTACTTCACCAAAAAATCATTTTTTACAGTGTAGAGGAGACCGGGGCAGGTTGTCACCATTTTTTGTTTATAATTTCATGCAGGATAAGTTTATTTATTTATTTATTTGGTTATTTATTTATTTATTTATTCAGAACCTTTCAAAAAAAAAAAAAGAAAAAAATTCCTGTGCATGTTATAGAGGAGACCGGGACTACTTGTCATGCTTGTTTTTGTTTTATTTTTTCAGGAAAAGCTTGTTTGTTTTGTTTGTTTAATTAATTAATTAGTACTTTATTTATTTTAGGGCTTTGCAAATTAAGTATGTCTTTCCCATGCATGTTGTCGAGTAGACCGGGGCAAGTTGTCACACTTATTTACTCTGGTTTATATTTTTAGGATAAGTCTGTTTATTTATTTGTTGGGTTATTGGCTGTTTATTTGTTTGTCTAATAAATTATTATTTTTTTTTTTTACAGTTTCCATGTGTAATTTGAACTAGTTGTTTGAGACCAACATTTAAAGCATGCTAGAGTTCATGACTAAAACCTCAAAGTTTCTCAAAGAAAGAGAAACTTGACTGTAAATACCATGGTATCATCAGCATAGTATAATACAATAAAGCAATAAACAATCATCCTTCAGAAGAAATGAACAGAAGCGGTTGCATGTACGTCTGAGGTGGTTTGCTGTGTTCAAATGGCGAGTCATTCAAGAATTCAGAGTGTTTTTACGAGCCAAACTGATTGGTCAGGTCGTTTGCCAAACTCTGAAAGAGATGATTTTTTGCTTGTAAAGCGTAATATCAAGAATCAAGAAAATAACAGAGTCGATTGTTCTGAATTGCTCTGTGATTGTCTGAAAGCCTCATTATCAGCAGGAAGATGAAGCTTAATTTCAGTTTTCCGACTTTATTTGGACCGGGTTTTTTCCATGTTTAAACAGCATCCTTACATGCAGCGTCTTCAGCCAGATCCAGTGAGAGGACGAACTGACTCTGATCCAGTGGAAAATCAGCCAGTCAATGAGCTCTCTTGGCTCGATCGAGCAATAAATATTGATGAGAGGAAGTTCATCTGGTGACTAACTCTTGGACTCACTTCATCAAAAGTGCATTAGATTCACTGAATTGGTAAGTCCAGTTTGAAAAAAATCCTCATAATGAAGAGTTTGGCTTTAATCTGCTGCTTTCCTACTGAAGCACATGCAGAGGATTTTATGAAGCTTAATTATCCAGAAAACTGCTGAATTGTGAGGCACGTTCACTTTTATATATGAAAAAAAAAGCTGTATGCAAATTATTTGCCAGACCTTGAATCTACACAAGAACATTATTTCAAGCACTTCTACCCATGAAAGATATATATATATCAAAATGATATATAATTTTTTGTATATATATATATATATATATATATTTTTTTTGTATTATGCAGTTCATAATAACACGTGTGTGTCTTGCATTCTCAGTGTTTGCCACAAGAGGCGCTATAACTGTCATGGATTGAAGACGATCGTGGAGTAGTTATTTTAAGTTCATTAAACTGTTGTCATGTTTATAGCAGCTACTTAAATAACTACAGCAACACAAAACAGCGTGTAAGTATATTTAATGGGACCACACACACACACACACACACACACACACACACGCACACACACACACACACACTTACAGTTCACTCGCCAAGCATTCACATCTGTGTTTGTCTAATTGCGCAATAATGTTCTTGATATAGAAGTTGTAACATCAGCTGTCTGCATATAATTGCCTATTTAAATACTTATTTTATTCATGTTTATTTAGGCCTATGATATCAAATATTCTTGCTCATATCTTGAGGAATTGCAAGTTTCCTGGCATGTATGGGTCTAAGATGTCCATTGCATGTGCTGTTCATTCCTGAAGCTCAAACGTTGGATTTCTAGTAAATGCATGAACGGATGTAATGGCCTTGAATGCAGTGTAAGTCTCTGGATGAAAACATCTGCCAAATGCATACATTTCTGGGCTGAAAACAATAGCATTTTATTGTTAATAGTTGCCACAAGTTGTAAAGAGATGTAGCAGATATGCGTGTGTGTGTGTCTGTGTGTGTGTGTGTGTGTGTGTGTGTGTGTGTGTGTGTGTGTGTGTGTGTGTGTGTGTGTGTGTTTGAGTTTGTCTGTGTGTGTGTGTGTGTGTGTGTGTGTGTGTGAGTGAGTGAGTGTGTGTGTGTGTGTGTGTGTGTGTGTGTGTGTATGCTATAATCCAATCCATTAAACTGGACAGAATTACACTGGAAACCAGGAGCCGAGTGTAATAAATCACAGGCTTTGTGACAGTCAGATGAAACGTCTGGCACTTTGAGGTGTGTGTTGTAGACTGACCTTTGACCCCACGTCTATTCACTCATTACTTCCTCCTAATGCCACGGCTTTACGAGGCGCACGCCAACAGCAGCCGAATCCTATCAGTGGAGCATTATTCCTTTAATTATGCAAGTTATGATCATATGCATATGTTTTCTAACAGAATGTCGGGGAACACTTTATTTCGACGGTCCACTTTAGACATTCTCCTATCAGTAACTTTAGTCAACTAATGCTCTAATGAGACTGAGAGTTAGCTGACATGTTGTTTTTTCAAAGTTACTTCTAGTTAGTAGAATGTCTAAAGTGGACCATAAAGTGTAAGTGAATGTTGAAATGTTTTGATCATAAATAGGTGATTGTCCTGATGCCACAGATGCGGTTTGTCTAACAATAGTTTCAATGGAAACACATTTGGTTTTGCTGTGATGCCCGACGGCCCACTCCAACCACATCCCAAAGACAAATAAGAATTGTTCTTAAAAACTCCTTAAAAACTCTCTGTTTCCAGGAAAAAGATGGGTGGTCTTATAATGACGACTATGAATAAAAGCACTAATGTAAAAAGATGTTTATAAGAACCTGCTAAAAATTATGAATGTGCTTTATGAGACCGACGTGGTGTTGACATAAGCTGCAGTGTGTGTGAGTTATGCATATGCTGCAGTGTGTGTGAGTTATGCATATGCTGCAGTGTGTGTGAGTTATGCATATGCTGCAGTGTGTGTGAGTTATGCATATGCTGCAGTGTGTGTGAGTTATGCATATGCTGCAGTGTGTGTGAGTTGTGCATATGCTGCAGTGTGTGTGAGTTATGCATATGCTGCAGTGTGTGTGAGTTGTGCATATGCTGCAGTGTGTGTGAGTTATGCATGAAGAAGAGATGGATATATGACCGCAGATGAACAGATACATAACACTGTTAAACTATAGGAACAGATCTGTCCTGTTAAGATACTGACCTCAAGATGAAACCTTATTCTAACACAAAAATGCTCAATATACAAAAAGAAAATATATTAAATAAATAATGTTTATATAAATAAGAAGAACAATGCTAATCATGTATATATATATATATATATATATATATATATAAAATATATAAATAACTAGTATAATATATACATTTTTACAAATATTTATAAATAATAAATACATATAGTAAAATATTTAAAAACAAAAAAACAAAAAAAATCATGTAACAAAATAATTTAAAATAGATAATAAAATATATAAAAATTACTGTTTAAAATAAAAAGATCATATATAATATTAAAATAATCGTTTAAAATAAAAAAGTAGATATAGAATAATTAACCAATTAAATATATAAAAAAATGTATATACAATAATTTAAAATATTTTTTAAAATAACAATTGATCATAAAATATTGTACAATTATTTAAAATAAAATGTGATAATATGATATATATATGTATATATAAATACGATAAAAAATATTCCCTTATGACATGCAGGAACAAAAATGATGTAAATTGTGGCCATGAATTAACAATTTGTTCCCATGACTTACTAATACTTTAGCTCAATATACTAATCCCTTTCATCACTGTAAGTCAATCATGTGCATCGTTCCCTTGTTTTACTTAAATCGAAGCGAGGGAATGAATTAGTTGAACATGTGTTCGTGTTGTGATGAGGATGAAGAGGCTCTCGTGAGAAGAGCAGCAGAAGATCACAGGCATGAAACTAAGGTCACGCTCGCTCACCGTCTGAACGCTTTCATACAGACACACACACACACACACACACACACACACACACACACACACACACACACACACACACACACACACACACACACACACACACACACACACACACACACACACACACACACGACACACGACACATCAGGAGCACCAGACCTCTGGCTTGCATTAGCTCACTCTGACCTTTGACCCTGAAGCACCTCTGACCCCGCTGGCGTTCAATGAGCCGTTCGCACGGGACGCTTCATGGGTTCAATAACCAGTAAAAGGTTACTTTAAAAAGTCATTTTGCACGACTAGCGTGACTCTGAACACTGAACTTGGTGAAACTCTTTAACAGGGATTTTAAAGGCATTGGAGACACTAAAGAATGACTTTCTGGCAATGTATTTAGCTTCATGTAATACTGCTTTGAAAAAGTTACATTTAAAGGCACTTTTACACTAAATTTAAAATGTATGTATTTTCATTTGTTTGTATTTATTTAAATGATTTTATAAATGTATGATTTATTTATATTGCATACAAATTTGGATTACTCTGTTTTAAAAAACAAACTTAATTTGATGCATATTTGTCAGTAATACATACAAATTAATAGGTACAAATCATGACAATTTATTTAGTTAAAAATTAATTTTATTTATATAATACAATTTTCAAAATCCAAATAGAATCAGCATAAATCTGAAAACATTTAAATTTATTCAGTTTAAAGTGTTGGTTAAATATGGACAGCTGCGGAACAAGCGATTTCCAGTTAGTCAACTAATTGGATTTATTGAAGATTAATATTTAAACCTGGTTATTGTGCATTTATAATACGTTCAGTTTATTAGTGCAATTACAGAAATCTGACATGTTTCAATTACATATGTCTGACAAATATGCATCACATCCAGTTTGTTACTTTGTTAAAAACAGATGGATTTTTATATGCAATTCAGATTAATTTATGCCTAAATACTCACACAGAACGTGTGTTGAACTCTTAATCTCTGTCTGCATTCAGTCACGAGCAGTAAAACGCCTCTCGAATCAGTCGTTCATTTGAATGACCCCTGTTACGAGCTCCACGTCATTAGGGTAATATAAAAATGAATGATGGCTTCCCAGATGCCCCTGTGTGGTGGGTTTCCACTTACACACACACACACACACACACACGTCAGGATCTGGAGTCACGCAAGTGCTGCCCTGAGCGCAGACCTCGACACTGCAGGAAAACCAGACACTAGAAACAGTTTCACAACTTACAGGGGAATAAATCATTTCAAGGACGTACGAGGAGGAGTGTGTTTTACTGCTGGGACAAAAACACAGCAGAACTCAACATGTGTTCAAGAGAAATTAGACACATTTGACATACCAAATTTCACATTGAATAAAGCTAAACTTATTTGATGTAGTGCTATTGCATGTGTTTTAGTTTTAAAGTTGAGTGTATAGAAAACTATCAGCTTTGCAAATACCGATTTCATTCATGCATCTTAGCAATGAGTTTTGCAACATTTTGCAAATGTTTGCTGTTGCAAATCAGTCATACACTGAAATGCTATTCGGTTTAAATGAAAAATGTGCATAACTTTTAGGTTCATTTCTTTAGCTCACATGTAAGATAATAAAGAAGTATTTTTGCGCACCTATAGGCTGCATTTATTTGATAAAAAATACATTAAAAATGGTGAAATATTATTAAAATGTAAAACATCTATGTGAATATATAGTGAAGTGTAATTTATTCCTGTGATCAAAGCTGAATTTTCAGCATCATTACTCCAGTCTTCAGTGTCACATGATCCTTCACAAATCACTCTAATATGATGATTTGACTCAAGAAATACTTATGATTATTATAAATGTTGAAAATAGTTGTGCTGCTTCAGATTTTTGTAGAAACTGATACATTTTATCCTTCGGGATTCTTTGATGAATAGAAAGTTCTAAAAGAACAGCATTTATTTGAAATAGAATCTTTTGTAACAGTATAAATGTTTTTACTGTCACTTTGCATACTTTGAAAAAAAGTCGCACTTTTTACTTCCACACAAAACAGTCTAGAATAAGGTGGGTCGGATCACATTTATAATTTTTTATTGTTTTTAAATGACATAATTCATGCATATTTTAAGGATGAAAGCTGGAAAGACAAACAAACAGACTCATGCCGAGTTCAAAGTCTGTTCAAATTGAAATTTGAAGGCAAATTATGACTATCAAAGGCAGCCTTTTAAAAATTAGATATATTTTCTAGTGTTTGGGAGGAACTAAGTACAAGTAGCAACACTCATGCCTATAAACGCACTCTTCTAATGAGCATTTGAAGGAATCTGGAAGAGTCTGCCAGCACTGAGATGCTGTTTGGACGTCCTCCAGACCACAGATGCACATTTGAGGCTGAGCAGCGGAACAGGCCCATCAGGGGAACCCGCTCTATCGGTCCTGGCAACTATCATTTAATCACAATCTTCTCTACTATTTACATTTTGGAGCAAATCACAGTTTCATGCACCATTCAGGTCTATGCCAAATCTGGGAAACCTAAAATTGGATGCACAGTTTGAGGCTTTGTGATCAATCTACAAGTAACAAGAGTGAATAAGTTTGAAACCAAAGTGCATCTAATGGAAACACATATCTCTGATACTTTCATTCTCATCTGGAAGAAACAAACATAATTTACAGTCACATAATCAGCTGCCTCAACTCCGGCTTCAACACTAGAAGTATCCATGACACTGTCAATCACCTCAGAAAATAATTTATTTGCTCATTTTATAAAAACAATCAATTATGTTTACAGTACAGCACTTACAATGGACATGCTGGAGGGTTTCAATGCTGAAATGTGAAGTTAATGAGCTTTTTTTAATTATTTTGGAAAAGCTATAAAAAATGTCTATATTGGTCACATTTGCATCCAAATGATTATGAATCTACACAGATTGAAAAGTTAGAGTGCATTTTAACAGTTGGAATTGTATTGCATTTTAACATTTACTTGATGCAACACTGGGTTGAGCATGAAACTACGCACAACTTGCGGAGGAACATTGTTTTCGTCCTTATGTGAGTTGTGCTTCGGCTCCGCGCGGATGAATCTGAAGCGTTTCAAATGATCGCCTCATCCGAGCTAATGTCACTAACGACATTAAAACTGCCCCAATAACGACAGAAAGATATCCGAAAATACGTCTTATGAGCAGGTAAGTGGTTTAAGTTATATACTGCTGTGGTTTTGGCTTGGAATATGTTTGAAAATTGAATACCTTACTTAAGTTTGGCAAGGCTGACGTAACTTTTGTTGATATGAGATACTAATGGCGGGAACTGACCAACTGGTTTAGAGTTTGGCATTGTTACCAACATAAACATTTCTTTGTGATTCTTGTCGATGCACAGCTAATGTGATGCTATGCAATGTTGATTCGTGTTTTATTTCGTACTTTTGCTTGCAAACTGTTTTCGGTTGAGGGTTATTTTGTTGTGGTTTCGAACTAGACACCTTATGTGACAGTTTCTTGTGGATTAGCTCGTTCGTCTAGTGAATAATGTTCTATATGTGTTATATCGCTAGTAAAGGTACAGGACTGCAAGCAATGTTTGTAAAATGTGCTTGACTGAGCAGTAAAAAGAGCGCGAATTGCTTTGCAAAATTAGTTCTTTGGAAGTAGCCTATGTGGCATGCTGTCAAACATCACAGAAAAGATTTTCATTGCTCATTTTATAAAAACAATCAATTATGTTTACAGTACAGCACCTACAATGAACATGCTGGAGGGTTTCAATGCTGAAATGTGAAGTTAATGAGCTTTTTGAAATTATTTTGAACAAAAAAATGTTATTTGAGCTATAAAAAATTTCTATATTGGTCACATTTGCGTCCAAATGATTATGAATCTACACAGATTGAAAAGTTAGAGTGCATTTTAACAGTTGGAATTGTATTGCATTTTAACATTTACTTGATGCAACACTGGAGCCTTTGGCATAAAGCATGAAACTACACACAATTTGTGGAGGAACATTGTTTTCATCTTTATGTGAGTTGTGCTTCGGCTCCGTGCGGATGAATCTGAAGCGTTTCACATGATCGCCTCATCCCAGCTAATGTCACTAACGACATTAAGGGCCCGTCCACACGGAGACGCGTTTCGCTGTATACGTATACATTTTTTATCGTATTGGCGTTTCGTCCACACGGATCCGGCGTTTTGGGAGACTGAAACCGCTATTTTTTGAAACCGGGTCCCAAAGTGGATAAATCTGAAAACGACACCCTTGCGGTTTCGTGTGTACAGCCAATCCGTATATTTTGTGAAACGATGATGTCATCACATCACGTGTCGTCTGTGTCACGAGTAACAGCAACAACAATAATGGCGGACTTATATGATTGTATTCGTGCTGCAGAAGCTACTAAGCCTACTAGCTTTATTTCAGCAAAATCTATTGCTTCTCTTCAACTGTGGTGAGCAAAAAGCGATAATCTTTGTCTTCTTCTTCTTGGTTCGTATACAGCGCGCAAGGTTATGCGCATGCTCAAAGTCTTCTTCTCCATGTATAGTGTATCTCTGTGGCAGAATTACAGCGCCCCATACTGGTCTGGCATATATACTACACCGTTTTCAGTCGGTTTCAGTGGTTTCGTGTGTACGCAGATATTTCTTGAGACGACGGCGTGTTTACGGAATTTTTTTTTAGATCGAGAAAAAAAAAAATCGGATCGGGAACGCACCGGCTTCGTGTGGACGTGGCCTAAAACTGCCCCAATAACGACAGAAAGATATCCGGAAATACGTCTTATGAGCAGGTAAGTGGTTTAAGTTATATACTGCTGAGTTTTTGGCGTGGAATATGTTTGAAAATTGAATACCTTACTTAAGTTTGGCAAAGCTGAGGTAACTTTTGTTGATATGAGATAATAACGGCGGGAACTGACCAACTGCTTTAGAGTTTGGCATTGTTACCAACATAAACATTTCTTTGTGATTATTGTCAATGCACAGCTAATGTGATGCTATGCAATGTTGATTCGTGTTTTATTTCGTACTTTTGCTTTATTTTGTTGTGGTTTCGAACTGCTAGACACCTTATGTGACAGTTTCTTGTGGATGAGCTCGTTCGTCTAGTGAATAATGTTCTATATTTGGTGATATTGCTAGTAAAGGTACAGTAGGACTGCAATGTTTGTGAAATGTGCTTGATGTGAGGGTTTCAATGCTGAAATGTGAAGTTAATGTGCTTATTTGAATTGTTTTGAACAAAAAATTGTTATTTGAGCTATAAAGTGTGTCTATATTGGCCCATTGGTCACATTTGCAAACAAATGATAATAAATCTACACAGATTCAAAAGTTAAAGTGCATTTTAACAGTTGGAATTGTATTGCATTTTAACATTTACTTGATGCAACACTGGGTTGAGCATGAAACTACGCACAACTTGCGGAGGAACATTGTTTTCGTCCTTATGTGAGTTGTGCTTCGGCTCCGCCCGGATGAATCTGAAGCGTTTCAAATGATCGCCTCATCCCAGCTAATGTCACTAACGACATTAAAACTGCCCCAATAACGACAGAAAGATATCCGAAAATACGTCTTATGAGCAGGTAAGTGGTTTAAGTTATATACTGCTGTGGTTTTGGCTTGGAATATGTTTGAAAATTGAATACCTTACTTAAGTTTGGCAAGGCTGACGTAACTTTTGTTGATATGAGATAATAACGGCGGGAACTGACCAACTGCTTTAGAGTTTGGCATTGTTACCAACATAAACATTTCTTTGTGATTATTGTCGATGCACAGCTAATGTAATGCTATGCAATGTTGATTCGTGTTTTATTTCGTACTTTTGCTTGCAAACTGTTTTCGGTTGAGGGTTATTTTGTTGTGGTTTCGAACTAGACACCTTATGTGACAGTTTCTTGTGGATTAGCTCCTTCGTCTATAGTGAATAATGTTCTATATTTGGTGTTATATCGCTAGTAAAGGTACAGTAGGACTGCAATGTTTGTGAAATGTGCTTGACTGAGCAGTAAAAAGAGCGCGAATTGCTTTGCAAAACTAGTTCTTTGGAAGTAGCCTATGTGGCATGCTGTCAAACATCACAGAAAAGATTTTCATTGCTCATTTTATAAAAACAATCAATTATGTTTACAGTACAGCACCTACAATGAACATGCTGGAGGGTTTCAATGCTGAAATGTGAAGTTAATGAGCTTTTTTAAATGATTTTGAACAATTTTTTTTTATTTGAGCTATAAAAAATGTCTATATTGGTCACATTTGCATCCAAATGATTATGAATCTACACAGATTGAAAAGTTAGAGTGCATTTTAACAGTTGGAATTGTATTGCATTTTAACATTTACTTGATGCAACACTGGAGCCTTTGGCATAAAGCATGAAACTACACACAACTTGCGGAGGAACATTGTTTTCGTCCTTATGTGAGTTGTGCTTCGGCTCCGTGCGGATGAATCTGAAGCGTTTCACATGATCGCCTCATCCCAGCTAATGTCACTAACGACATTAAAACTGCCCCAATAACGACAGAAAGATATCCGAAAATACGTCTTATGAGCAGGTAAGTGGTTTAAGTTATATACTGCTGTGTTTTTGGCTTGGAATATGTTTGAAAATTGAATACCTTACTTAAGTTTGGCAAGGCTGAGGTAACTTTTGTTGATATGAGATAATAACAGCGGGAACTGACCAACTGCTTTAGAGTTTGGCATTGTTACCAACATAAACATTTCTTTGTGATTATTGTCGATGCACAGCTAATGTGATGCTATCGCTATGCAATGTTGATTCGTGTTTTATTTCGTACTTTTGCTTGCAAACTGTTTTCGGTTGAAGGTTCTTGTTGTGGTTTCGAACTGCTAGACACCTTATGTGACAGTTTCTTGTGGATGAGCTCGTTCGTCTAGTGAATAATGTTCTATATTTGGTGATATTGCTAGTAAAGGTACAGTAGGACTGCAATGTTTGTGAAATGTGCTTGATGTGAGGGTTTCAATGCTTAAATGTGAAGTTAATGTGCTTATTTGAATTGTTTTGAACAAAAAATTGTTATTTGAGCTATAAAGTGTGTCTATATTGGCCCATTGGTCACATTTGCATCCAAATGATAATAAATCTACACAGATTCAAAAGTTAAAGTGCATTTTAACAGTTGGAATTGTATTGCATTTTAACATTTACTTGAAGCAACACTATGGCACCTTTGGGCCTCTAGTGGTTGAAGCATAAAACTACACGTAATTTGCGAAGGAACATTGGGTCTCATTCACTAATAATTGTGTGGATGATTTTGGCTTTTTGTACACACAGGAGAACTTCTCACGAAAAATCTCTGCCTAATTCACACTTTCGTACGCCCATGAATTTGTTCTTAACGTTGTTCTGAGGTTAGAGAATTTGGAGTAGGCCTATTCTAAATGAGCGGCTGCTGCACGAGGTTAGTCATTTGCATAAAACACGCCCAAACCATCCCCATATAAGGGCTTTCCACACTTAGCGTACTATATGATGGAAAATATTTAAGATTAAATTAAATTGTATTATTTAATGCTTTATTATATAATTTTATATAGAGATTATTTAATACAATAAGTGCAACATACTGCAATATAGCCTAATTATAGTTGTGTTCGGATGAAATATAGGCCTAACTTCTTAACACGATTATAAAGCCGCACAGAGTAAGTGCTTTTACTTGTGGTTTTGGTTGTCACTATATTTTTTCGTAAATGTATACATTTTATAACAAAATTTTTAGTGAATCGTGGTTTGTTCTTAAAATAGTTCGTACGCACATTTCATGCACAAACTTTTGCGTATGCATGCTTAGTGAATGAGACCCAATGTTTTTGGTCCTTACGTGAGTTGTGCTTCGGCTCCGCTGTTCTGCGCGGATGAATCTGAAGCATTACAAGTGATCGCCTCATCAGAGCTAATGTCACTAACGACATCAAAAACTGCCCCATAACGACAGAAAGACATCCGAAAATATCTTATGAGCAGGTAAGTGACTTAAGTTATATACTGCTGTTGTTTTGGCTTGTAAAACAATTGTTTTGAATTGAATATGATGTTACAGAAGTTTGCCAACACTGACAGGCATAACGTTTGTTGATATCAGATAATAACGGTGGGAACTATAACTTGGCTAGGCTATTCATAGGCAAATTACCAGCTGGTTTAGAGTTTGGGATTGTTACCAACATAAACATTGCTCTGTGGTTCTAGTAGATGCACAGTTAATGTGATGCTATGCAATGCTGATTTGTGTTTTATTCTGTACTTTTGCTTGCAAACCTTTCGGTTGAAGGGTCTTTTGTTTTGGTTTGAAGCTGCTAGACATCTTACGTGACACAGTTTCTTGTGGATTAGCACGTTTGTCTGGTGAATATTGTTCTATATTTGGTGTTATATCGCTAGTAAATGTACAGTAGGACTGCAGTGTTTGTGAAATGTGCTTGACTGAGCAGTAAAATGTGCAAATTGCTTTGCAAATCTAGTTCTATATTGAAAGTAGTATCTGTGACAAGCTGTCAAACACCACAGAAAAGATTTTCATTGGTCATTTTATAAAAAACAATCAATTATGTTTACAGCACTTACAATGAACATGCTGGAGGGTTTCAATGCTGACATTTTAAATTAATGTGCTTATTTTAATTATTTTGAACAAAGAATTGTTATTTGAGCTATAAAGTGTCTATATTGGTCACATTTGCATCCAAATGATAGCCTAATAAATCTGCACAGATTCAAAAGTTAAAGTGCATTTTAACAGTTGGAATTGTATTACATTTGAAAACATTTACTTGAATCAACACTACGGCACCTTTGGCCCTCTAGTGGTTGAAGCATAAAACTACATGTAATTTGCGAAGAACATTGGGTCTCATTCACTAATAATTGCGTGGATTATTTTGTATTTATACGCACAGGAGAACTTCTCACGAAAAATCTCCGCCTAATTCACAACACGGTCACACACACATGAAATGAATTTGTTCTTAACGTTGTTCTGATGTTAGTAAATTTTGAGGTTAGGCATTTGCATAAAACACACCCAAACCATCTCCATATAAGGGCTTTCCACACTTCGCGTACTCTTTAATATGATGGAATGTTTTTAAGATTAAATTAAATTGTAATATTTAATCATTTTATTATACAATTTTATACAGGGCTCGACATTAAGCCTGTTCATGTGCTTGTCCTTCGGACAAGTAAATCTGTCATTCATTTGTTCAAGTAAAAAAGTTGCTTGTGCGGAATTATTTTTTTTGTGTGTTTGTGTAATTTATTCTGAAGCAATATTCTCATCAGTGTTCAATCAGCTTTGATATATTTAAATCTGCACCTTTAAAGGGCATCGCCTCCCCCAATCTTATTAAATGTATGCTTCATCTTTCATTTTAAATTCCTAAATTTGATCAATAAATTCAATTATTTAGAATAAGACACTATATGACTGTTACCCTTGGTAGGGCTGAAGGAAATAAATTATTTACACTGAAAAATTACAATTGTATTAAGTAATGTAATGAAATTGTTTTAAATATGCAAATAAGAAACATTGGAAAGGACGATACTTTTAAACATAACACAAAACCGCCAGTAGGTGGCGGCAGGCGACCGTCTTAATGAGTGAGTCATTCATTCATTCATTCATTCATTCAAATGATTTGTTCAAATGACTGATTCATTTAAGAATGAGACAGATGTTTATGAATGGGTCAGTGTATCTTTGACTCAACCGATTCGTTCAAAATGCTGAATCATTCTCTCTTACTTGTCCCGGACAAGTGGACAAGCGTTAATGTCCCTGTTATGTAGGCCTATTCATTAATAAAATGAATGCAACATACTTCAATATAATCATAGTCGTGTTCGGATTAAATATAACTTCTTAACACGATTATATGGCCGTACAGAGTAAGTGCTTTTTTCGTACGTGTATTTTCAGTTGATCCTTTTTGGTGAATTGTGATTTTTATTTTTATTTATTTTTAAATCATTTATACGCACATTTTACGAACAAATTTGTGCATACGCGTGCTTAGTGAATGAGATCCAATGTTTTTGGTCCTTACGTGAGTTGTTTCTGCTCCGCTGTTCTGCGCGGATGAATCTGAAGCGTTTACAGATGATCGCCTCATCAGAGCGAATGTCTCTCTGACATCAAAACTGCCCCAATAACCACAGAAGGATATCCGAAAATACGTCTTATGAGCAGGTAAGTGGCTTAAGTTATATACTGCTGTGGTTTTGGCTTGCGAAAATAATTGTTTTGAATGGAATATGTTTTTACAGAAGTTTGGCAACACTGACAGACCTAACGATTGTTGATATCAGATAATAACGGTGGGAACTATAACCTTGGCAAGGCTATTCATTTATAGGTAAATGACCAAAGTAGTAACTGGTTTAGAGTTTTGCATGGTTACCAACATAATCATTGCTCTGTGAACCTTGTCGATTAACAGCTAATGTGATGCTATGCGATGTTGATTTGTGTTGTTTTATTTCGCACTTTTGCTTGCAAACTGTTTTCGTTTCAAGGTTCTTTTGTTTTGGTTTTGAGCTGCTAGACACCTTCCACTGCTAATAAGTGTTGGGCGCTTTCGAAACACTGCTTCATGAAGCTTTCGGAGTGTGTATCAAACTTCCAAAGTCACATGATTTCAGTAAACAAGGCTTTGTTAGGTCATAACTGTTTGGAAATGTCAAATGTTTTTGTTGTATTTTTTTTATTTTTTATTTTATTTACACTGTTCTGACCAGCAGGGGTCACCAGCTTGTGGCGTTTCGAACGCTTCGAAACTGTGAATAATTTTTAAGTGCAATGTATTAAGTGTAATTGCAATCTGCTGTGAGGTCACAATCACAGTGCATTGTGGTCCTAGAATACATGATGATTAGGCTTGTTGAGATTTAGGGTAAGGCAAAAACACGATTTGGAAGATGGCTTTATGATGTACAAGATCATTACTAAATGTTAATTTGGTAAATTTGTAAATTTGTTTAAGCACTGACTTGCTATTGTTGCTTTATCAAACACATTGTGTTCTTGACAAAAGAATAAAACCCTGAGGCATTTATGTATGGCAGTGATTACCCACTTCACTTGCGGTTTGGCACCAAGAACAATTCAGACTATTAATCATCTGCAGATAAACAGCGTTTATTCTGTGTCTGACACAAGGCCTTCAGCAGCATTTTCATACAGAATCCTGTCTCATATTAAAAAAACTTCATTGCATGTTGCTCAATAGACATGCCACGGACAATGTCTTTCCCCAACTATTTCCTGATACTGTTCCGCTCCTGCCACATCAGACTGAGAATCTGATCCATGTAAACATTTCTGAGAGTCTCAGCGACCGCAGTTCTTTTCCTGGTCTTTCCCTGTCTCCAGTGAGATGATTTGGAGAAGAACTCAAGCCACACAGGCAGAGATCTGCCATATCTTGTCCAGGCAGATGAGCGTTTATAATCTGAGCAAACAAACATCTCTGGCCGGCCGGACACTGTGGTCTCGAACTCATCAGTGTAAGGTTTTGATGAATGCACGAAACTTCTGTTCTTGATGCTTTACTAAGAATCAACAGTTGTTTTTTTGCCAGTAAACATATTATCTAGGCTGACTGTGTATGTCAGTGAAGTGTACATTATTAAAAAAAGGTCTTTGGGGTCTTCAGGTCTCTAGGCTCAGGGTTGGTAAGATTATTTTTATTTTTTTCTGAAAGAGTCTCCTGCTCACCAAGGCTGCATTTATTTGATCCAAAATACAGTAAAATATTAGGCCTATTAGAATTTAAAGATGTCATGGATTTTTTATTATTTCTTGAGGTTCACCTATGTTATATTTTTGCAACAAAAAACAAACAAATTAATATGTGTGGAAATACAATTATTTTCAAAACTCATTCTGACCCTCTGTCTCAAATGATCTGTTTTTAAGGCGCGGCTCCTTTAAGGCTTGTCAGTAAACGCCACTGTTATGATTGGTTATCGTCATTGCATTGGAAACAATATAAACGCCTGCTTGCTAGTGTAGCGAGTAAGTGTTTTGAAAACATCCATATAAAACTGTCTTTTACAGACAAAGCATTATGAAATCATTCACTTATCGGTTTGTGATGCAGCTGCTGTAAGATTCATTAGTCGTTGCTTCATAATAATAATAATAATAATAATTCGTTACATTTATATAGCGCTTTTTCTGAGACCTCAAAGCGCTTTACAGAGATGGGGGAATCTCCTCGACCACCACCAATGTGCAGCATCCACTTGGATGATGCGACGGCAGCCATATTGCGCCAGAACGCCCACCACACACCAGCTTACTGGTGGAGAGGAGACAGTGATGAAGCCAATCAGTGTATGGGGATGATTAGGAGGCCATGATGGACAGAGGCCAAGGGGCAAATTTGGCCAGGACGCCGGGGTAACACCCCTACTCTTTTTCAAAGGACATCCTGGGATTTTTAATGACCACAGAGAGTCAGGACCTCGGTTTTACGTCTCATCCGAAGGACGGTGCTCTTTTGGCAGTATAGTGTCCCCGTCACTATACTGGGGCATTAGGACCCACTCAGACCACAGGGTGAGCACCCCCTGCTGGCCTCACTAACACCTCTTCCAGCAGCAACCTGGTTTTCTCAGGAGGTCTCCCATCCAGGTACTAACCAGGCTCAGCCCTGCTTAGCTTCAGTGGGCAACCAGTCTTGGGCTACAGGGTGATATGGCTGCTGGTCATCTGTCAACTACTTTTCGAACTCTCCATTACACTGTGCCTCAGTCAAATGCTCCGATCAAACATATAATCCTCCGACGCGATCCGGGACGCAGTTAAAATAAACCATCCACTTGTTTCTGACTCTAGAATCTTTCTAAAAAGTCTGTACAGAGACTCAAACCAGCTGTTTAAACTGGACAAACGTTCTTTCTCTCTTCCATTTGTCTTGTTGTCGACAGACTCAAACACATGGAGTCTGTCAGAAACTGAACACACATCTGTATACTGTATCAGTCTAGACAGCGTCAGTCATTATAATCTGAATGCACATCTGTATTCTGTATCAGTGTAGACAGGTTCAGTCATTATAATCTGAACACACATCTGTATACTGTATCAGTGTAGACAGCTTCAGTCATTATAATCTGAACACACATCTGTATACTGTATCGGTGTAGACAGCTTCAGTCTTTATAATCTGAACACACATCTGTATACTGTATCGGTGTAGACAGCGTCAATCATTATAATCTGAACACACATCTGTATATTGTATCAGTGTAGACAGCTTCAGTCAATATAATCTGAACACACATCTGTATTCTGTATCAGTGTAGACAGCGTCAGTCATTATAATCTGAACACACATCTGTATGCTGTATCAGTGTAGACAGCTTCAGTCAATATAATCTGAACACACATCTGTATTCTGTATCAGTGTAGACAGCTTCAGTCATTATAATCTGAACACACATCTGTATGCTGTATCAGTGTAGAAAGCGTCAGTCATTATAATCTGAACACACATCTGTATACTGTATCAGTGTATCAGTGTCAGTCATTATAATCTGAACACACATCTGTATGCTGTATCAGTGTATCAGTGTCAGTCATTATAATCTGAACACACATCTGTATGCTGTATCAGTGTAGAAAGCGTCAGTCATTATAATCTGAACACACATCTGTATGCTGTATCAGTGTATCAGTGTCAGTCATTATAATCTGAACACACATCTGTATGCTGTATCAGTGTAGAAAGCGTCAGTCATTATAATCTGAACACACATCTGTATACTGTATCAGTGTATCAGTGTCAGTCATTATAATCTGAACACACATCTAAATACTGCATCAGTGTAGACAGCATCAGTCATTATAATCTGAACACACATCTGTATACTGTATCAGTGTAGACAGCATCAGTCATTATAATCTGAACACACATCTGTATACTGTATCAGTGTAGACAGCGTCAGTCATTATAATCTGAACACACATCTAAATACTGCATCAGTGTAGACAGCGTCAGTCATTATAATCTGAACACACATCTAAATACTGCATCAGTGTAGACAGCATCAGTCATTATAATCTGAACACACATCTGTATGCTGTATCAGTGTAGACAGCTTCAGTCATTATAATCTGAACTAGGGCTGTCAAAATTGCTCAAAAATTAGGTTCGAATATTCCCTCTAAAAAACACACGAATATTCGAACTATTCGAACATCTGGTTGCGCATTTTGTCAATGACGCGCATTACGTCAATAACAGGACAAATTATTACAAAGAGACATAAACTACTTGTATAGGTAGTTTATTTAAGTTTAAACATATTTGACAACGTATTACCTACACAAAAACAAGTAAATCACCTAATGGCCAAGACCGCAGACCTCACTCTCGCTCGCTCGCTCACTCACTCACTCGCAGGCACTCTCTCTCTCTCTCGCCCTCACGCTCATGCTGCGTTCACACCAAACGTGAATGGAGCGTCTGGCGCGAGTGATTTCAATGTTAAGTCAATGTAAAGACACGTTTACGCGCGTCTTCTGGGGGTCTTGCGGCGCGAATGAGGCGTCACGCTCTCCGCGCGTCAATTTCGCGTCAAACTTTTGCTTTTGACGCGCGAATGGATTCAAAATGTTCAAGAGTCCAACTGGACGCGGTAGACGCGGTAGACGCGGTAGACGCGAATCCGACATTGAACGCTCCGAGCGAGCTGTGCTGTGGTAAACATAGAACTTTTCCTTGACATGAAACTGTAAATAATCAAACCAGTGGAAGCCTGCAGTTCATGAAACTGTTGTATCTAACCTACCTTATTCGTGCAATATCTATTTAGTCAGTACAGTAGCCTACACTTTAGTAATGTTTCTGTTTAACGTTAACGCCTTCTTCCTGTGACCTGTCCCCACTCGCAAAGCAGACAGCCGCGTTTTTCCACATTATTCGAATATTATTTTTCACATTCGAAATTCGTTTTTTTAAAACTATTCGAATATATATTCGAATTTAGAATATTCGTTGACAGCCCTAATCTGAACACACATCTGTATGCTGTATCAGTGTAGACAGCTTCAGTCAATATAATCTGAACACACATCTGTATTCTGTATCAGTGTAGACAGCTTCAGTCATTATAATCTGAACACACATCTGTATGCTGTATCAGTGTAGACAGCGTCAGTCATTATAATCTGAACACATATCTGTATGCTGTATCAGTGTAGACAGCGTCAGTCATTATAATCTGAACACACATCTGTATGCTGTATCAGTGTAGACAGCGTCAGTCATTATAATCTGAACACATATCTGTATGCTGTATCAGTGTAGACAGCGTCAGTCATTATAATCTGAACACACATCTGTATGCTGTATCAGTGTAGACAGCGTCAGTCATTATAATCTGAACACATATCTGTATGCTGTATCAGTGTAGACAGCGTCAGTCATTATAATCTGAACACATATCTGTATGCTGTATCAGTGTAGACAGCGTCAGTCATTATAATCTGAACACACATCTGTATGCTGGATCAGTGTAGACAGCGTCAGTCATTATAATCTGAACACATCTGTATACTGTATCAGTGTAGACAGCTTCAGTCATTATAATCTGAACACACATCTGTATACTGTATCAGTGTAGACAGCGTCAGTCATTATAATCTGAACACACATCTAAATACTGCATCAGTGTAGACAGCATCAGTCATTATAATCTGAACACACATCTGTATACTGTATCAGTGTAGACAGCGTCAGTCATTATAATCTGAACACACATCTGTATACTGTATCAGTGTAGACAGCGTCAGTCATTATAATCTGAACACACATCTGTATACTGCATCAGTGTATCAGCGTCAGTCATTATAATCTGAACACACATCTGTATACTGCATCAGTGTAGACAGCGTCAGTCATTATAATCTGAACACACATCTGTATGCTGTATCAGTGTATCAGCGTCAGTCATTATAATCTGAACACACATCTGTATGCTGCATCAGTGTAGACAGCGTCAGTCATTATAATCTGAACACACATCTGTATACTGCATCAGTGTATCAGCGTCAGTCATTATAATCTGAACACACATCTGTATACTGCATCAGTGTAGACAGCGTCAGTCATTATAATCTGAACACACATCTGTATGCTGCATCAGTGTAGACAGCGTCAGTCATTATAATCTGAACACACATCTGTATACTGTATCAGTGTAGACAGCGTCAGTCATTATAATCTGAACACACATCTGTATGCTGCATCAGTGTAGACAGCGTCAGTCATTATAATCTGAACACACATCTGTATACTGTATCAGTGTAGACAGCATCAGTCATTATAATCTGAACACATCTGTATACTGTATCAGTGTAGACGGCGTCAGTCATTATAATCTGAACACACATCTGTATGCTGCATCAGTGTAGACAGCGTCAGTCATTATAATCTGAACACACATCTGTATACTATACTGTATCAGTGTAGACAGCGTCAGTCATTATAATCTGAACACACATCTGTATGCTGCATCAGTGTAGACAGCGTCAGTCATTATAATCTGAACACACATCTGTATACTGTATCAGTGTAGACAGCATCAGTCATTATAATCTGAACACATCTGTATACTGTATCAGTGTAGACGGCGTCAGTCATTATAATCTGAACACACATCTGTATGCTGCATCAGTGTAGACAGCGTCAGTCATTATAATCTGAACACACATCTGTATACTGTATCAGTGTAGACAGCGTCAGTCATTATAATCTGAACACACATCTGTATGCTGCATCAGTGTAGACAGCGTCAGTCATTATAATCTGAACACACATCTGTATACTGTATCAGTGTAGACAGCGTCAGTCATTATAATCTGAACATACATCTGTATACTGTATCAGTGTAGACAGCGTCAGTCATTATAATCTGAACACACATCTGTATACTGTATCAGTGTAGACAGCGTCAGTCATTATAATCTGAACACACATCTGTATGCTGCATCAGTGTAGACAGCGTCAGTCATTATAATCTGAACACACATCTGTATACTGTATCAGTGTAGACAGCGTCAGTCATTATAATCTGAACACACATCTGTATACTGTATCAGTGTAGACAGCGTCAGTCATTATAATCTGAACACACATCTGTATGCTGTATCAGTGTAGACAGCGTCAGTCATTATAATCTGAACACACATCTGTATACTGTATCAGTGTAGACAGCGTCAGTTATTATAATCTGAACACACATCTGTATACTGTATTAGGGCTGTGTATTGCAAGAATCTGGCGATACGATACGTATCACGATACATGGGTCACGATTCAATATATTGCAATATATTTCGATACTGTGCATTAGGCGATATATTGGGATTTTTTTAAAGTAGGACTATAATTTTAGAAAAAATTATATAAAAAAAAAAGACATGATGTGCATAAAAGTCAAAGAAGTTTACTTTAGGTTAACAATTCAGTTCACAGAAAATCAGACTGCCAGTTTGGTATTGTGGTTCACAGATTCTTATTATAGTGAGCAAATTTGTATATTTCTCAAGTAGGCCATAATAAAAGAAAATACAGAGCCCCTGTCACAATACAAAACAACAACGTGAACTGGACGAAAATGAATGAAAGTGAACAAAATGAATGTGTCATATAGGCCTATTGAAATCAAGTTTTTGATAAAAGATTTTAAAAGAACTGGACGCGCGAATGAGGCAAATTAACGTCTGCCGCGCTAAACGCCTCATTCGTGCCACAGGACCTACAGACGCGAGTAAACGCGTCTTTGCATTAACTTAACATTGAAATCACTCGCGCCAGACACTCTATTCGCGTTTGGTGTGAACGCAGCTTCACGGTGCGCGTCCACTACAGCGGCAAAACTACGCTCGGTGCCGCTGGCAACGCTGTAACGTCTCCGCTTTGGGGTGTGTCTGTTACGAGTGTGTTTGTTTTTTTCAACACACGGACAGTATAATCATCATGCACGCGATTACATTTAGAAATAGACAAGCTTTGTTTCCAAATGCACCAAGCAAAGATCCTTTCAATTTTATAAACCCAGCCAATATAATAACAATAAACACATCCAAAATAAAATCTTTAACATATATAAACAACTGCAAAGCATCTAATTTGTAAACAAAATGATTTACGCACTAAATCCATCATAAACTGCCGACCGCGTTTTTCGCTTGATATTTGCATAAAGTCGAGAACTGCCCAACCTTTTGACGCTCTCAGTCGCTCTCAACGCTTTCTCCGGTCCGCTGTCAATCCCAAAATGCACTGCTGAGCGTGAAGCTCGACTTCCATGGAATGAATTGAAAACGCTTGCTCCGCTCGCTCCGTGCCAGTGGACACGCACCGTTCGGCGAGCCTTTTAAACAACATAAACGTGAACCACCGTCTTACCATGAATATTTTTGGACGTAAAAAAAAAAAAAATCGATATTGCGTTTTTGAAAATCGATACAGTATTGCAAAATAAAATATCGCGATACTCATGTGTATCGATTTTTTTCTTACACCCCTATACTGTATCAGTGTAGACAGCTTCAGTCATTATAATCTGAACACACATCTGTATGCTGTATCAGTGTAGACAGCGTCAGTCATTATAATCTGAACACACATCTGTATACTGCATCAGTGTATCAGCGTCAGTCATTATAATCTGAACACACATCTGTATACTGTATCAGTGTATCAGCGTCAGTCATTATAATCTGAACACACATCTGTATACTGTATCAGTGTAGACAGCATCAGTCATTATAATCTGAACACACATCTGTATACTGTATCTGTGTATCAGCGTCAGTCATTATAATCTGAACACACATCTGTATACTGTATCAGTGTATCAGCGTCAGTCATTATAATCTGAACACACATCTGTATACTGTATCAGTGTAGACAGCGTCAGTCATTATAATCTGAACACACATCTGTATACTGCATCAGTGTATCAGCGTCAGTCATTAATCTGAACACATATCTGTATACTGTATCAGTGTAGACAGCGTCAGTCATTATAATCTGAACACACACCTGTATACTGTATCAGTGTAGACAGCGTCAGTCATTATAATCTGAACACACACCTGTATACTGTATCAGTGTATCAGCGTCAGTCATTATAATCTGAACACACATCTGTATGCTGTATCAGTGTAGACAGCGTCAGTCATTATAATCTGAACACACATCTGTATACTGTATCGGTGTATCAGCGTCAGTCATTATAATCTGAACACACATCTGTATGCTGTATCACTGTAGACAGCGTCAGTCATTATAATCTGAACACACATCTGTATACTGCATCAGTGTATCAGCGTCAGTCATTATAATCTGAACACACATCTGTATGCTGTATCAGTGTAGACGGCGTCAGTCATTATAATCTGAACACACATCTGTATGCTGCATCAGTGTAGACGGCGTCAGTCATTATAATCTGAACACACATCTGTATGCTGCATCAGTGTAGACAGCGTCAGTCATTATAATCTGAACACACATCTGTATACTGTATCAGTGTAGACAGCATCAGTCATTATAATCTGAACACATCTGTATACTGTATCAGTGTAGACGGCGTCAGTCATTATAATCTGAACACACATCTGTATGCTGCATCAGTGTAGACAGCGTCAGTCATTATAATCTGAACACACATCTGTATGCTGCATCAGTGTACACAGCGTCAGTCATTATAATCTGAACACACATCTGTATACTGTATCAGTGTAGACAGCGTCAGTCATTATAATCTGAACATACATCTGTATGCTGCATCAGTGTAGACAGCGTCAGTCATTATAATCTGAACACACATCTGTATACTGTATCAGTGTAGACAGCGTCAGTCATTATAATCTGAACACACATCTGTATACTGTATCAGTGTAGACAGCGTCAGTCATTATAATCTGAACACACATCTGTATGCTGTATCAGTGTAGACAGCGTCAGTCATTATAATCTGAACACACATCTGTATGCTGCATCAGTGTAGACAGCGTCAGTCATTATAATCTGAACACACATCTGTATACTGTATCAGTGTAGACAGCGTCAGTTATTATAATCTGAACACACATCTGTATACTGTATCAGTGTATCAGCGTCAGTCATTATAATCTGAACACACATCTGTATACTGTATCAGTGTATCAGCGTCAGTCATATAATCTGAACACACATCTGTATACTGTATCAGTGTATCAGCGTCAGTCATTATAATCTGAACACACATCTGTATACTGTATCAGTGTATCAGCGTCAGTCATTATAATCTGAACACACATCTGTATACTGTATCAGTGTATCAGCGTCAGTCATTATAATCTGAACACACATCTGTATATTGTATCAGTGTATCAGCGTCAGTCATTATAATCTGAACACACATCTGTATACTGCATCAGTGTATCAGCGTCAGTCATTATAATCTGAACACACATCTGTATACTGTAACAGTGTAGACAGCATCAGTCATTATAATCTGAACACACATCTGTATACTGTAACAGTGTAGACAGCGTCAGTCATTATAATCTGAACACACATCTGTATACTGTATCAGTGTATCAGCGTCAGTCATTATAATCTGAACACACATCTGTATACTGTATCAGTGTATCAGCGTCAGTCATTATAATCTGAACACACATCTGTATACTGTATCAGTGTATCAGCGTCAGTCATTATAATCTGAACACACATCTGTATACTGTATCAGTGTATCAGCGTCAGTCATTATAATCTGAACACACATCTGTATATTGTATCAGTGTATCAGCGTCAGTCATTATAATCTGAACACACATCTGTATACTGCATCAGTGTATCAGCGTCAGTCATTATAATCTGAACACACATCTGTATACTGTAACAGTGTAGACAGCATCAGTCATTATAATCTGAACACACATCTGTATACTGTAACAGTGTAGACAGCGTCAGTCATTATAATCTGAACACACATCTGTATACTGTAACAGTGTAGACAGCGTCAGTCATTATAATCTGAACACACATCTGTATGCTGTATCAGTGTAGACAGCGTCAGTCATTATAATCTGAACACACATCTGTATACTGTATCAGTGTAGACAGCGTCAGTTATTATAATCTGAACACACATCTGTATACTGTATCAGTGTATCAGCGTCAGTCATTATAATCTGAACACACATCTGTATAGTATACAGATGTGTGTTCAGATTATAATGACTGACGCTGATACACTGATACAGTATACAGTGTATACTGTATCAGTGTATCAGCGTCAGTCATTATAATCTGAACACACATCTGTATACTGTATCAGTGTATCAGCGTCAGTCATTATAATCTGAACACACATCTGTATACTGTATCAGTGTATCAGCGTCAGTCATTATAATCTGAACACACATCTGTATACTGTATCAGTGTTAGGGTTGGGCGGTATTACGGTAATATCGGATACCGCGGGATCTTAAAATAGCACCGGTATCAGTTTCAATACCGTCATTACCGGCACTTATATAGCCTATAATATATATAATTTATTTATTGCCTAAAAAATGCTTATGTGTGGTTGCAGTTTGGCAATATTTCTGGTTCCAACCGAATGAGAAGGGAGAGCCGGTAAATACTGACGAGGCAATTTGTAAATTGTGCAATAAAAAGGTGACCGCGAGAGATGTAAACACCTCTAACGTCGCATCTCCGAAACAACCGCCCACTCACTGCTGCCAGGATGCATAAGCGCATTAAGTTTCGTATTTGTTAAAATATTATAATGTTATTTTTTCCATCTTTGTTGATTATGAAAAGTGAACAGCACAAATAAGATGGGATGCATCGGGAGTCAGACGATTTGACCACTTCAATAAATTTAGTTTTGTAAAAGGCCTCTTTAAAACGAATTTCGTTTTGTATAAATTGTATCTAAATTTTTATAAAATTTTCATCAACCAATTGCCTGGATTTAATATAATCATGACATGATGGGCATGCCGCGGACACTTGCATTGAAATCTCATAAAAACCTCAGTGTAGGCTATGCCTCACAGACATGACAAATAAATAAAGCTTGAAATTTCTTTAAACGAAACAATTAAAAACGAAAGAAATAGGCAACTCACTGATTAGGCTAAGTAATCCATGATGTGCATTTCTCTCGTTCACTACAGAGATGCGATCGTCAATTTCTTTAAACGAAACAATTCAAAACGAAAAGAAAAAGGCCACTCTCTGATTGTGTAATGATGTGCATTTCTCTCTATAGGCGCGTTCACTACAGAGATGGCGATCGTCAACTTCCATCTTTGCAGAAAAGTTTTATTAATAAAAATCAATGGACACGCGTCACCGGATTACAAAGACACTTCTTGCTTGTTGCACGCACACAGATATTATGTTGAATAATGGTGGGCTCGGGCTCATAATAACAGTTAATGCCGTCGGTCTGACTCAGACACAACTTGCAGGGGTTGGGCTTGATTTTTTTGTTGTTGTTTTTTTGCCCGATCTGGCATTCAGTTTCTGAACGGTGTAGGCACAAGCCAACAGTTTGGTGACGCCGTCTGAGCCCATTATGTCATAATTTTTAATTAGTCACGGTAATACCGTATACCCCGGTAAAATAGGGAGGCGGTTTGACGGTATCAAAATTCGAATACCGCCCAAGCCTAATCAGTGTATCAGCGTCAGTCATTATAATCTGAACACACATCTGTATATTGTATCAGTGTATCAGCGTCAGTCATTATAATCTGAACACACATCTGTATACTGTATCAGTGTAGACAGCTTCAGTCAATATAATCTGAACACACATCTGTATACTGTATCAGTGTATCAGCGTCAGTCATTATAATCTGAACACACATCTGTATATTGTATCAGTGTATCAGCGTCAGTCATTATAATCTGAACACACATCTGTATACTGTATCAGTGTAGACAGCTTCAGTCATTATAATCTGAACACACATCTGTATACTGCATCAGTGTATCAGCGTCAGTCATTATAATCTGAACACACATCTGTATACTGTAACAGTGTAGACAGCATCAGTCATTATAATCTGAACACACATCTGTATACTGTAACAGTGTAGACAGCGTCAGTCATTATAATCTGAACACACATCTGTATACTGTAACAGTGTAGACAGCATCAGTCATTATAATCTGAACACACATCTGTATACTGTAACAGTGTAGACAGCATCAGTCATTATAATGGCTTCTGTTTGCTTTTGATGCAACACATCAGTGAATCCAGTGAAGGCAAATGTCAAACGTTAAGCAAATGAACGCCAGTGGACGGGGCCTATGGTGTGATGTATAACTATACATATGCAAATGTATTTGCCCGTGTGACATCACAGATCCTGCAATATCAATGTGGCAATCAAAACAAGCCATTTTTGGAGCTTGATTAAATGTATGCTATGTTTATAATGAGGAGGACATTTTGAGATTTACAGGATGTTTTAATGGTACTAAGTTCTCTTACATGTCAAAAGATCAAGGCAAATTTGATTTCTTATGTCATGACCCATTTGAAAGCAGTTTTCTACATGAATATCTTGTAAAATGTAAGTGTTTATTCCTGTGATGAAAGCTGAATTTTCAGCATCATTACTCCAGTCTTCAGTGTCACATGATCCTTTGGAAATCATTATAATATGATGATTTGATGCTCAAGAAACATTTATGATTATTATCAATGTTAAAAACGGTTTTGTTGTGTCATATTTTTGTGGAAAATATAATGCATGTTTTTTTCAGGATTCTTTGATAAATTCAAATGAGATAAATGAGTTCAAAAGAATAGCATTTATTTTTTTGTCATCAAAAAACGTGTCATCAAAAGGTGGAAGGCTCAACTCATTCAACTAGATAGAGAAAGTGTACTAGTCACTGTGAATTAGTCACTGTGAATCACAAGTATTGAGTCAATAGCTGGTTGTAATTGCAACTACGTCACACAGAGTCGATTATAGATTATCTCATTCACATCTTCAACTCCAGCCTCAGACACTGTGAGTTACACTGCACAATCTCACAGCGCCCTCTAGTGTTACACAAGCCTATATCACTATCATAAATGCAGATCAAATACAGAACTATTGAAAACAAAACCTGTAATAAGAAACATATAGTAGCATACCACTAATATATTTAGGTCTATATGTAGAAAGACTAAGTCAAAATATTGAACAATGCACAAATTCATGCCCTTATGGAGGCAAGAGTAAAGATTATCATATTAATGCACTGTATAAGAAACAATGTAATTTTCACTTTTGTTTAGCCTTCAGGCTTAAAGCAAAAGTCTAGATGAAAACTGCATTATAATTATTTGAAACAAAATTATTTTTACTTGACATCTTTACAACTACACCAAGAAATAATGACATTCAAATTTAAACATTCAAAATTCAGTCAAACAATATATTTCATATCTAGCGTTACAGTTACCCTGAACTTACAATACGAGAAAAAAACTTGTAAAGTTCATGTACATGTTAAATTAACTTTAGTTTAGTTTAAAATGTCTTAAAAGCTAATAATCCCACTTATGATCCCATTATGAGTTATTAGGCCTACATCCCCTCACCGTCACCGTACAACATATTAGACAGAGATTATTATTAAACATGACTAGTATTCTGACCTTCTACTTCTATTTCTGAATTAAGTTCATTATAAACATTTTCCAGATCATTTACTCTGGATTGAATGATGGTTGTGGTGGAGCCGGGCGTTTCTGGATCATCAGAGAAATGACCTTCTATGTCTTTGTGAATGTGGTAGTAATACAGGAAGAAGAAAAACCCTGAAAAAAAAAAAAAAATCTGAGAAAATAATTTCCTCAAATACATTTCACAGATTTTAAGTCGCTTACATAATTTTTTTTTAAACTGTAACACATAAAATATCAACTCCAATTATAACATTATAATTAATTCTATATTTTGAAAATCAATTAAAAATCACTCATGAATTCAAATAATTTGCTGAAATCTGTTGGAAAAATAGCTTTCTATTAAACCAAATGTAATGATGAATGTGATTTGTTTCTCACCCTGAAATGAGTTCAACACAGTGAAGATGTAATATGAGGGAATGAGCATCGGTCCATAACTGAAGAACGCCACAGCCCACGTCAGGCCGAAGAGCAGGAACAAACTCAACACCATCATGAGCTGCTTTCTGAACATCTTTCTCTTGCCGTCAGGCGCTCTTATGTGTCGGGATTGGACAATCTTAGTGACGATCATGATGAAGATTCCAGTTGTGAAGATGAAGACTAAAGTGTAGTAGCCAATGTTCACTATGTAGTGAATTAAAGGATCTGTAATCCAGCACCTATAGTTAGAAGAGAGTGAAATATAATCAGAAGACACTTAAAGTGCCCCTATTATGCTTATTCAGATATTACCGTTCATGCAGTGCGTAATAGAGCTGTTTGTTGGAATAGTTCATGCAGTGTGTAATAGAGCTGATGTCAATTTACGCAAATTCCCACAAACGATCATCGTTTAAATTAACAATCAATTAATCGACTAATACCATGTGTGTCACCAATGCCGCCTCAGATGCGTGTTAGTCAGAATGTGTAACTCATGCTCTTTCCATAATGCGCTGAAACACAGCAACTAAACCCAATCAATTCACAATGACTTATTAACCTCTCGATTCGGACCCCCCTTTTGAGCCCAAAACAGGAAAATGACATGCTTGAACTCAAATGGTTGTCTTTCCTAAACTATTTGGAGTATTAGCTTAGTTGTTATATCATTTGAAAGAAGACAAATGGAGCTTTATTCAAAAACAATACAAGTACAAAAATATATATATTTTTTTAAAGTTAGACAAGCTGGAGTATAATGGAATGAAAATGTTTTGTGCATAACATATTTTTATCATAATTAAATAATAAAGATGCCTGCGACAGCTAGAAATACAATGGGCCCAAAGCCACAAGTCTAAAGAAGTTATGTTTCAAGTTATGTTTTATGTTTGAGGATGATATAACAAAAAATGAGGTTCCTGCAAGTTTTTTTCTCTGACTAGTGCCTTTTTCGAGAATGGCCACTTGGAGCTCCAAAGTGCCCCTCGGTAAGAAAATCATCTGAGGGCTAGAGAAAGCTTTTACAGTTACAGTTACCACATATGTATAAACCATTTCTTTATTTTTTAAATAATAAAAAATGATTTCATGATGTTAAAAGTTGGAGAATTTAAATCGTGCACACGATTTTTACTGCATTCATTACTAAATTCACACAAAATTAGCTGTATACAAAAAAGCACTTTTACAGTCTTTAAAGTCAGTTTTTGTCTCCATACATGGAAAGTACGTTGATTGCCAGCCGTTGATTGTCGTGTCCAGACTAGGGATGTCCTGATACAAATGAAATAAACAGTGTTTTTAGAGTTTTTCGGGTAGATCTAACAGGTACAGAAATTTGAATAAAGTAATCAAATGTGAAAAAAAGCATATTCATTACTGTATAAATTATATAGATCTATAGATATTTTTGTAAAGTTGAAAAGGGTAGCCTATTTAGTCAAGAGCAGTGAGTATTTCTTTGTCCTTTGTTTGATTAACATTAAAACACAGAAGCAGGTTTATCAAACTGCTGCCCCTTTAAGACCGAGTGCACGGACCGCATTTGAACATGGCTACGTTCATTTGAGATATAACCCACTTTGTTTACTATAGGATACTCGCCAAGACGGGCGTTATTACATAATTTTGTGTGAATTCGTCCGTACAAGTGCAAGACGTGAAAGACAATTTAATTCAGTATTCGCACGCTGAGATGCTGGTTTTGCATTCATGGAACTTCTTGACCTGCACACATCCTGTAATAATGTAGGGAACCACTCGTTATACTTAAATCAGGTAACAGTTCATGTTTTACTTTACTTACACATACTATTTAGTTTTCATCCAAATAACATGTGCTTGAGTGAACGATCAGCAATCAAGAGCATTCAACAGAAGTGCGCTCTCTCTCTCTCTCTCTCTCTCTCTCTCTCTCTCTCTCTCTCTCTCTCTCTCTCGTCAGTTAAACTTAATAATAAGCTACATGGCTCATTTTATTTTCTTTGCCATTGACATCCGACTGAATAAACTTTCCACTGATGTCTGTTTAAAGGGATGTGTTCGCAAAGTGTACGTGGTATCGGCAAATTTTTATGAGTACGAGTATATGAGGACAGTATCGGCCCGATCCCCGATGCCAGTATCGGTATCGGGCCATCCCTAGTCCAGACATATAAACAGATGCTACATCACTAGGCCTTCGTAAGCAATCGCTAAATTTATGGTCTATTCAAACAGCAGTCGGGCTCCAAAAGCAATCGTTTGGAGGCTATACATGAACTATTATTGCAATGATGGCCAATCATTCAGACAAATGAATGTCTCCCAAAACAATCGACTGTCTCAATAGATATTGATATTGCATACATATTCCGATAGTGGTGTCTACAGAATGAGAGAACAAGCATTGCTGATTCTGCCGCTGACTTCACTCTCCAAATCTTTCTTCTCCTCGCTTCTTCTCTAATGCCGAGTTCACACTGAACGATTTTAGGCCAGATTTTCGCTCGCCGACAGGTTCTGTGAGATCGCCGACAAATGCCCGAAATCATAGGCAAATCGGTGCTCGTTCACGCGAGTGACAATCACGCAGTGTGAATTATCAAAGACGCGATTTCAGAGAATCGCCGACGAGTCCGTCTGCCGCCCGTGAAATATTCGGCATGCTGAATATCTGGACCTGTCGGCGATTCAAAATACTGCTGTGTGAATGTGTTCTGACTGAAAACTACATCAGCGATGACCGACAGCCAATGAGAGAGCAAGAAACAGGACAGCAGGATGTTCGGGGGAGGAGTTATAGACCAGAATATCAGTATTTTAATAGATATATTTACAATTATATCAAACAGAAACAAAGCACAAACATTTGCTTGACCAGCAGCAATAGCAGCACAATGCAAAATAATTTATTTACCCCCAACTCTCTTTGCAGAACACACACTCCTTGCTCTCGTCTCCCCAACCATTTCCTCCTGCATAATAATTTTTTTCTCCTTTTCCCTGCAAGTCAGCGCACAGACAATTTGGATCGCAATCTTCTTGCAGGCATTCATTTTAAATAACAATTTCGGTCTCATGCATGTGTGATCTTGCGTTATTTCCTAATCACTTCTCGTGTTTTTGGTTGTGAAACGTAGTTTGCGATTCTTCCTATTGTAAAGTCATGCGTTGTGAAACCTGTCGCTGATCCATCATGCAGTGAACACAGCAGCAACTGAATGATACCCCAGATAGTCGTGCAGTGTGAAAAGAACAGTGACCCGACTACTTTGAAAATCGTGCGGTGTGAACTCGGCATAACACATCCTCTTGAGGGAAATAAAATGTTTTTGGTCACGAGGATTTGTTTTTCAAGCAAATGAAATCTGTACTGTACATCTGTACTGTTGTGCACATGCGTAAGGTAAACAGCTCACATGTTGTTGGAATCGTCTTGGCATTGGCTAAAAGTTTTGTCCATCAAAATTTTACTACAATGGCCCGCCCTCCCGTGGGCTCACCACCTGCAGGAGGGACCGTAAGGGGCCGGTGCATAGTGGATCGGGCGGCAGCCGAAGGCGGGGGCCCCAACATCCCGATCTCTGGACACAGAAACTGGCTTTAGGGACGTGGAACGTCACATCGCTCGCTCGTTGCTTCCCTGCGCCTTCGGGTTGGGAACAGGTCTCTCATTGTCGTGTGTGCCTACGGGCCGAACGGCAATGCAGAGTACCTGGCCCTCTTGGGGTCTCTGGGAGGGGTGCTGGAAAGTGCTCCGACTGGGGACTCCGTCGTTCTACTGGGGGACTTCAACGCCCAAGTGGGCAGTGACAGTGACACCTAGATTGGCATGATTAGGAGGAACGGCCCCTCTGATCTGAACCCGAGCGGTGTTCTGTTATTGGACTTCTGTGCTAGTTACAGCTTGTCCATAAAGAATACTATGTTCAAGCATAAGGGTGTCCATCAGTGCACGTGGCACCAAGACCCCCTAGGCCAGAGGTCGATGATCGACTTTGGGGTCATTTCATCCGACCTCCGGCCGTATGTCTTGGACACTCGGGTAAAGAGAGAGGCGGAGCTGTCAACTGATCACCATCTGGTGGTGAGTTAGATCCGATGGCGGGGGAGGAAGCCGGACCGACTCAGCAGACCCAAACGTACTGTGAGGGTCTGTTGGGAACGTTTGGCCAAGTCCCCTGTCAGAGAGATCTTCAACTCCCACCTCCGGCGGAGCTTCGACCGGATCTCGAGGGAGTCTGGAGATATTGAGTCCGAGTGGACCATGTTCTCCACCTCCATTGTCGTCACGGCAGTTTGGAGCTGTGGCTGTAAGGTCTCCGGTGCCTGTTGTGGCGGCAATCCCCGAACCCGCTGGTGGACACTGGAAGTAAGGGATACTGTCAAGTTGAAGGAGTCCTATCAGGCATAGTTGGCTTGTGGGACTCCTGAGGCAGCTGACGGGGTACCGGCAGGCCAAGCGGACGGCAGCCCGGGTGGTTGTGGAGGCAAAAAATCGGGCCTGGGAAGAGTTCGATGATGCCATGGAGAAGGATTATCGGTTGGCCTCGAAGAGATCGTCCGGCGCTTCAGGGGGAAGCAGTGTCCTATTAACACTGTTTACAGTGGAGGTGGGCGACTGTTGACCTCAACTGGGGATATCGTCGGACGGTGGAAGGACTATTTCGAGGATCTCCTCGATCCCACCGACACATCTTACATTGAGTAAGCAAAGGCCGAGGGCTCGGAGGTGGACTCGTCCATCACCTAAGCTGAAGTCACCAAGGTAGTCAAGAAGCTCCTCGGTGGCAAGGCGCCGGGGGTGGATGAGATACGCCCTGAGTACCTCAAGTCTCTGGATGTTGTGGGGCTGTCTTGGCTGACACGACTCTGCATCATCGCGTGGCGGTCAGCGACAATACCTCTTTGCTGGCAAACCAGGGTGGTGGTCCCTCTTTTTAAGAAGGGGGACCGGAGGGTGTGTTCCAACTACAGGGGGATCACATTTCTCAGCCTGCCCGGGAAAGTCTATGCCAGGGTACTGGAAATGAGAATTCGGCCGATAGTAGAACCTCGGATTCAGGAGGAACAGTGCGGTTTTGAGGGAAGGATGGAAAGGGAGATTGACAGATGGATCGGTGCAGCTTCTGCAGTAATGTGGTCGATGTACAGGTCTGTTGTGGTGAAGGAGCTGAGCTGCGAGGCGAAGCTCTCGATTTACCGGTCAATCTACGTTCCTACTCTCACCTATGGTCATGAGCTGTGGGTCATGACCGAAAGGACCAGATCCCGGATACAGGCGGCCGAAATGAGCTGTCTCTGCAGGGTGGCTGGGCGCTCCCTTAGAGATAGGGTGAGGAGCTCGGTCACTCGGGAGGAGCTCAGAGTAGAGCTGCTGGTGGCTCGGGCATCTGTTCCGGATGCCTCCTGGACGCCTTCCCGGGGAGGTGTTCCAGGCGCGTCCCACCGGGGAAGACCTAGGATTATGTCTCCCGGCTGGCCTGGCAACGCCTCGGTATCCCCCCGGAAGAGCTGGAGGAAGTGTCTAGGGAGAGGGAAGTCTGGGCATCTCTGCTTAGACTGCTGCCCCCTGCGACCCGGCCCCGGATAAGCGGAAGAAGATGGATGGATGGATGGATGACAATGGCTTGAGAATATGCCTCTCAAGAGATGTCACAAGATCTGACAGTACTGCTTGGATATTATAAATAATTTATAGAAGAATGATGATGGAGAGCACATTGTTCAGGCGAACTCTGATGTAAACAATGGACAATATATCAATATTTCACGGATTTAACGCTTTGGTGGACAAAAAGTGCTGTTGGATGTTTTTCAATGGACACTTTACCCATGGACATTTTACCCAAGTGTGATGGATTGGATTCATCTCGCGATCGCTAATTCATAAACATAGGTATGAAGTCCCGTTTTGATTTTGCGTGTTGTCATTTGCACTCCTGACACAAATTACAGTATTACTGTTGCTGGAGCATCTATATCGTAAAACAGACACCATAAATTGACCATAAACCCTTAGAAATTTCAAATGATGTAATTTATCATTCTTAATATTTTAAGATAGTATTTTATATAGTAAATGTATACGAGGTCAAGAGGTTAAAGTTCCATAATAGGGGCACTTTAAGTTTTATTAATTTATGCATTTATGACATCAGAACAACTTACATTTGTGTGTTTTTTCCAGACGTTGTGTTTATGATCCGTGTTTTATATCCTCCTATTGAAACAACAGCTACGACTATCGGAGCCGGAAACGCTGAAAGAGATCAGGGTTATTATAGGTAACTAAAACTAAAACATTGAAACATTTCCATTACTTGAAATAAAATAAACTTTAACTGAAAATAAAATATTAAAAAAGCATTTTATTTCAGCTAGTTGCCAAGGCAACATTTCTTATATTCATTTAATTTAATTTAACTTGATTAACTTGATTTTACTAAAATTACTAAAATTCATATGAAAATACCACTGATAGAGACAATTAATGAAGACAAGCTGCTGAAGTAAAGGTCAAAAACATAAAAGTATCATGACAGTAGTTCATAAGACTTATGCACAATATAGGCCTAGGCTATATTCTTTTTCGGGTGAACTTGATTTTACAGTCTGACTTGCTGGTTTTTGTTTTAAAAGGTTTTATTTCTTAAGGCAAAAGTATAACGTGTTTTGTTCATATAACTCACTCCAGCCGAACACTGTGATCTTCCTCATGTAGTTTGTGATGGTGACGTTCTGTCTGATGAGCCATAAGTACATATGAAGAGCTTGAATGAAGAACCAGGTGAATGTAGTCAGCATGGAGTAATGCATGAGCAGCGCTATGAAGACACACGCAGCCTTGTCTCCTGTGTTGGCGACACTCTCGTTTGACAAAAAGGATAAATTCAGGAGAAGTAAAGCCACAAACATGTTCATCAAGATCTTTGTGGCCTGGTTTGATCTGGCTTTCCTGTTCGAATATAAAAACAACCTGTATTTGTAACATGCATTTAGCAGATGCTTTTATCCAAAAGAGGAGCCACCATATCGTTATCGGCCGATAAATGCTCAGTTTTACATTTTAACATCATAAACCTGATAAGTGTAGCATGCAGCACAAATCTGTCATATAGGCTACATCAAATTATAATGAGAACACGACTGTAAAAGAATGTTGTGAATTCTTTGTGTGCCTGTGTTTTAGTCATAGACTGTAAAAAATATGGACAAAGCGTCTGTGACGTCACCCATAGACTTTCTGAAGAACGGTTTTGAAGCCAATTATGGGGGGTATGGGCGGCGCCATCTTGGAAAATCTTGGGAAATCCTAACCCCGCCCACCTTCTGCACGCGTCACTCAGCTCGCTTTGCTACTCCGGTTATCTCTGTGTATATTTTAGGCAACGAAATATGTTATAAAACACCATACTAACTCTTTTCGTTTTCATTTAAAGAAATCTTAAACATTATAGCCACACAAAAAGAAATCTTAAACATTATAGCCACACAAATGTGGTTCAGGCAACACGTATTGATTATATTCACTGCACATAACGTTTGCCTATTCATAAAAAAACAAAATATAAAACACAAACCTGCCTCTTTTCGTTTTAAATATAATATAAAAATATTAAACATTTTAATATGGTCCAGGCAATATGTGCATTAGTACTAAACAACAGATTTAGCAGTAAACAACATTACAGATCATCTTCGTTGTATTCAAATTTAAAATGACAAAACTCAACCCAGTCTCTTTTTGTTAAATTTCAGTTTTATCAATATTAGCCATTATAAAAGTATAAGTAAAAGGTACAAGAAGCTATTCAAATAAAGCAAACAATTCAGTCAAACATACAAAGTCAGCGCTCTAGTCTAACCATACAACGGTAAAGTTAAATAGCTTATAAAGTTATGAAACTTCCCCACAGCCAAAACGATTGCCCAGGGAACAAATTATAGATTCACGAGACCAAAAATCGCCCATTAGATATAGACAAGACGAATTATATCTCATGTTTAACCACTACAGAGACGCCAGAGTCCGCGGCAAACGTCAGAACGACTAGCCGAGGAAAGACTGTACCAGGCGGGGTACATGAGCGCCGAGCGCCCGGTGATCGTCTGGATCTCACAACTGGATAAAATTTTCATAAATCTTTAAATAAACCACAGATTTGAGCTTTAAACAACTACATTCTCGCCTGGAAAAACTCTTAAAACTACATTTCATGATACAGAAACAGTAGTATTTATATTTCAACTGTTCAAAAATGGCGCTTCTTATTTTGACATTCTCCTTGGCGCAACCTAAGCTGTCAATCAAGCTGTCAATCAAAGTTAACCACGCCCTTATTTGTCATACATTTTATATCTAAATACGATCTAAACTAACGAGTTAGAAAAAAATTCACCCCCCTCACAGTTGTCAGGCACTCGGAAGCTATCGAAAAATACAATAAAAGTCCATGGGACCAACCTGTAAAAACATGAATTTATTCTGTGAAAACTGACATTTTAACATGGGGTCTATGGACATTTGCTCCCTTTTGGGACCTCCCTCTAGCGGATTTTCGATGTATTGCAGTTTTTCGCACTTCCGGGTAGGCTTCATTTTTCAGATTAGAATGTTGCCGCTTGGTTTTAGTACGTCAGGGCTTCAGACTGCAACCTTTTTTCCTGCCGGTGCCACAATTTATTTTAGAGGTCGCATTGTTGCCTCCACCACATTGCCAAACTCATTAGAGCTGCCTTTCCAGTTGCATATGAGAAACATCAAATGGAAAATGAAAGTGGAACGAAACCACGCTTCTTGTTTGAGCTGCGCAGCGCGGACCGTTTATCAGCTTGGACCAACAGAAAAGCGCAATCTTAGAAGAACAGGGCCGATCTCGATCACGTGACATCGTTCATACAAAGCGATGGGATATCCTGTGAGAAAGCATTTGAATTTGCCATATTAATAACATCGCAGCGAGATCTAGTTTAAAGCATCTAAATAACATCGCTGCGAGATCTAGTTTGAAGTATTCAAATTCGACCCAAATATCAGATATCCAATTCCTTGTTTGCATTATTTGGGTATTTTATTTGTTTATTTCGTTAGGAAATAGATTTCTTTGGTAACACTTTAAAACAGTCTCATTTGTTAACGCATTAACTAACATGAACAAACAGAGCGATAACCTTTGTTAATGTTAGTTATTAAAATATAAGTTCATACTGCATTAAATAATGCTAACCGATACAACTTTGCATCTTAAAAATGTCTTAGAAAATGTTGAGATTTAACATTAACTAAGATGAATAAATCCTGCAGTTGTATTGTTCATTCATTATTAGTTCATTAACTAATGCTAACAAAATGAAACCTTATTGTAAAGTGTTACCAATTTTCTTTTTCTTTTTTTTTTATAACGAAAGTTGGCCATAGGAGTCTAAAATTAAAAAAAGGCAAGGAATCTTACAGTGGTTCAAACTAGGCTATTGTAATTTATATGATTTATGTAAATGACTTTTAATGGTTAGCCTTTTGTTTTTATAATCAGGCTCTTAAATTATATCAGAATTAGGATTTAGATTTATCGGTCAATATATCGGTTATCAGCTTTCAAATATAAAGAATTATCGGTTTCGGCCAAAATGTTCATGTCGGTGTATCCCTAAATGCAACAGGTCCAAAAACTTTGAACTTCAATACTTGAAGCACTAATAGCACAAACTAGGTGTTAAACATTAAGAGACTCTACCGTAACAGGAAATGCATGAACAGAGTGACGGCCTGAAAAAACATGGAGATGCCACAGCCGATAGAAGTGATGAAGCTCAATGATTCCACATACGGCGCTGTGCTGTTTGCATTTATATCTGGAGGAGACTGAGAGATCAGAGAAATATATGTGAACCAAAAGACTCTGATATTGATTTCATGGGGTCTTTAAACGAAACTGAGAAGCTTCTCACCATCAGCACTGCAAAGAACGTCAGATGTGAACATGAGCACTTTATGGTGTTATTGTTGATTTTTACTGTCTCACATCCGGACGTCGACCATGTTAGATTTCCTTAGAAGGAAAAACAGTGCGTAATTAAAAATATTATAATTAGGTTTGTTGATGGGAACTGATCAATAGATCCATAAGTAAATTTACCGTTGCCACCCCAAGATTTGCAGGACGCATTCCTGACCTGTAAGAACATGTTTGATTATTATTTTGATTTCACAGTGTCAGGTCATCATCATCATCATAATAATAATAATAATAATAATAATAATAGTTTTGCAAAAAAAAAAAAAAACCTTCATTACCAGATCTTTATGTGTAAAGAACATTTCAATATTGTTGGTAAGGTTGGAGATATTGGCCCTCATCGTTATTCCATAAACCTCATTATTCAAAGTTCGATCCTAAATTAGAAAACATACATAAAGCAAATCAAACATAAAAGTGTGAAAACAATAGATCAAGAAGCTTGAATCTTGAAGTGCCCCTTTTATGATATTTCGAATATTCCCTTTCATGCATTGTGTAATATAGGCCTAGCTGTTTGTGAATGTAAACGTTCTGCAAAACTTTGAAGTTGAAAGTGACTCACGTTATTACTGTCTTACTGAAATACTTCTGCTAAGCTTTTGTGGGCCACTATTACCTTAAACCAGTGGTTCTCAAATGTTTTTGGTTGCGCCCCCCTTTAAACCTTTGAAAAATGTTATAAATATTTATACATTTTTTATATATATATATATATATATATATATATATATATATATATATATATATATATATATATATATATATATATATATATATATATATATAAAAAAGCGGAAAGATTTTTTTACATTGAAAAACGTGTAATGAAAAACAGGAATAGTTTCAATTTGTCATGTCATTGAATCATAACAGTAAGAGAGAATAATAGACCAGAACTTGAACTTTTAATTTAAATAAACAACAACATTTAAATAGTTAAGTGATGCTTTGGATGGACACTATATAAAAGCACTAATATATAGCAGCTTTAGAGAGTGCCTCACGAGCTCAGCTTCTTGTTGGTCTTCTCACCGGAACGCGCACAGCAGCGGAGTGGTGCGTTCACAATAGCAGCTTGTGATTCGGTCCGCTGAAGAGGTGTTTTTCTAGGGCTAGCAACTTCTATGTTGGACTTGTTCCAACAGTCTGAAGAAGAACGATTCAGTGTAATTGCCGTTCGTTGCCGCTTTATAAAGGCAGAGCGCTAACCGCTTTCACGCACTTGAACGCCGTAATAATGAAGTGGCTGTTTTTTTTTTTCTTCTTTTTTTTTTTCTGCTGATCTCCCGCGCCCCCCCCTGCAGTAACCTTGGGCCCCACCTGCAGTAACCTTGGACCCCCCCCTGCAGTAACCTTGGACCCCCCCTGCAGTAACCTTGGACCCCCCCTGCAGTAACCTTGGGCCCCCCCCGCAGTAACCTTGGACCCCCCCTGCAGTAACCTTGGACCCCCCTTGCAGTAACCTTGGGCCCCCCCCCCCGCAGTAACCTTGGACCCCCCCTGCAGTAACCTTGGACCCCCCCTGCAGTAACCTTGGGCCCCCCCTGCAGTAACCTTGGGCCCCCCCTAGGGGGCGCGTCCCACACTTTGAGAACCACTGCCTTAAACTGTCTATTAATGCAGATTATCTGTTGTTTTTGAGTAAAGATAGGCTAAAGGATGGAGCAAGAGTTGTTTTACAATGTTACATCAGTCATTCACGTTAGAGCTCGGCTAACGAATGCACCGTTATCGATACAGTTCCCAAATGTGCACCGCAATAAATTAGAAATATACACATGGGTTTGTTGATGGACATAATCTTGTTAATGCTGATCTCATAATGTACCTCAAACTGAGTAGCGCATCACTGAGAAACGTCCTGCTCACGTCGTCCTTGCGATGGAGGATCGGGTTGAATAACTCGTTCTTCCAATGATATTCCAATGATATGCTAAAATTGAGGTCATCGTTACTGTCTTTACCGTGTATAAAATCGCTGAGGACTGAGGAAGCTGAAGTTCAGTTATGGGAGTTTAGCTTCTGACACGCGCTGTAAGCGATAGACCAATCACAACAGACTGGGCCGTCTGGCCAATCAGAGCAGAGCATCTCGCGGAAAGGAGGGATTTAGAGAGACTGATTCATCTGACGAGTCGTTTGATAATCATTGAAAAATGTGGTGATGTGGAATGTATATTATGAGAAAATGAAAGTGTTTTTTGATCTTTGATGCATGGAAAAAACTTTGTAGGAGACTGCAAAAACAACATTATGAAACTTTAAAATAGCATAATAGGGGCACTTTAAAAGAATAGTTCACAGAAAAATGTCTATTTTCATTCGGACACAAAAATGTTATGTTTAGAAATAGAATCTTCAGCTTTTTTCAAACAACAATTCATACGATACAAAAATAATTTAGCATTATAACAAGTGGATATGATTAATAAAAGATAAAAGATTTATACAGCAGATTTGTGTCACTGTGGTAAAGAGCTGTGCATACATGTCAAATAAAAATTTTTTACAATTACAAATATCCCTTAAACATTCCTTAAAATGCTCAAACAAAGAATAATAAAAAAAAAAAATTTATTGCAAGTACCTTATCTCCCATATTGTTGAACCGTAGAACTCCAAGAAACGCAGTTCCGTTGTTTTCCAAACGTGATTTATTAAAGGCCTCCTTGGAAATCTTTACAGACCAGGACAAGTTCCTACTCAGGATACTTTGACAATCAGCCACCTGTGTAAAGATGAATTAACAACATTGATAAATCAGGAATCCTAGCCCAGGTGGACATTGTAATCTTTTTCAGGCCTTACGCTGATCATTTTCTGATCTGAAGAGTAGCATGTATCTTTGGTTTCTGTGTTCTTGGCTTGTATTTGGAGAACACCAATAGCCTTCCCTACGACAAGCCTTGCATCCCTTGTATTGTTTTTTTCCATCTGCTCCATTAGAGTATCCAAATAATCCAAGACGTCTCTGCAAAACCAGTTTAGTCACTTGGCATTCTGTAATAGAGTTACTTGAAGTCACTGGCAAACACACACTTACGAGGCTTTTGAGGAATCAACATTTCCATCCTTGTCTTCTAAACCAGCCCAATGTTTATTGTATATTTCTGAAGCACTGGTTGTGTACGTGCTGCTTTCATCCTTTACAGAAGAAGCACTGGTTGTGTACGTGCTGCTTTCTTCCTTTTCAGAAGAAGCACTGGTTGTGTACGTGCTGCTTTCTTCCTCTTCAGAAGCACTGGTTGTGTACCTGCTGCTTTCATCCTCTTCAGAAGAAGCACTGGTTGTGTACGTGCTGCTTTCTTCCTCTTCAGAAGCACTGGTTCCACTGTTATTGCGGGTCACACACATCCATTCAGTGTTTAAACGCATAATGTACGTGCTGCTTTCTTCCTCTTCAGAAGAAGCACTGGTTCCACTGTTATTGCTGGTCACACACATCCATTCAGTGTTTAAACGCATAATGTACGTGCTGCTTTCTTCCTCTTCAGAAGCACTGGTTCCACTGTTATTGCCGGTCACACACGTCCATTCAGTGTTGTTTAAACGCATAATATATGTGCTGCTTTCTTCCTCTTCAACAGAAATAAATAAGGGATGGATTTCATTTAATTGTGCAATAATTGAATCTTAAATATTAAAGTGAATCGTATGTGTTACTTATTTATAAATCCATAAACATAGTTTAAGCATTACAATATTTAGATGCTTATTCATCATAGTTCACATTTATCAGACATAAATGACAATTTTATGTCAATTTTGACATAAAATTGTATAGAAACGTTCACTAAAGAAACATGCTGTCAGTTTACATGTTGCAGTTGTGCTAAATTTATTTTGATTTTGAAATCAATCTTTGGGTGTGAAACTGAAAAGTAGTTTATAAATCTCTAGACACACTCACCTCTGCACGCATGATCATCATATGTAGCGTAACATCTCTCTTCAGGATTAACAGGAGGGATTTCCAAACAACCTCAAGAGACCATGACACACAATTTAATATAATTATCAAATCCAGGGCCGAATTAGCAAATTGAATTAGCACTGAGCCTAACAATTGTATTTACAAAAATTATTGTAAATACAATAGTTAGGCTTACAGAGCTTGAAATTAACTTTTTTACTTGGTAGCACTGGTGCTCCCAACTTCAAAAAGTTAGGAGCACCAACAAAAATGTAGGAGCACCCGCCAAATTTGACGTTTAGCTCTGCTAGTAGAGCGGAACGACCACCAGCATCCTGGCGATTAAAAGCCTTAATAATCGAACCTGATGAACCTGATGAACCTGATTTGTTTGCCACACACTTGTCCCTGCATTTTTTGTGCTTGGCACTCTCTCCGTGTTTAACTAAGCTTTCGCGCTTAAAATGTATTGATTCAGTTGCGAACGCTGTGTTACCTGCAAACTCTGTCCCACAGGCTTTACAGTGAACGCACTGCATTGAACCATCAGCATAGCGGAGCCACACGAAATCTTTTAGCCACTCTCTCCGAAAGCTGTGCGATTTCTTTTCAGCTGGTGGATCCACATTAACCACATCACCAACTCCAGGATTATTTGTGATTTATTTGTTACTTTACTAAAGAAATCTGTCAGCGTTCGTTTTATCTTCTCTCTTATTCAGCCTTTCAAATTTTGCGCGGTAGTCAGCTCCCTGTCACGTGACAACGGAGCGCAGTGAAAGGGAGTGGGAGTGATTGACAGCTAATATTAACCAATCTAAAATCTGCTTTAAAGTTAAAAACGTAAGGATTAAGTTTGTTTGGTTATGTAACGTTGGATAGAATGATGGTCCGGCCAACACGTATCAGTGCACATAAGGTACACACTGTGCAGTAATTTACGAACGTTTTGTAGAGAAATGAAAACAGGTCACACCTAGGGATGTCCCGATACCACTTTTTGCAGAACGAGTCCGATACCGATACTTTGATTTTTGGTACTCGCCGATACCGATACCGTAACCGATCCCTGAATTTTCACTGCATTTGTAATTTTTAAATATTAGTAGATAAACCAAAAGAATATAAATCATATTAGTTGGCTTAATTTGTTCATCAAATTTAAATGTTCAAATGTTTGTCAAAACCAGTGAAATATCAATTATTTAATCTAATCTTGATACTACAACAAAAACTACCATCTTAATTAATGTGAATTTAAAACAAGTAAGCAGTCAGTGACAAAATAAGAACCAACAATCGAATTACAAATAAGACAAATAAACAGTGAAATAAACAGTGTTTTTAGAGTTTTTCGGGTAGATCTAACAGGTACAGAAATTTGAATAAAGTAATCAAATGTGAAAAAAAGTATATTCATTACTGTATAAATTATATATATAGATAGATAGATATTTTTGTAAAGTTAAAAAAGGTAGCCTATTTAGTCAAGAGCAGTGAGTATTTCTTTGTCCTTTGTTTGATTAACATTAAAACACAGAAGCAGGTTTATCAAACTGCTGCCCCTTTAAGACCGAGTGCACGGACCGCACTTGAACATGGCTACATTCATTTGAGATATAACCGACTTTGTTTACTATAGGATACTCGCCAAGACGGGCGTTATTACATAATTTTGTGTGAATTCGTCCGTACAAGTGCAAGACGTGAAAGACAATTTAATTCAGTATTCGCACGCTGAGACGCTGGTTTGCGGCGCGTGCTTCGGATGTTTGCATTCATGGAACTTCTTGACCTGCACACGTCCTGTAATAATGTAGGAACCCCCACGCATTATACTTAAATAAGGTAACAGTTCATGTTTTACTTTACTTACATATACGATTTAGTTTTCATCCAAATAACATGTGCTGAGTGAACGATCAGCAATCAAGAGCATTCAACAGAAGTGCGCTCGCTCTCTATCTCTCTCTCGTCAGTTAACCTTAATAATAAGCTACATGCCTCGTTTTATTTTCTTTGCCATTGACATCCGACTGAACAAACTTTCCACTGACGTCTGTTTAAAGGGATGTGTTCGACCAGCTCGCGCGTCTGTGCCGTTGCGCACTTAATCCACTGCTTGTTTTTCCCCGATGCCAGTAACGGTATCGGGACATCCCTAGTCACACCACAACCATTATTTGCACTTGCACAAATGCTCCCAAATATATTTTTAGGTCGCACAGATTATATTTTAGGAGCATATGTGACCAAAGTTTGAAACAATTACAAAATTATTGTAATACAATTGTTAGGCTTAATATTAAGTATTAAAAAAGGTATTATTATAAATGTTCTAAATTAGTTGCATCTTAGCTAGGGTTGGGAATCAAAAATCAATTAATTTATAATATAGGCCTATTGCCTTTAATTATGCATACTATTAATATGGTCTTAATAAAATATAAATATCATGTATGTTATATATTACTAGTACCAAACTATATACTTTACAGGAGTTAAAGTGTGACAAACTGTCATGGTTTTTTTTGTCTACAAAGTCTGTCAACAACCAGGGGCGTTTCTCAGTTTTAAAAACGGCCCGCGCGTTTTGCTGGATTTTCTCCACATTGTAGAACTATAAACTTAAATTACTCCGTCATTTATGGTCATACAGAAAAAAGAAATATAAAAAAAGAATCTGTGATATTTCTACTTTTGTATGTGTCCACTTACAATCAAATCAAAACATTGTGCTTTTGTAAAATAAAGAAAATAAACAGGGTGTGCGTTCTGCCTCTCCGTCGCGGTGAACTTTTTTTTCTTGAGCACGTCTATAAACTGAAACCAAACTCAGCGAATACTTGTCACACATTTATGAGCCATATACCTTTATAAACATTTAAGTGTGTACTTTTAAATGATCGGATTCAAACTGAAAACAAATATTCTCTGTTTAAGTAATTTGTATAAAACCAACAAGATGTCCAGCTTCTCAAACGCTTCCTAATTACTTTTAATTTGACCACGCCCACTCGCGCAAAAGACATTCACATGCAAATCTCCACATGGAACGCGATCGCGCTCATTACCTCAACAACAAAACACCAAAACACCTCACAAGTCTCTGCTTTTCGTCGAGTTTGAAAGACGCGCCTGAGCTTACATTGGATTTAGGCTACCTCAGAAGAAGAAGAATGCAATTTGAAGACAAGAAAAATGCGATTTGAAGACAAGAAAGATGTACAAGGTAAGAAATTCTTACATATTAGTTTGTTATTGTTGCATAAATTTCACATTGCAGTTGAACTGTTGCTAGATATATGGTGAATATTGTAATATTTAGACCCGTGTTTACTGTTACTGTGTTTGTGGATATCTGCTCAAACGTAGATATGTATATGGTAACCATAATGTTTTATATTTGAGCGCGATCGCGTTTGAATGTATCATATTTGATACATTCGAAAAGCAAAACGCACCAAACGGCTTCATGTTTTTACTATTATCTCATTTCATATCATCATAACGAATGGAATATGCGCATAGCACATAGCGCATAGCCTATGCCTACAAGGCACAACAAACCTGGTGTTCATTATATTATTGTTGGAAACATTTGTGTGTGTGTGTGTGTGTGTATTCTGTGAATTTTAAAAAGCAATTTTAACCAGAAAATCTAAAATGTATTCCCCAAATCGTGCAGGCCTTTCTCTTGATATCAGTATGTTCACTTTTTTTTTTTTTTTTTTCAGGGCCCAGATGCCACTGAGTCCTGCTGACTTCAACATTCACATCAGTCTCTGTACATGAACATGGTAAAGTGAAAATCAAACACCTTGGAAATGAAAGGTATGTACAATGTTTTTAGGAATGGCACAAAGGTCTCTGTCTTTGGATCATTGGTTATCTTTGGATTATGTTGTGTTGTAAATAAATCAAACAATCTGTAGGAGCCATTTTTTGGGATAGTAACGTTTTTGTCCACTGGGTGGTGCTGTGTATAAGTAGATCCCCTGAGCAACAGGTGTGTGCGTTGGTGATTAGGAAGCACACAGTTTTTGACCGCACGACAGAGTAGCTTGTGAGGTGGATTTTAGTTGTATGCGGTCCATAAGGTATGGCTTTGGGTGTACATGTGAACAAGGAAAAGCCACAGGACGTTTACGATCATGTTTAATGGAGCACAAGTAATAAAGAGACATTTTTTATGCATCTACGTCCGTCTGCATGGACTCTGTTTGTACGCGTTCTAAACTTGCATACTCCTATCATCAACGGCAATGGCACAGGAGAGCTACAAAGTCAAAAACTTTGCTTCACTGGATAAAGGAGATCATCTGGAGTAAAAGTCAACACGCTTGTTTCAATGGACCGAGGGAGGCTGTTTGGATAAAGTCTCTCTGTTTCTGCACGTGAGGATCGTCTCGTCAACACGTCTGGCTGGATTGTACTCGGTGGATTCGTTTGGATTAGTTTTCCCTCTCTCGTTGGTGTCATCATTGGATTGCCGCGCGATCATCTGGCCGTTTAAAGGGCCGATCGTTCGACTGGATTGTAGGTACGTTGTTGCAGCATTAACATGGCCATGTGATATTGTGTGCACACATTTGTGTAATTCCAATGCATTGGTTGCCAAAGACAGACGAACATTGTTTGTGTGTTTGAATTGTATGTTTGTTCACAACTGTTTGCAAAATGGAAAATGAAATGTCTAAGAATGCTAAAGGGTTTAATGAGTCAAATCAAAACCTGTCTAATGTTGAAAACGAGTTTGAAAGAGGGAAAAGACCTGTTAAATTAACAGCTAAGGCTTTAATGGAAAAACTTGACACTTTGCAAAATTTAAGAAAAGCTAAGTTAAACAAGGCTCAGAAACTAATAGAGTCAATTAACAGGTTAATCTATGAAAACAAAGAGTATGAACCTGAGGTACGCTTGCCTTATGAAGATTTTGTGAGGTTATGTTCAGAGGCTAAAGAAGCTCACGAGTCATTGTTGGTTATTTTACCTGTGGATGAAGCTGAAAAACATGAAATATGGTTTAAAGCCAAAATGATACCAAATAACGAGTTAATTGACCGGGTGAACAAATGGTTATCAGACATAGCAAAAGGTCAGAAAAGCTCTGAAATGGGTGAAGTATGTAGTGATGTTGGTCCTGGAGACAGCGTCTCGAACGTGTCCTATGCTACCTCCAAACGTAGTAAACACAGCTCACACCGCAGTTCATCTATAGCATCTTCATGCATTCAAGCGGAGGCAGAAAAGGCTGCACTTATGGCACAAGCTGTTGCATTGAAGGCCAAGCATGCAATTGAAGCTCAGGAGGAGGACTTGAGAAAGAAAAAGGAACAATTGGAGTTGGATGCTCAAATAGCAGCTTCAAATGCAAAGATCGCTGTGTTGCAAAGGTCTGATAATCCAAGCAAATGTTCACGCAATTCAAGATCAAAATCAATTGGGATTAATAAAACTGATAACCTTAAGTTTGATTCTTCTCGGCCAAAGTGTTTGAATCCCGATGCAAACGAATATGTATCAGTTAATTCAAAGCCATCGAATACAGCTGGAGCAGCTGATCTCTCTGTATCGCGAGTCATAACAGAGAATCAAAGGAAAGGATGGAGAAATCAACAAATATTCCATACAGCTCAACAATCTGATTTCCAATATTCTACTCAAGTGCAACAAAGCAATATGGGAGTCGATCAAATGTCACATGCTCTTCCTCGTTATGGTGATCCACTGTTTGAAGTCTTAAAAAGACAAGAGGAATTAACATCTTATCTCATTCAACAACAAGGAAATCCTCGTATCTTACCAAAAAGAGAGATCCCAGTATTTGATGGTGACCCATTGCAGTATATTGCATTTATCAGAGCGTTTGAACATGGCATTGAAGAGAAAACTAATAATGAAAAGGATCGTCTGTATTTTCTCGAGCAGTTTACAAGAGGACAGCCTAAAGATCTGGTCCGCAGTTGCCAGCATATGGCCCCAGACAGAGGCTATGCATTAGCCAAAAGATTACTACAAGAACATTTTGGCAATGAATTCAAGGTATCTACTGCCTATCTGGAGAAAGCCTTGGGCTGGCCCGCTTTAAGGGCAGAGGATGTGCAGGGATTACAGGCTTATGCTTTGTTCTTGCGTACATGTTGCAATACCATCGATGAACTTTCATACATGCAAGAACTTAACATGCCTAGCAACATGAAGATCATTGTTACAAAGTTACCTTACAGGCTGAGAGAGCAATGGAGGGCTCAGGCTTGTGAGATTATGGAGTCCAGTCAAGGCAGAGCAAAGTTCTCACACATTGTTGAGTTTATCGAAAAACAGGTCAGGGTGGCATCTGATCCTGTGTTTGGAGATATCCAGGACAAACAGGGCACGGGTAAATTCAAATCCCAAGTACGCAAGACATTTAAAGGGAATAGTTTTGCCACTGATGTTGCTGTTTCAATTCCAAATAAGAAGACTGACATTGGGTCAGTACAGCAAGGATACTCCCCTGTATCTAAGTTTAATGGAAACTGTTCGTTCTGTGCAAACCAACATCCATTGGAAAGATGTTTTACTTTGAAGAAGAAGACTCAACGAGACAAGATTGAGTTCTTGAAGGCCAAGGGAATTTGTTTTGGCTGTCTAAAGACAGGACATATGAGTAAGGAGTGTGACAATCGTTTGATATGTGAGGTTTGTGGAGAAGTGCATCCAACTATCCTGCACATCTATCGCAAGGAGGTATCTGGGAAAGAGTTGGAGAAAGGGCGTAAATTAGTGTCTGCTCAAACTTGCGGTCATACAGGGGCCGGTAATGAGAGGAGTTTAATGCCAATCATACCCGTTCAGGTAAAGGCTATAAAAGGTAACAACGTGATGCAGACCTATGCCTTTCTGGACCCGGGAAGCTCAGCTACCTTTTGTTCAGAACATCTACTGAAAGAGCTGAAGCTGAGCGGAAAGAGGGTCAACATTCTTCTTCGTACCATGGGTCAGGAAAAATCTGTCTCCTGCAATGTTATCGACGGACTGGAAATCAGTGGAATAGATACCAACCGTTTCTTCCCACTTCCTGCTGTATATACACAGCAGAAGATGCCTGTCGACTCTGAAAACATCATTACTCAGGAGGAGTTATCCAAATGGTCATACATGGACAAGGTTAAGATACCACACATTCAAGCAGGCGTTGATTTACTGATTGGAACTAATGCAGCTAATGTGATTGAGCCATATGAAATAATAAACAGTCATGGTAATGGGCCATTTGCCATTAAAACCCTACTGGGATGGGTTGTTAATGGGACCATGGAGGGAAACAGTGACCACAAGAATGAAGCTGGGCATTCTGCGGTTACTGTTAACAGAATTTCCGTGGTTAAATTGGAAGAGATGCTCAACAATCAGTTTAATTATGATTTCAGTGAAGGGACTGCTGATAAGGAAGAAATGTCAAGAGAAGATCTTCGGTTTGTGGACATAATGACCCGCAGTGTCATGCTCCAGGATGGACATTATAGCCTACAGTTGCCATTCAAGACTGGTAATGTCATGTTACCTGATAACTTCTGTGTCGCTAGGCAACGATTAAATGGTCTGAAAAGGAAACTGGAAAGAAACAAAGGGTTTCATGAACAGTACTCTCATTTTCTTGCTGATGTTGCGCTTAAAGGTTATGCAGAGAAGGTACCAGCTCACCAATTAGATCGTGTGGATGGCAAGGTTTGGTACATTTCTCATCACGGGGTGTTTCATCCCAAGAAGGGATCACTGAGAGTTGTGTTCGACTGTGGAGCAACTTATAAAGGAGCATCACTTAATAGTCAATTGTTGCAAGGCCCTAACCTTACCAATTCTTTGGTAGGTGTGCTGATGAGATTCAGGCAAGAGCCAGTAGCCTTCATGGCTGACATTGAAGCAATGTTCTATCAAGTTAAAGTGGCTGAAGAAGAGGTAGATTTTCTTCGGTTCTTGTGGTGGCCGGATGGAAACTTGGCAAGAGAACCCATCGTATTTAGGATGACAGTTCATCTTTTTGGAGCTGTGTCTTCTCCAAGCTGTGCTTGTTATGCCTTGAGACAGACCGCAAAGGACAATCAAGCAGACTTTCCAGCTGAAGTAATTGACACCATTAACAATAACTTTTACGTAGACGACTGTCTGAAGAGCGTCTCTTCTGAGGAAGTGGCCATTTCTATGGTTGCTAATCTTACTGTTCTCTGTCAAAAAGGAGGTTTCTGTTTAACAAAATGGATCAGCAACAGTCGCAAAGTGTTGCAGTCAGTTTCTGAGGAACACCGAGCTAAGGATATACAGCAACTAGATCTGGATCGGGACAAATTGCCTGTTGAGAGAGCTTTAGGTCTTCAGTGGAGTGTGGAAACCGACACCTTTCAGTTCAAGACTTCCTTGAAAAGTCAACCATGCACTAGGAGAGGCATTTTATCGGTGGTAAGCTCTGTCTTTGATCCCTTGGGTTTTCTGGCACCACTTATTCTGCCTGCTAAGGTACTTTTGCAGGAGTTGTGCAGACTGAAGTTGGGTTGGGATGAAGCTATACCATCGATCCACCAGAAGAAATGGAACCATTGGATTTTCGAATTGGACAGAATGGCAGGATTCCAGGTAAACCGATGTTTTAAACCTATGGAATTTGAATTGCCCTCCTATGTTTGTTTGCATCACTTCGCCGATGCTTGCGAAGATGGATACGGCACAGTTTCCTATATTAAGATGCAGAATAGTGCAAACGAGGTACATGTGGCTTTCTTGCTGGGCAAAGCCAGAGTTACACCACTAAAACCGGTGACCATACCTCGTTTGGAGCTTACAGCGGCTGTCCTGGCTGTCAAAGTTGACGTCATGCTAAAGAGGGAGCTGCAACTTTCATTGGAAGATTCGGTCTTCTGGACTGACAGCATGACTGTCCTTAATTACATCAAGAATGAAGACAAAAGGTTTCATACATTCGTTGGTAATAGGGTGTCGTACATAAGAGACAGAACACAACCTCAACAGTGGAGATACGTGCCCACTAAAGAAAATCCAGCAGATGATGCATCTCGTGGTTTGAAAGCAAAAGATTTCCTGACTAATAAGCGATGGATTGATGGTCCCAGTTTTCTCTTGAAGCCAAGCGAGACACACTTTCCAACAAGTGATCTGATATCAACTGATGACCCAGAGATTAAAAGGTTGAAAGTCAATGCTGTGGTTGTACAGAATGGACAGAATGCCACAAGTCAACTTATTCATTTCTTTTCAGAATGGAAACGTCTGAAAGTTGCAGTCGCTTGGTATTTGAAATTGCATAAACTTCTGATGGAGCTGAGACGTAAGCGAAATGAGTTATCTTTGGGGCAGATTGACACTGTCACGGTGGATGTAAAGTTACAGGAATTTAAAGCATCTCTGGGCAGACAAAGTTTGACACTGGAGGATCTTTCTATGGCTGAGCATGGCATAATTCGTTTCAGTCAACAGGAACAATTCCAAGAGGAAATTGCTGAACTCAAGGGTAGAAACGTTGGTGTTAAAAGAAACAGTAATGTTTATAGTCTGGATCCTGTATTGTGTGATGGATTGTTGCTAGTGGGAGGAAGACTTGGTAAGTCAGCTATGCCGATCGAAATGAAACATCCCATCTTGCTATCTAAAGATCAGCATGTGTCTCATCTCATACTTCGAGATATTCATGAAGAGTTGGGGCATAGTGGCAGAAATCAGATGCTTTCCAAGCTCCGGTTCAAGTATTGGATTACAAACGCCAACTCTGTTGCAAGAAAGATCATTTCCAAGTGTGTCGTCTGTAGACGTTATAAAAGGAAGTTGGGTGAACAGAAGATGGCAGACCTTCCAGTGGAAAGGATCACCCCTGACCTGCCACCTTTTACTAACGTTGGAGTGGATTTTTTCGGGCCTATTGAAGTAAAAAGGGGACGAAGTAAAGTGAAGCGCTATGGAGTGATTTTTACTTGTATGGCAAGTAGAGCTGTCCATTTGGAAATGGCATACTCCCTAGATACAGACTCATGTATTAATGCCTTACGCAGATTTGTCTGTCGTCGTGGACAGGTCATTCACATGAGGTCTGATAATGGGACAAATTTCATCGGAGCCGAGCGGGAGTTAAAGGAGGCACTCACTGCATTAAACAATGAAGGGGTTCAAAGGGCCTTACTGCAGAAGGGAGTTCAATGGAGCTTCAATCCTCCTACAGGCTCTCATTTCGGTGGAGTATGGGAGCGCATAATTCGAATGGTGAGACAAATTCTTTGTGCAGTCCTTCGGCAACAAACATTGGATGACGAGGCCCTGCAGACTGTCTTGTGTGAAGTCGAAGCTATTTTGAACGATCGACCAATCTCTAAACTATCCAACGATCCTAGTGACTTGGAAGCCCTCACGCCCAATCACATCCTGCTTATGAGAGGAAATCCTGCGTTACCGCCTGGGTTGTTTGAAAGATCTGATCTGTATGCCAAAAAGAGATGGAGACAGGTGCAATATATTTCCAATCTCTTTTGGAAACGATGGGTACAGGAATACTTACCCTTGTTGCAAAAGCGACAAAAGTGGAACAAAGAACGAAGAAGTTTTTCCCCTGGAGACATTGTGATTATTGCTGATTCTACTGCACCACGTGGTTCATGGCTACTTGGAAAAGTAGTGGAGACCTTCCCTGACAAAAAGGGCCTGGTACGTTCAGTAAAAGTACAAACTAAAAGCAATATCTTAGAACGTCCAATTAGCAAGCTTAGCCTTTTATTAGAAGTAGACTAAAATAGGGCATTTAACAAGTGTTTTTGTCATACATTTCATACATTGGTACAAAACTTTAATTGGTATGTATGGCTCCATTTTTGTATGAATTTGTAATTGTTATGCCAATATGTCATATTCAATTAAGGGGCCGGTGTGTAGGAGCCATTTTTTGGGATAGTAACGTTTTTGTCCACTGGGTGGTGCTGTGTATAAGTAGATCCCCTGAGCAACAGGTGTGTGCGTTGGTGATTAGGAAGCACACAGTTTTTGACCGCACGACAGAGTAGCTTGTGAGGTGGATTTTAGTTGTATGCGGTCCATAAGGTATGGCTTTGGGTGTACATGTGAACAAGGAAAAGCCACAGGACGTTTACGATCATGTTTAATGGAGCACAAGTAATAAAGAGACATTTTTTATGCATCTACGTCCGTCTGCATGGACTCTGTTTGTACGCGTTCTAAACTTGCATACTCCTATCATCAACGGCAATGGCACAGGAGAGCTACACAATCTAAAAGCCATTCTTTTTTAAATCTCCTCATTCTTTGTGCAAGGTTGCTCAGAATGATAGGGGCCTGATAGCTCCTAATAGGGCAGTTAGGGGAGTGTCTTTGTCTTTCTCAGGTGTGAAAAGCTTACATATTAATGAGCTCCCGCATAAAGCTTTGTGGCACAAAACACGTCGTAAAACTTTTAAATCAATATATTGTCTTATCTGAATGAGGAGTCAGGGTGATTTTCACATCGTTTTAGAGCAAATATTCTAGGCTACGTCATACAATCGTCATACAAAACGTCTCAAAAGTCTTGTGAAGAAATAATCAGTATGGGTTTCATGGCCTTATTTCAGTGAGAATGTTTTTTTGTATTTTCACAAACCACGCATAAATGTCATTATCTCAAAACTACAAACTTTTACATACATGCTGCTGATATATTATTGTAGCAGAGTTTGTGCTGAATACAGTGTAATTAGACTTTAGCCATGAAAATGTTACAAGTAACAGAAATAAGCACAAATGTCAGAGCATGTCAGAACACCTTCAGGGCCCAGAAAACAGCTCAGACCCCAGAGGGTTAATACTGTACAAACTGTATATTCTACCCCTTACACTGCAAACAATGCTTGTCTTAATATATATATATATATATATATAAAAAAAAACTTAAATCAAGATGCATTTACTTGATAAGCAAATTAACAAACGTAGTCTTTTTTTTCCTGGGGGGAAAAAATATAAATGAAGTGCATTTTGCTTAAAAACAAGTACAAGTATCTGCCAGTGGGGTAAAAACTGTAAGCTTAAAACATGATTTTTTTTTCTATTTGTCCCCATAACATAGGGTATACCTGAACCACACACACACACACACACACACACACACACACACACACACACACACACACACACACACATACCCATATCCATATCCGGATCCATATCCAAATTATTTTCATCATCATCTGATTGACATGTCAGATTTATAGCTGAAAAACAAAACAAAACAGAAATTACCTCAATGAGTTTGCCAGACTGCACAGGTGCTTTAAGACAACAAATATATCATGTTAGCAGTATATTTAACATCTACCTTGATTTATTGAGCTACTTGAGTTCCAGAAACATCCATCTGTCAAGACTTGAATTTTCAGTGTCTTTGAGCAGGCTGCATAAAGACAACATTTATAATGCAATTATGTAACAATGCATAACAAGTTTATGTTGAAATTTAAATTACAACTGTTACAATCTTTTTTTTTAACCATTAATCAATATTTTTTTTGTTTCATTTGTTTTCTAATGTGCATCAAACTGGTATTATGAACTTTTTTTCATTGGTATTATCAACTCTTTAAGTTGATAAATGCATTTTTTTTAAAGCAACCAGTGGTGAAGGTGTATAAGTCAAGTACTTGAGTAAAAGTACAGATACCCTAATAAAATAATACTCATTTTAATACTCCTACTCAAATATAGCCTAAGTATTCTTTTTCAACTTTACTCAAGTAAAAGTACTTAAATATTTGATTTAAGTAAGATGCTATTTTATTGCCAAGACTTGTCATACACACTGATACTACTGATAATTACTGTTAATTCAAGTGTACAAACAAGTGAAAAAACACACTATAACATACAGTATATAAAAAGGAGGAGAAACTAAATGTGTGTAATCGTGTCGACAAACTAGGGCTGGGCGATATGACGTATCGACGATGTCTCATAGGCTAAGTATCACAATGATGATAATCGTCAATATCGGGGAAAAAATGACATATATTTCACATAGCCCAATAGTTACTATACACACACACTATATTGCCAAATGTTTTGGGACACCTGCCTTTACATGCACATTAACTTTAATGACATCCCATTCTTAATCCGTATGGTTTAATATGGAGTTGGGAAGGCCTGGCTCACAGTCTTCGCTCTTATTCATCCCAAAGGTGTTCTATCGGGTTGAGGTCAGGACTCTGTGCAGGCCAGTCAAGTTCCTCCACACCAAACTTGCTCATCCACGTCTTTATGGACCTTGCTTTGTGCACTGGTGCGCAGTCATGTTGGAACAGGAACATCCCCAAACTGTTCCCATAAAGTTGGGAGCATGAAATTGTCCAAAATGTCTTGGTATGCTGAAGCATTAAGAATTCCTTTCACTGGAACTAAGGGACCAAGCCCAACCCCTGAAAAACAACCCCACACCACAATCCCACCTCCACCAAACTTTACACTTGTCACAATGCAGTTAGGCAAGTCCTGGCAACCAGCAAACCCAGACTCATCCATCAGATTGCCAGACAGAGAAGCGTGATTCGTTCCTCCAGAAAACACGTCTCCACTGCTCTAGAGTCCAGTGGACTTTACACCTCTGCATCCCACACTTTGCATTGCACTTGGTGATGTAAGGCTTGGATGCAGCTGCTCGGCCATGGAAACCCATTCCATGAAGCTCTCTATGCACTGTTCTTGAGCTAATCTGAAGGCCACTCGAAGTTTGGAGGTCTGTAGCTGTTGACTCTGCTGAAAGTTGGCAACTTCTGTGCACTGTGCGCCTCAGCATGCGCTGACCCCGCTCTGTGATTTTACGTGGCCTATCACTTTGTGGCTGAGTTGCTGTTGTTCCCAATTGCTTCCACTTTGTTATAATACCACTAACAGTTGACCGTGGAATATTTAGTAGTGAGGAAATTTCATGAATTAACTTTTTGCACAGGTCGCAACCTATTATGGTACCACTCTTGAATTCACTGAGCTCCTGAGAGCAACCCTTTCTTTCACAAATGTTTGTAGAAGCGTCTGAATGCCTAGGTGCTTGATTTTATACAACTGTGGCCATGGAAGTGATTGGAACACCTGAATTCAATGATTTGCAGGCAGGGTCCGAAATTAACTTTTTGGCTCACCTGCCACAAGGACTGGTAGATGAAAAAATCCACCAGCCAAGCATATTTTTTACCGGCCAAAATAATAAACAGCCCTTTTTTTGTCACATGTATACATTCATTTCAGTACTTTTAATTGAGATAATAAGGTAGGCATATTATGTTGAATACAAACATAAAAAATTTTGACCAGAGCAAAATTGGAAATGTATAATAAATAAAAAATAATAATAATTATATATATACATTGATCAAAATGAGAGAAATATATGATATATTACTATCATTGGGGTGAAATCAAATTATTTATTTTTTTTGTCAGTTTTGTTTCCTGACTCATGTGCAAGGGAAGGCAGAACGTACTCGGCTAAGTTACTTACGTAACCTCGGTTCCCTGAGAGATAAGGGAACGAGTATTGCGTTGCAAACGCTATGAGAAAACTAATTTTATCGAGAAAAGACCGGCCATGCATGGTGTGTAAAGCAGAAGCAGCCTGGCCAGCGGCGGAGTATGCACGATCCGCGAGTGCTGAAGACGCTCTGCACGGCTTTGATGAGCAGGACACAAATGGGCGGCGACCGCTTCTTCCAGTGGCGGGAGCTTCACATATCCTTTTTCCTCAGCACCGTCAACAGATAGAGCGTTAACTGTACGTACACACCGCCACCGACTTGAGCTGCAAAGAAGCTCTGGCCGCCCTGTCAAGGACGCTTGTCAAAAAGTACGGGGAAGCTTGACGCTTGTCCGCTCTGAATAGTGAGTGCGCGCGCGCGGCCGGGGCTCACTCACTCGCTCTCGCTCTCTCTCTCTCTCTCTCTCTCTCTGCTCGTTCTTTAGGAGGCAGAAGAGCACGTGCGCGCTGACAATTTTATTATTTTGGTATGAACATTCACCCGCCACTGTGGCGGATAGCCTTTTGAGATATACTCGCCAAACGGAAAATCTACCCGCATTTGGCGCTTGGCGGGTGTTAATTTCGGACCCTGTTTGCAGGGGTGTCCCAATACTTTTGGCAATATAGTGTATTTATTCACATGCAATAGCATGAATGAAATATTTTCTATAGGCTAGTTAGTAGGGTTAGGAATAGAAAATCAATTCTTCTTGATAGCATTCTTTTAACGCAAGACGCAATCGAACACTTCTGCATGTGTGCTGTTTTCTGTGCTGCACACACATCCAAAGCATGCGAAGAGAGCCACCTCTTATATAGTGCATGGAAAAAAATAGATGCATAATTATGTCAAAATATCCCCGTAAACAGTCGGTTTTGTCTTAAACTGTTAAGAAAGAAAAACAGTATGCCTATTGAAACCATACATTGACAGCCAATACTCGCTGCCACCATACATGTTGATCAAAGAACAAAAGAAAAAGAAAATCACTCACTGAACTTTTGTAACTTTAATTAGCCTAATTGTATTTGCCTGTTCGGTGCTGACTGCTCTAACGGCAACATGTCTGTGCACGGGCGTAATTTCCTATGGGGACAGGGGGGACATGTCCCCCCCACTTTTCAAAATCGCGTTTGTGTCCCCCCCACTTTCCAAATCGTTATGATGATTTTTTTTTTTTTTTTCGCACACCGTCATCGCCACGGAGGAGCAGGACAAAGAAAGCCTGTGCCGATGCGAGCTGCCGCGTCCAGGAACGTCGCGTCCACACTCTAAAAATAGCTCAATGAAAGTTCTAATGAGCAGGGAGCGCTCCTGACACACGCACACGACGCACAGACAGCGCGCCAGAATCGAATTACTGCATAAGGTGCATCTACGCGGGTTCACGCAGGGGCGTAATTCGTGAAATGCACTCCCGCTGGTTGAGCGCGGTAAAGTTCGTTTTGGGTTCGATATTAGCAGGACATTTGTTCTACAGGGTCGGTAGTCTAACAAAGATATCAATAGCAAGATTAGTTTTAACATTATGTGACCATTGTATATCGACATGATGAAAATATTCATTCAAAATCATTCGTGCATTAATGCTGCATAATTGATAATGCTTTGACGCGTTTCCACAGCACACAATGCTTAAGGGAATGTCTGCCAATTCCACCAACTGCGTTAAACGTAGCCTATAATTTCTATTATTTAAAATTACTTTTAACATTTAAAAACAGATGTTTTCAAATTCCAAAGCTTGCAGAAGGTTCCTAATGGCAATACTGACTTAGGCTACAGGTAGCCTTGAGTAAATTAACTTGTCTAAGAAAATGATTCATAAAACGTATAAATATCAGTTGAGCCTATGTTTACTTTCGTCACTGACACAGACGGAAATGAAAAGACTATCAGTCTAAGTTCAGCTTTAGGAGGGGAAGAAATAGGCCAGGATAAGAATACTGAGAGAATAAGAAATATGAAGATGAGGAGAGAGCAGGTATTGACAAATAATCTAATGACAAGGTTTTAAATAGCCTATTTCTTATAATTTTTTGGCCTTCAAAAGTCCTAAATTACACATATGTAGGTCAAAGAAATCCAAATTTTCTCGGGGGAGCATGCCCCCGAACCCCCCTAACTATGGGGGCCTTGAGTCTTGATGCCCAGCAGGGCACAGGAAAATGTTAATCCGGCCCTGGGTAAATATGACATTTATTATGGGTTTAAGTGAGGATTGTTTAAAGTTCACTTAAATTAAGTTGTTATATTTTTGAAGCCTAATAAATATTTAAAATTTGGGGGAAAAAATAATTTTCATCGAGACATCGGTAGCTATATTAATATCAGTGATACAGGCCTTCATTCATAAAAATATGCTATTAAACAATTATTTAAAATATACTGTCTTTATGTTGTTTCTACATTACAGTGGAAATTGAGTCTCACTTTATTTCAATTTTATTTACACACAAAACATTAATAGTGAACATTTTTGACTTTATAAAATGATTCTCTCACGTCTTGGCAATCGGCCCCTATTGAACAATAAAAAAGTAAGACATCTTTTTGTTATACATAGTTTAGTAGCCTACTATTCTTTTTGGCAGAATTTATCATTTTAATCAACTTAATTATTTTCAAAATTATTATTATTAATTATTTTGTATCACCATAGTCCCTAAATGTATGTAAATGCAGGAAATGGGATTCAAATAGAAAAAATGTTCCCCCGTTTTGTGTCCCCCCCACTTCTCAAACCAAAGTTACACCCTTGTGTCTGTGTATGCGATTTTGAGATGCGTTACCTGTCAAACATCATTCATCCTTGCTTTCGTAATTTTGTTAAATATTTTTATATACAAATCTTTATATGATGGTTTTTTTATTCCTAAGTTGCTATTCATTTTTATGCAATTTATTTTGTTCTGTAGATGAAAAAATGTAACTGTATCCTATTAATTTGGAATAGCAGAGATATCTCCCATAAAAAAAAAAAAAAGTATCAAATAGACCCATTTTATTTTGGTCTGCAGTTTAATAAAAGTTCATTAGAAAAAAAATGGTATTAACAGATTTTAAAAACAGCGTTACACATGATTAGGAAATTAAACTTATCATTAAATCAGGCGGTTACGGCAAAAAGAAAGGGAAACATCGGACCTTATGAAAAAAAAAGTCATCAACATTTAGCATTCTTGCAATCACCAAAGTGGGTTCTGTTCCGTTCAATTGTATTCAACAGTTCTCCTCGTGAAACGAAATTCTTGATAAGAACAGTGTGGAAATTATTTGCAACACTAACAAAACAGCAAAGCAAATGTTTTGAACATTAGAAAAGAACATTAGTAAAGCTCAAACTAACCAAACTAAAACCTTGAATCCCTGAATCGCAGGCTATCATTTAATAAAGTGCAGCCAAACTCAGCATGATTTGTTTACAGTGTATGTCGGCAGTGTTGTCTCCGGCGGGGCGTGTTGGGGGCGGGGCTTGGGTAGATGATATTATCGGATATCACAATATTTTTAAGCCGATTTATCAATCAAATATTTTTTACATATCGCTCAGCCCTACGATAAACATAAACATAAAATGTAAAAACAGATGTAACAGTTCAAAATGTGTTTACATTTTGAGAAGAAGGCTATGTAAACAGTAGTTTTGCATAATTTGAATCTGCTACGGCAGCAGGGAAGATGTGCGGGCATTAATTTGCTTTGTTTTAATTTTATGTTTGGTTTTGACCTAAAACCTTCCCCGTTCAGATGGTAATACACAAATATGGACATGTTCACATTCAAGCATTTCATACAGTTTGTCCTTTTACACCAGATTTAGTTAACATTCACAACTGACAGTCGTGACCTAACTATGATTATCATTCACCGCCCATTTCGAGTCAGTCTAGTGAATTCAGTGAATCGATAACTTGAGCTTTACTCTGACCGGATAATTTGAATAAGTGAGTTGTTGACTTCGAGAACAGATGCAATCAGATGAGCTTGTGACAACTTTTTCAGTTCAAAATAACGAGGAACAACATGTTTTTATGAGATGTAATAAAAATGTACGATTTAATGCTTTGGAATGCAGTGAAGTAAACGTTTTTCCAAAATAAAAATACTCTTAAAATATACTTAAGTGCAGTAATAAAGTAAAAAATACTTTGTTAGTGTCCACCACTGAGAGCAACATACTTATCTGGCGTGAAGCACAACAGACGATCATCAGCCACAGCAAATTTTGCTTTTGTCGAGACATAATTCCCCCAAAACAGCCTGAGAGAGACACAAGAGTTGAGTTTTCTTTTCTACAGATATTGGTAGTAAATCTTAAAGAATTTTCTTAATTCATTCTTGAGATGAAACATCCACAGTCCAAGAGGAGAGAGAGTTTCATCCGTTCACATATGAAGCCGTATGATTATGATCTGCAGCTCAGAGCCGCTGTAACAATGGCATACAGTTACTTTGCAGACATGCAAATCATGTTTTTGTGGCTTTAACTGTGAATTTCAGTATTCATTTACTTTCAGGTCCAGTTTATCAAGTCACATTTGTTCACAATGTATACAATTATATTTAATAATAGTAGAAACAAGATGCCAATGAAAGCATAACCTTTATTATTAGACAATATTTATATTTCTTAGACAATATTTAGATTATTTTGCTATAGTTAGATTCAGACTCCTATACAGAAAATGTTGTTTTAACAGAAAAATAATAATTTCATGTGTTGTTTATAAAGTTTGTGACTTTCTTTCCTTTCAGTAAATGGCACTTGCTGTGATATTTTGTCACCTAATGAATGATATTCACATATTTACACGTTTGACTAATTTGAATAAATGTTTTTGGAGCCACTGAAAGTCCATCATGATGACGAAATTGTACTATCTTCATTACAATCACATGAGAGGCTCTCAGAGATATATAACGCATTAAAACCACATTAAATAATGCAGAAGTCATTAGCTGATTGTCAGTGTTTGCGTGGCAACATATTCAATAACCAAATATGTTCCACATCTGAGTGTGTGAACAAGGAAATATCTGAATCCTTAGGCGTGTGACTTTAGTTTCATCCTGAAGATGTAAATTTGTTTTCTCTCAACCTCTTTTAGTAGTTTGTGTCTCTCTGACACGCATGTGCTCAAACAAACAGGACAGCAGGATGATTATAACATTGATAAATCTAATATCGCTGATATTCAGCACAATTCAATCCTCCCACAATAACAGACGGTTTCAGTAATGATCATCACAGATATTTGACCCCGTGATTTCAATACTTTAAACTAAAGCTTCAACGCGTGCACACAAAAATGACAAAATGCTTTCTTGGAGAGTATTCACTAGGGCTGCACGATTTGGGGATTTAAAAAAAATAATAATTAAACAAATGAAATAAATATATGTACAAATGTTGTGCTTGTTTGTTTGTAGGGCTGCACAATTTTGCCCAACATTTTGTTTTTATATATTAATGTCTAATAATAATAATAATTATTATTACTATTATTATTATTATTATTATTATTATTGCTAAATGAAAATATTAAACAAAAAAATAAATATTGATATTGTTATAACACTTTCATTATCTAAAATAAAAAAAATATTTAAAAATAAATCTAACATAATAAAAAAATAATAATATTTTTATTTTACAGAGAACTTATTTTATGAAAAACTGCAGGGTTACCTGCAGGCAGCCTTTGAGTATAAATCATTAGAAAAGTCTAAGGATTTATTATAAAATATTATATTATTATGATAAAAATCTGTGACAATATTTATTTTCTTTTTTTTTGTCAGGAGGTATGCAAAATCAAAAACAGTCCATGTCTTAATATGAAATATGATTTGGATGAATTGGGTAGGTCTAACATAAAGAAATCAAATGTAAAATATAGCCTAACTGGATAGTCAAGTCCAGTCACCTTTATTTATATAGCGCTTTTTACAATACAGATTGTATCAAAGCAGCTTCACAGTGATAACATAAAAATAATACAACAAAGTTTGTTTCTAGAAGAAAATTGCGTCATCGTCCACCTTAAGGTATTGAAGACTTTTTATGATCTTACATTTTAAGTGATCCGCAGGGATTTTTTCATCGCACACGTGCTCCAAACTACATTTTACAGTTCGCACACATCTATTTTTAGTCGCAAATGCAAGTGAAATGGTCGCACTGTCGAGCCCTGTATGGTGCGATGATGTATAATAAATATGCAAATGTATTTGGCCGTGTGACACCACTGATCCTGTAATATCAATGTGGCAATCAAAAAGAACCGTTTGTTGATTAAATAAATGCTTTGTTTATAATGAGGAGGACGTTTTAAGCTCTGATGTTTTAATGGTACAAATTCCTCTTATATATCATGAGCTTGGCAAATTTGATTTGTCATGTCATGACCCATTTAAAATAGCTGTTTTCTATATGAATGTATTGTAAAATGTACAAGTGTTTGAAGTGTTCAAAGCTGAATTTCCAGCATCACTTCAGTCTCACATGATCCTTCAGAAATCATTCTAATATGCTGATTTTCTGCTCAAGAAACATTTATGATTATTGTCAATGTTGAAAACAGTTTCCTTTTTTTCAGGAGTCTTTGATGAATAGAGTTTAAAAGAATATGATTTATTAGTAGCGTGAGTTTGCCTGGAAGTGTCATTTAAAAACGTGTCATCAACAGGTGAAATTCTCAACTCATTCAACTGGATAGAAGTTTATTAGTCAATGTGAATCACAAGTATTGAGTCAATAGCTGGTTGTAATTGCAACTACATGTCACACTGAGCCGAATATAGATGATCTCATTCACATCTTCAACTCCAACTTCAGAAACTGTTACACTGCAATTTCACAGCGCCCTCTAGTGTTACACAAGCCTATATCACTATCATAAATGCATATCAAATACATAACTACTGCAAACAAACTTAAGAAAGTTTAAAATTAGAAACATTTAGAAGCCTACCATTGATATATTTTTGTAGAAAGACTAAATCAAATATTGAATATAATGCACACATTCATGCCATTATGGAGGCAATAGTACAAATATCACAATGCAGTTTAAAAGAAACAATATTATTTTTGTTTAGCCGTCATTTAAAGCCTTAAAGTCTAGATGAAAATGGCATTATAATTATTTGAAACAAAACCCTTTTTACTTTACATTTTTACAACTAGTAGCCTACATCAAGAATTAATGTTCATTGCACAATTTAGACATTCAAAAGTCACACAATATATATTTCATAACTAGGGTTACAGTTACCCTGAACTTACAAAACGAGAAAAAATAGCTACTTGTGAAGTAGCTTCCAGTGATGGATCAAGTAGGCCTACATGTTAAATTAACTTTGGTTTAAAATGTCTTAAAAGCTAGTGATCCCACTTATGATCCCATTATGAGTTATTATACAACACCGTACAACATCTTAGACAGAGATTATTATTAAACATGACTAGTATTCTGACATTCTTCTGTTGACTTATCAGCTGTCTAAGAGAAAACATGGGTTTCTGTCTTAATTAGACTCATCATAAACATTTTCCACAGTATTAATTCTGGATTGAACGATGGTTGTGGTGGAGCCGGACCTTTCTGGATCATCAGAGAAATGACCTTCTATGTCCTTGTGAATGCGGTAGTAATACAGGAAGAGGAAAAACCCTGAAAAAAACCCAAAATTATTTCTACAAATTCTGCCGCCTTAAATACATTTCACAGATTTAAAGTTGTTTGCTTGATTTTAAAACTGTAATCAAAATCTCATTATAAACCCTTATAATTAATTATATATTTTATTTATTTATTTATTTATTTTTACAATAAAAAAATTGTTAATGAATGAATTCAAATAATTTGCTGAAATCTGTTAGAAAAATAGGAGCATTCTATTAAACCAGATGTAATGATGCATGTGATTGTTTCTCACCCTGAAACGAGTTCAACGCAGTGAAGATGTAAAATGAGGGAATGAGCATCTCTCCATAACTGAAGAACGCCACAGCCCACGTCAGGCCGAAGAGCAGGAACAAACTCAACACCATCATGAGCTGCTTTCTGAATGTGCTTCTCTTGCCGGCAGGCGCTCTTATGCGTCGGGATTGGACAACCCTAGTTAAGATGGTGATGAAGATTCCAGTCGTGAAGATGAAAACTAAGATGTAGTAGCCAATGTTCACTATGTAGTGAATGAAAGGATCTGTAATCCAGCACCTATAATTAGAAGGGAGTGAAGTATAATTAAGGCGAGACACTACAGGTGAATAGGGTAACATTTTTAAATAGATATCACCATGAAACTTCCTCAGTTGATTACTTACACAAGTATATAAAAAAAAGTAGGGATGCACCGATCCACATTTTTTCACTTCCGATCCGATCCCGATACCTGAATTTGGATATTGGCCGATACCGATACTATTCCGATACCAGAGCTGTGTTTGCTTTAATATTATTATTATCATTTTTGTATATTATATATGATGCTGAAATAAACTTCTCTCAACAGGCAAGTAATAATATGTTATGTATGCATGTATGTCCCAAAAGGCAACTTGAGGTAAGTAAGTTATAAGGTCAGAAAAGGAAGTCAGAAAAACAGGAAATCCTGTTAACAGGAAAAATCCCATTCTGAAAACAAATATGCAACTGGGGTTTCAAATTGATTGTCATGTCAATATTTATTACATTCCCAAAATGTCAAATACTTGCGTCTTGAAATATAAGAAAAGTGCAAGTGTAAACATCTTACACACACACTATTCTGAAGGGTGATCCTCGCTCGCTCCGATGCGGTATGCTCGATCAACATCAGCATCGTGCAAACAAACAAGCGGATTTTGCCTCAGACGCGCGTCGATTTCGCTTAAAACTTTTGCTTTTTACGCACGTCAGTTTTTCTCTGGATGCGCAAATGGATTCAAAATATTCAAGCGTCCAACTAGACGCGAATTTGGCGCGCTATATTCGCGTTTGGTGTGAACGCACAGTAACGTGGTGCTTTTTAAAATGTTTGATTGCGTTCGTTGTGTTGTACGACGCGAGGGAGCTTCAAAGGACTCATTGCATCATTGCAAACATTGCATTTTGCTGTCTTGCTCTGCGGTGTTTCCAGTGTGAAGTATATCCACACAGCGGACGTTGTTGGCTAGCCGCAAACTGCGGAATGGATTTCCTGAGCGGGGAGCGTGTCTCATAACTCTGTGTCTCATTGAGCCGCGCCTCCATTCAAGAAATCCATTCCGCAGTTTGCAGACAGCTAACAGACTAGCCGGCGGGAATCACTTTTGGAGTCATTTCAGCAGACGTTAAAGCGAGCAGACATGACTCATGGATATCGGATATCTCCGCAGGTTGGATCGGGAAAATCCGATACGTGAATTACGCTGGTATCTTGTCCGATACCGATACTGGATCGGATCGGCCCCATCCCTAAAAAAAAGTATTACAAGGTTTAGAAATTTGTATGTTTAATTATGCAAATTAGGCATTATCTCATTAAATATGCACGATTTTGCATATATTTTCGGTAGATAGATCTGAACATATGATAAAGCCAGGTGTAAAATTCTTTTTTCATTTTGTTTACACACAAGATGAAAATAAAAACTCAGAGGGATTTCAGGATATATGCTTTCATTACCTAGGAAATCAAAATATACTGTCCATAGCCATAAAAAATTTATTTTTCGCCATATTTTTGTTGATTACAATGTCACATAAATCAGGCCAGGAATGATTTATTAAAAAATCCCTCTGAAAATATCTTCAGAATACTGCTAAGTGTATAACTGGAAAGTTTGGTGTACACAGGTGCTACATAGGCTGAGAAGTATGTACTGGAGAATGACCAAAAAAAGCAAAAAAATCATTTTGAGAAAACGGCAGTTAAAGAGTTAAACAGCTCTAAATGAGAAATTGTCCTTAACTTTAAATCCCCCTTTGGACATTCACGATTGGTTACTGATAGAAAGGAAATGCCCATATTTGGGTTACATAGCGTTGTGCAGGAGACTTTACAATGATCCCGGTCATGACAGACTTAAGTAAACAGACGGAGCTCGGCGTGTCGCGTTTGAATGCTAACTTCCTGGTAAATTCGGGAGAAACTTACTGCCGCAAGTAAACAAAATGTAATAAAATAAACATCTTAATGTATATTTTCAACGTTTTCTTTATAGCAGCTTGAAAGAACACATACTGAAGGAGTAAACTAGCCCAAAATCTCCAAACTGACCACTGCATAAAAAATCGATATTTTTGCCTGCCGTGTCTCGCCTTAAGACAATTAAAAGACACTTAAAGCATGCCCCTGTTATGCTTTTTCAGATATTTCCGTTCATGTAGTGTGTGTAACGTAGCTGACATGGAGCAGACGAAGACGATGGGAAAGAGAACCCAAGTGCAGTTTATTTACAATAGTGAAGATCCAAAACCGTAAAACAAAACCATTAACCCTAACTTAATCTTGACATAAAACTAAACAAACTATGAACTTAAATATAAACAATGGCCTGGCACATGGACCTCCAGAAGCATGGAAACAACATAATAGTAGTGGCTGAGGCCATGAGACGTGGAGCAGGGGCTGAGACCGTGAGATGTGGAGCAGGGACTGAGACCATGAGAAGTGGAGCAGTGGCTGAGACCGTGAGACGTGGAGCAGTGGCTGAGACTGTGAGACGTGGAGCAGGTGAGACGTGGAGCAGTGGCTGAGACCGTGAGACGTGGAGCAGTGGCTGAGACCGTGAGACGCGGAGCAGTGGCTGAGACCATGAGACGCGGAGCAGTGGCTGAGACCGTGAGACGCGGAGCAGGGGCTGGAGCAGTGGCTGAGACTGTGAGTAGCGAAGCAGTGGCTGGGACCATGAGTTGTGGAGCAGTTGCTGAGACAGTGAGACGTGGAGCAGTGGCTGAGACCGTGAGACGTGGAGCAGTGGCTGAGACCGTGAGTTGTGGAGCAGTTGCTGAGACCGTGAGTTGTGGAGCAGTGGCTGAGACAGTGAGACGTGGAGCAGTGGCTGAGACCGTGAGACGTGGAGCAGTGGCTGAGACCGTGAGACGTGGAGCAGTGGCTGAGACCGTGAGACGCGGAGCAGTGGCTGGGACCGTGAGTTGCGGAGCAGTGGCTGAGACTGTGAGTTGTGGAGCAGTGGCTGGGACCTTGAGACGTGGAGTAGTGGCTGGAACCATGAGACGTGGAGCAGTGGCTGACCATGAGACGTGGAGCAGTGGCTGATACCGTGAGTTGTGGAGCAGTGGCTGATACCGTGAGTTGTGGAGCAGTGGCTGAGACCTGAAGATGTAGAGCAGTGGCGGGCCTGGATCATAGGGTGAAGGACCACACTGTGTTGGGGCCAGTCGAGATGGAAACCACCAAGGTGGCGCTGGTAGAACTGGAGACCACCATGGCAGATTATACAGAACTAAATACAAATGCCTCTTTTGGGGGAAGTGTATGCAGCTCACACACACCAGATTGGGAACTCAAGTCTTTGAGTATGATGCTACAAGCTTGGTACACCCATTTTTGGGCAGTTTCTCCCATTCTTCCATGCAGAACCTCTCAGGTTGGATGGTAAGCGTTTGTGCACAGCCATTTTCAGATCTCTCCAGAAATGTTCAATCGGGTTCAAGTCTGGGCTCTGACTAGACCACTTAAGGACATTCACAGAGTTGTCCCTTAGTCACTCCTTTGTTTTCTTGGCTGTGTGCTTAGGGTTGTTGTTCTGTTGGAAGATGAACCGTCGCCCCAATCTGAGGTCCAGAGCACTCTGGAGCAGGTTTTCATCAAGGATATCTCTATACATTGCTCCATTCATCTTTCCCTCGATCCCGACTAGTCTCCCAGTTTATTCCGCTGAAAAAAATCCCCACAGCATGATGCTGCCACCACCATGCTTCACTGTAGGGATGGTATTGGCCAGATGATGAGCGGTGCCTGGTTTTCTCCAGACATGATGCTTGCCATTAACCCTCTGGGGTCGACAAACGCGCCTGCGCGTTTTGCTGGATTTTCTTCACATTGTAGCACAATAAACTTAAATTACTCCGTCATTTATGGTCATACAGAAAAAAGAAATATGAAAAAAGAATCTGTGCTATTTCTACTCTTGTATGTGTCCACTTACAATCAAATCAAAACATTGTGCTTTTGTAAAATAAAGAAAATAAACAGGGTGTGCGTTCTGCCTCTCCGCCTCCCTGAACTTTTTTTTCTTGAGCACGTCTATAAACTGAAACAAAACTCAGCGAATACTATTCACACATTTGAGCCATATATCTTTATAATCATTTAAGTGTGTACTTTTAAATGATCGGATTCAAACTGAAAACAAATATTCTCTGCTTAAGTCATTTGTATAAAACCAACAAGATGTCCAGCTTCTCAAACGCTTGCTCATTATTTTTAATTTGACCACGCCCACACGCGCAAAAGAGATTGACATGCAAATCGTCCTCGCCTCACACGAACGCGCTCGTTACCTCAAAAACAAAGCACCAAACTTCACCAAAGTCTCTGCTTTTCGTCGAGTTCGGAAGACACGCCGTGAGCTTACATTGGATTTACCTCAGAAGAAGAACGCGATTTGAAGACAAGAAAGATGTAAGGTAAGAAATTCTTAATTATTAGTTTGTTATTGTTGCATAAACTTCACATTGCAGTTGAACCGTTACTGTGTTTGTGGATATCTGCTCAAACGTAGATATGTATAATATGGTAACCATAATGTATCATATTTTGGAGCGAGCTCTGCTTTTGAATGTATCATATTTTGGAGCGCGGTCTGCGTTTGAATGTTTCATATTTTGGAGCGCGCCATGCGTTTGAAAAGCAAAACGCACCAAACAATAGGCTTCATGTTTTTATATTGTAATCAATATATTTTTCTCTAGCGTAGTTGTTACTGAAATCTTTTGGAAGACTTAATTTATTCTTATTATTATTTTATGCAGCACTGCACGTAGCCTATGCCTACAAGGCACAACAAACCTGGTGTTCATTATTGTTGGAAACATTTGTGTGTGTGTGTGTGTGTGTGTGTGTGTGTGTGTATTCTGTGAATTTTAAAAATTTTAACCAGAAAAATCTAAAATCGATTCCCAATATCGTGCAGCTATAGTTTCTCTTGATATCAGTATGTTCAGTTTTTATTTTTATTTTTTTTTTATTTTTTTTATACAGGGCCCAGATGCCACTGAGTCCTGCTGACTTCAACATTCACATGAGTCTCTGTACATGAACATGGTAAAGTGAAAATCAAACACCTTGGAAATTAAAGGTATGTACAATGTTTTTAGGAATGGCACAAAGGTCTCTGTCTTTGGATCATTGTTTTCAATAGTGTGCTTTTTGTCATTTGTTGTGTATCTTTGGATTATGTTGTAAATAAATCCAAACAATCAAAAAGCCATTCTTTTTTTAATTTCCTCATTCTTTGTGCAAGGTTGCTCAGAATGACAGGGCCTGATAGCTCCTAATAGGGCCATTAGGGGAGTGTCTTTGTCTTTCTCAGGTGTGAAAGCCATGCATATTAATGACGTGATCACGCCTCCCGCATAAAGCTTTCTTACACAAAACACGTCTTAGAGTTTTTAAATAAATATATTGTCTTATCTGAATGAGCAGTCAGGGTGATTTTCACATAGTTTTGGAGAAAATATTCTAGGCTACGTGATACAAATTTCAAAAGTCTTGTGAAGAAATAATCAGTATGGATTTCATGAGCTTATTTCAGTGACAATTATTTTTTGTATTTTCACAAACTACGCATAAACGTCATTATCTCATAACTACAAACTTTTACACACATGCTGCTGATATATTATTGTAGCAGAGTTTGTGCTAAATACAGTGTAATCAGACTTTAGCCATGAAAATGTCACAAGTAACAGAAATAAGCACAAATGTCAGAGCATGTCAGAACACCTCCAGGCCCAGAAAACACCTCAGACCCCAGAGGGTTAAGGCCAAAGAGTTCAATCTTTGTTTCATCAGATCAGTGAATTATCTTTCTCATGGTCTGAGAGTCCTTCAGGTGCCTTTTGGCAAACTCCAGGCAGGCTGTCATATGCCTTTTACTGAGGAGTGGCTTCCATCTGGCCACTCTACCATACATGCCTGATTGGTGGAGTGCTGCAGAGATGGTTGTTCTTCTGGAGAAGAAACGCTGGAGCTCTGTCAGAGTGACCATCGAGTTCTTGGTCACCTCCCTGACAAAGGCCCTTCTCCCCCGATCGCTCAGTTTGGCCGGGCGGCCAGCTCTAGGAAGAGTCATGGTGGTTCCAAACTCCAAATATATAGATGGAGGCCACTGTGCTCATTGGGAACTTCAATGCTGCAGATATTTTTTCTGTACCCTTCCCCAGATCTGTGCCTTGATAAAATCCTGTCTCGGAGGTCTACAGACAATTCTTTGGACTTCATGGCTTGGTTTGTGCTCTGACATACACCTTCTTCTTCTTCTTCTTCTTCTTCTTCTTCTTCTTCTTCTCTTATTTAATGGCGGACTGCAAACAACGTTTGCAAGTCTTTAAAAAATTTAAATAGTGCCTTCCTGGTAATCATTATTCCTTCTCCCTCTCCTTCTGATCCCAATATCCCTACCAAATTCCACTCCCGCCCTGCCTCCTGAACCTTATCTTTAAGCACCCGTCTTTCCACCTCATTCAATGTACAGTACAATATTACATGTTCAACATTTTCTTTAACCCCACAGTTTTCACAGTTCTCACTATTCCTTTTCCCCATTAAAAATAATGTGCCATTCAGTCCTGTATGATCCACTCTCAATCTTGTCATTACAATTTCCTCTCATCTGGTCTTTTCCATGTAATTCTTTATACTGACAATTTTTTGTATTTTATAATATCTCCTACCTTTCCTGTCTTCCTCCCACCATTTCTGCCATATTTCAAGTCCTTTCTTCTTAACCACTGCTTTACCTTTGCCTTTTCCTAGTGGAATTGCAATTATTATTATTACCTTTAGTAGTGCCTCTTTAGCCAGTTTGTCTGCTATCTCGTTCCCTTTAACCCCCTCATGTGCTGGCACCCAACAAAACTACATCTGTGCCACCCCGATGTAATCTAAATAAACTGTGAAAAAGTTCTATTAGTAGATCTTCTCTTACTGATGTCATTGACTGAATACTTTTTATGACTGCTAACGAGTCTGTGCATAGTACCACCCTATCAGGTCTGACCTCTTCAACCCACTGTAGTGCAATAATGGCTGCCACTATTTCTGCTGTATACAGATAACCAATCAGATAGTCTTTTGGAGAGATTTATTTTAAATTCTGGGATATATATTCCAACTTCCGCACATTCCTGTTTGTTCTTGGATCAGTCTGTGTAAATCTTTAAATAATTATAATAACTGTTTCTTATGTACATGCTTGTTTTAACTCCCACTTCTCCACTCTCTTTTCTTTTCCAAGATATTAATATCAACCGTTACTTCTGGAAAAAGCCATAGTGGAATACTACTAACTGGTTTGGCTGTGGTGAAATCTAAGGCTTCCATTTCATATTCCCTCACTCTCATTTCCCTTGTCCATCCAAACCCAAGCCCCTGAAACTTGGAATACTCCCAGCATTCCTGTATTGTTTCTTTTGCTAGGTTTTCTTTCCCACTTCCTTTTAATCTGATCCAATATGCCATTGCCAGTTTCTGTCTTCTTAACTCCAGTGGTATCTCTCCTGCTTCTATGAGTATAGCATTAATGGGGGTTGTCTTAACTGCTCCGATACATACACGTAATGCTCTATATTGTAATCTATACATTTTTCCCAATATTGTTTTTGCCGCTGCAATTAACGACTGCCTTGCAGCACCCCAGTCACATCCAGCCACAGCTCTCAGAAGGTTTATAACTTTTTTGCATTTAGTGTCCAAGTGCTTTATATGTGTTTTCCATGTACACCTACTATCAAACCATAGTCCCAAGTACTTAAATTCATTTACCTCTGACATACACTGTTAACTGTGGGACCTTATATAGTCAGGTGTGTGCCTTTCCAAATCATGCCCAATCAACTGAATTTACCAATCAAGTTGTAGAAACATCTCAAGGATGATCATTGGAAACAGGATGCACCTGAGCTCAATTTTGAGTGTCATGGCAAAGGCTGTGAATACTTATGTACATGTGATTTTTTTTTTTTTCGTTTTTTATTGTTAATACATTTCCAAAGATTTCAAACACACGTTGTCATTATGGGGTATTGTTTTTTTCTGGAAAATTTTTTTTTAATCCTTTTTTGAAGGCTCTAACATAACAAAATGTGGGAAAAGTGAAGTGCTGTGAATACTTTCCTGATGCACTGTATGTGACAGTGTGTATTAGAGCTGTTTGTGAATGTAAAAGGTTTGCAAAGTTTCAAAGATCAAACTGCAGTTAAACGGAGTAATTGTCTCCCAAAAGAAAGAATCGATTTTGAACCGCCTGCAATGAGTCATCAATAATTCCAATCTCACTTCCTGCTCAAACCTACGTAGGTTTAACTAATTTGCATAATGCCAGCCTACGGTCTTCATTGGCTGCCAGCAAACAGCGTCTGTTTTGCCCCACCCTCAAACACTGTAGTTGTATTTGAGATTGGAAGAGTTTGAGTTTTCTGCTGCCAAAGCAAATCCACTTTGATGAGATTGATACAGTAAAACTGGCGCCATTGTTACTGTTCGTATTGCTCTTGTTTCAAGTGCTGAGGAAGAGCTGTAATTCAGATATGCTAATTAAATTTTGGCTTCCAACCAATCAAACCAGACTGGGCCTTGTGACCAATCAGAGCAGAGCAGGCTCTCAGAAAGGTGGAGTTTAGAGAGACTAAATCCTTGATCAAACAGTTTCAGACACTGTTAGAAAAGAGCTGATGCTATAATGGATATTATGAGAAAATTAGTATTTTTTTACCTTGGATACATGTAAACCTGTTTTAGGAGACTCCATAACAAATTTAGGAACCTTTAACGTTTCATAATAGGGGCACTTCGCAAGCTTCATTAATATATTTGCAACAACAGAAAAACGTACATTCTTGATGTTTTTCCAGACGTTGTGTTTATAATCAGTGCTTTATATCCTCCTATTGAAACAACAGCTACGACCATCGGAGCCGGAAATGCTAAAAACACACAGAGATCAGGATTATTATAAAAACCAAAACCATAAAAAACATTTCCATTACTTGACATAAAATAAACTTTAAATTAAAATAAAATGTATATAAAAAAACATTATTTCAGCTAGTTGCCAAGGGAACATTTCTCTTAATGTAATTTAACTTAATGTACTAAATTACTAAAATTCATATTAAAATAGCCTACCAAGTAATGAAGACAAGCTGCTCAAGTAAAGGTCAAAAACAAAGTATCATGACAGGAGTTCATAAGACTTGTGTGCAATATATTTTCTTTTTCGGGTGAACTTGAGTTTACAGTCTGACTTGCTGGTTTTTGTTTTAAAAGGTTTTATTTCTTAAGGCAAAAGTATAACAGGAGTTTTGTTCATATAACTCACTCCAGCCGAACACGGTGATCTTCCTCATGTAGTTTGTGATGGTGACGTTCTGTCTGATGAGCCATAAGTACATATGAAGAGCTTGAATGAAGAACCAGGTGAATGTAGTCAGCATGGAGTAATGCATGAGCAGCGCTATGAAGACACATGCAGCCTTGTCTCCTGTGTTGGCGACGCTCTCATTTGACAAAAAGGATAAATTCAGGAGAAACAAAGCCACAAACATGTTCATCAAGATCTTCGTGGCCTGATTTGATTTGGCTTTCCTGTTCAAATATAAAAACAACCTCTATTTGTAACATTCATTTGCATTTATCCAAAAGAGGAACAAAAGCAGCTGGTCAGAAACTTAAAGTAACTGTATGTTTATATTTTAATATACTTTACCGTAACAGGAAATGCATGAACAGAGCGACGGATAGAAAAAACATGGAGATGCCGCAGCCGATAGAAGAGATGAAGCTCAATGAATCCACATACGGCGCTGTGATGTTTGGATTTACATTTGGAGGAGACTGAGCAGAGAAAACAATGGAAACAACCTTTTTAAAACCCTGTTAGCAAGAATCAGATCTAGAGCTGTCGCTAACAATTATTTTGGTAATCGAGTAATCATTCGTTTATTTTTTGACAATTAATTGAGTAATAGGATATTTTTTGTGGTAATAAAAAGAGACCTAAGCAAATACCTAAGCCTTTAAAATGACTTTAATAATAAAGAGGCAGTAATATTTGGTTCAAATAAAGTATCAAAAGCAAGTAATCTCATGGTTTTATAGAACAACACTGTTAAAATAATATAAACAGTTATCGTATGTACACTACGTATTATAACATATGCCTACAGAAGGGCGCCAACGGCCTGGTGTAGTTACACTTTACAGCTGATCATATCCTTGTGCAATATTAGTCAAATGTTTATTTAAATTTCAATATTTGGCCACTTCTTTGCGATAGAAATGCTACAACCACTGTAATTTCTTAAACATGAATATGTGGATATCAAAACATGCAAACTCCGAGCGAGGGATTAAACTAGGGCTGTAACGATTCCTCGATTAAAGTCGAGTACTCGATTAAAAAAAAAAAAAATCCTCGATTGCAATTTACCCGTGTCAAGTAACCAGCAAAATACCGGAAGTGGCGCATTCCACAGACGAGAATCCATGAACCGCATTATTCATTATTCCATCTCTGCGTGCTGTGAGTTTGTGTGGCTTATATCGTTCATCTGCACGCAGTGTGCGCCATTTCACAAGATTCGTAACGCAACTAATTTGTAAATCTACGCCAAAACAGGATATATAACAGCAGTACTTAAATATCTTTCTGAAATATGCAAATTGTTGTTCATCAATTTCAAAATAAAAGTTTAACCCTTGCACTAAGTCTGGATGTTTTGATGTGCACATGTTCTTGTTCAAGAAACAGCAACTGTTGCGTTTCTATCGTACAGAAGTGACCAAATATTAAAGATTAAGTTGACATTTGAATTAAATTTTGTTTGGCCAATATTAAACAAGGCTTTGATCATGCCTTAGTGTAACCAGGCCGTTGAAGCTCTCTGTGGACATTTGTTTTAGAACGTAATGTACATAAGTTATGTTTATATTAGTTTATATCATATATTTTACATGGTGTAGGCCTATTTTAACAGCGTTGTTCAATAAAACCCATATGATTACTTAACAATAAAGTTCATTTGTTAGCATTAGTTAATGTATTAACCAACATGAACTAACAATGAACAATACATTTGTAACTGTATTTATTAATCTTTGTTAATGTTAGTTTCATGTTTTGTTCATTGTTAGTTCACAGTACATTAATGTTAACATACAAACTTTGATTTTAATAATGTATTAGTAAATGTTGAAATTAATGTTAACTAAGAATAATAAATTAAGTATTGTTCATTCTTAGTATGTTAACTAAGGTAGTTAACTGTTAACTTATGAACCATATTGTAAAGTGTTACCTATTTGTACTTTAAGTAATTTTATAGGCTGTTGTTCACTTGGATCTATTTTTATTACCACAATTTATCCGATTACTCGATTAATCGATGGAATAATCAGTAGAATACTCGATTACTAAAATAGCCGATGGCTACAGCCCTAGTTTAAACTTTTATTTTGAAATCGCAATGAACAGTTTGCGTATTTAGAAACATATTGAGATATTCTCCTGTGTTGGTGGCATAGGTTTATTAATGATTTACCTTACAAATCTGATAAAATGGCGCACATTGCATTCTAGGCTTGCTGTGATAGTCGGTGTTACCAGTTCACTATCCCCTCCCCCCCACTGTCATTTAGATTTTTTTTAGTAACAATTTTTTTTAGTTCAGTTAAAGAACCGACACTTCAATTAAAAACTGAACATGTCTGCTCAATTCAGCGTGAGCCGAATGAGAGTCGCAACACAGATCAGCAGCAGGAGTCAGATTTAATTGATCTCAAGAGTGAGGAGCTGACTGACAAGACGATGGCAGAAGATTTTGTTTCATTGCGAAATGTAAATGATAACAGTTCATGTGGAGCCATGCTGAGGTGCATGTAAATAACGCATTTATCTATTAAACGCATGGCACATATTTATTTAATTGAATTGAAGCCTTTGTGAATTCAAAATAGCGCTATGCCATAGTATGGTTTTTAAGTAAGGGATAATGTAAATCCAGATGGTTGTTCTCTCAAAATAACCCCCGACAGGGTGATGAGGACCCAGACGCGAACTTAAATACCGTATTTAAGTGATATGGTATACAGTCATACCTAATTTTGGATATATTGATTTCCGATTAAACTGTTTTAAAGTCATACCTGTTCGTATCTTATAATCCAACAGTGTGCAAAACAATAGTCACAAAATGGCAGCAGCAGCGTTTGTATGAAACAAGAGAGAGCGAGTCCACGATACTGGATGGCATAATTAAATAACTGTACAAAAAATATTGATTCGACTGAGTTTTTAATAATTTATTAGCTCACCAAATGCAAAACTTCCAGGAAGAAAAAACGTTACTAGCAATATATAGCGCTGCTGACTTCAGTGACCCGGATGAGCCTGTGTTTCTGTTTTCAGAGGTTGTTATTTGTAGTGGAGCGGCTAAGTGCTTATGTTTGGCAGAATTGTTCATTTTATGATACAAGCGTGAAAATTGGCATGAGCAGTAGGGATGCACCGAAATGAAAATTCTTGGCCGAAACCGAAAACCGAAAAAGAGGAAACCAAGGCCGAAAACCGAAAACCGAAACACCGAAAGAAATTATGCCAATTATTGTTAGTACCATTGCATTTATGGCTATGACTGTGTACTAAGTTTACTAAAATCAAGGCATTGCAATTGCATAAATTAATATTAAAGTTTCAAAGAATAAATCCAGTAAAATTTTATGCAAATATTTATTTAGCATTTGCAAAGTATAAAATTAAATGTTTAACTTGACCCCACTCATGTGTACATTAAATAATAATGTAAAAGCCTACTGGCCTGGAGAAAGGTTTAAAAATGAAATGTTCTCTCATAAAAACAAAGTGCATTTAGGTCAATACTGCCATAGCCCAAAATAATATCTGCAGTTATATGCTCATGGACGTGAGTTGCAAAAACCATAAACAGCTCAGGTAAACCTCTGAGAAATGACGGCTGCTCTGCACACACACGCAAAGGTCTCTCGCTCCCTCTCTCTGCCGCGCGCGCTACGTATGCACGCTCATGCTCGCTCGCGATTCCGGGAGATTTAAACTAATTTGCGGGCATTAGGGAGCCGGTATCAATACGCGGGAGACTCCCGGAACTTCCGGAAGACTTGGGATGTCTGTGTTTTGAAAATCGCTGTCCGTGGGTCACTCTTAGATATATTTAAATACGTCCACACCGCAGATATGTAATGTTGCTTCAGACAAGCACGTGCAGGTCGCGGTGTCTGCTGTTTGCGTCATCACAACATTTCGGCCGTATTGTTTCGGTGATAAAAGTCTTTCGGCCGAAAACCGAAAATGCACTTTTGGGCCATTTTCGGCCGAAAATTTTCGGTGGCCGAATATTCGGTGCATCCCTAATGAGCAGTCTCCATGGGTCACTTGACAAGAAAATTGTCCGAGCCACTTGAAATTTCAAGATGGCGGCCATTTTTCAAGATGGCCGACACCTTAGTGGAGCAGTTAAGTGATATAGTGGTTTATTTGGTGATACAAGCATGAAAATTGGCATGAGCAGTCTCTGTGGGTCACTTGTTACCTTGTCGTGGTAAGGGAGCTTGTGTACCTCAATGAACCCTGAGAGCTATGCTGGTGGGAGGCAACTCCTGACAGGCTTTACCAAACTGGACAGGTCATGGGTGAGGAGTCAGACAAAACACAGTCAAACTACCTTTCTTGACAGAGTCTTTTGAGGAACCCAATACATTTCTATGAGAAAATGTATCATTTAAAGATCCACATGGCGGGTGGCAGTAATCCTGAAAAATTGCCGCCATCTTGAAATTTTATGTTGCTGTGGGTGGTTTCTTGTCAAATGACCCTTTGAGACAGCTCATGGCAATTTTCATGCTTGTATCACCAAGTAAATGATTTCTTAAGCCTAATTGCTCCACTGGTGGTGGCCATCTTGAAAAATGGCCGCCATCTTGAAATTTCAAGTAGCTGTGGGTGGCTTATTGTCTAGTGACCATCAGAGACTGCTCATGCCAATTTTCATGCTTGTATCACCAAATAAACCACTATATCACTTAGGGCTGGGCGATATGGCCAAAATTTCATATCCCGATATAGCTCATTTGATATCCCGATAACGATATACATAACGATATAGCAATTTTTCTGTTAATTCAGTTCATGAATAGTCTACCGTAAATCCTCTAATATTGGCCTGTATGCCATTACCGGCCGGGTCTCTAACATTGGCCGGTCTCGCTGTTGGCGGAGGTAAATAATTAATAGAACCAACGTTTTTCTGGGCAGGCCACAACATTATGCTTGTGATAGTAATATGCAAATACCACAGGGGGGCAATGTTTGCTAACGAATCCAAGCCACTACGGTAGCCTGGTCATGTCAATCACTTCGCTCTTGACTCGCACGTGACGTGAGACTTCAGTCACCGGTAGGCTAACGTTGTTTACCATGGCAGCCGCGGAGCCATAGAGGATTTTTCCAAATTTTCCAAAATTTCCAAAATCTATTTTTTAAACCCCTGGGTTCGACAATCGCGCCGGCGCGATAGGTTTTTTTTTTCTTATAAGTGCAAAAGAGATTAAAAATATTCTGTTGACTTTGATCTTACGGAGAGCGCGCGCTATTCAAACGGAAATAATCTGAGGCGATCCACGCAAACCTGTGAACAGAACACCCACAATCAGTTGGATATGTTCACTTTCAGGTTCACCTCGTTTTCATTTCGAGGAGCAACGGATCCGGTTGAGGAATAGGTCCTATATTTGCTTTGTTCTAATCGCAATAGTGTCTGTACACGCAAAAAGACTGTTTAAATATGAATCGCGTTTCTCTGTGTGTGTGTGTGTGTGTGTGTGTGTGTGTGTGTGTGTGTGTGTGTGTGAATGAATGCACAGATGCGCGCTGTTGTGGAGCTACTAACGGGTTGGGTTGGCTGGTCATCTAGTTGAGAATTAATTTACCCTGGTCTGAACCGCGTCTCCTACCGTCTTCCTCCATGTTTGTTTATGTATTGCAGCGTGCATGGGCATGCCGTGAGGTTAATTCCTTATCGTGGCGTAAACGATAGAGCCTTATATAAAACGATAGACATTTTCTATCGTCCAGACGATATATTTCGTCATATCGCCCAGCCCTAATATCACTTAACTGCTCCACTAAGGTGTCGGCCATTGGCCATCTTGAAAAATCTTGAAATTTCAAGTGGCTCGGACAATTTTCTTGTCAAGTGACCCCTGGAGACTGCTCATGCCAATTTTCACGCTTGTATCATAAACTGAACGATTATATCACTTAGCTGCTCCACTATTGGGAATAATATACCACTGGATGGCGCGATTTAGTGCTGGGCGGTGTACTGGTTCATACCGAATACCGGTGTTTATTTTTGTTTTGATATGAATTTTTTAAATACCGCAGTACCGGTGTACGCCGCTTTAATAACGATCGGAACGCGGCGCGGTGCGGTGCGGTGCGACACTGTTTGAGAGGGTCCTTTTTCACTGTGGTGATGCACGTGTTACTAAGCGTGACTTTGAAGGTGGATAGGTTAAACTATAATTGATAGCTGTCAAATTATATTACAGTGTTTCCCATACATTGGTTCACAATATCAACACAGCCTTTCGGAAAATCTATTTGTGGTTGGCATTGACATCGTTGAATAAACATGAGCACTGCACGTTTCAAAATCAAAACACGGCGTGGGTGTTTTTATATGAATGTATCTGAAGTGAACTGACGGTCTTTAGAAAAGTTTCTTTGTTATTACGATTGAATCTTTCATTATCTTTCCTGATAAAGCAGCGTTTATGAGCGTTGCTGCTTTGTGTACAGCCGTTACCGGGGAAACCGCTATTTCTGCCGCTCCTATAGCGCCTCCTGCTGGCACCTCTTTATAAACAGCCTTGCAAACCTGTAATACTAGTATGGATTTTTTTTCTACAATATTTACTCATGACAGTAAAATAGGGCATTCTAAGTCAATCTACTGCAGTATTTCCTCTCTCACTCAGTGAAAAATGTGTTTTACACCCAGTCATGCTTGGAAAAAAACCCGTCATATACCGTGAAACCAGTGTAATTTAGAAAAATACCGTGATGTGGATTTTTGGTCATACCGCCCAGCACTAGCGCGATTGACCAATCAGAATCAAGTATTCCACAGAGCCGTGTAATAAATGGTTTTAATACATTGTGCAGCCTTTGAAAACAGTAATAATACGGTTCATGAATTCTCATCTGTGGCATGCGCCACTTCCGGTATTTTGCCGGTTACTCAACACGGGTAAATTGCAAACGAGGATTTTTTTAAATCAAGTACTCTAATTTAATCGAGGAATCGTGACTGCCCTTATCAGATCTTTACATTTTAAATGCATATATCTGTTAAGTTTTCTTGGTCATCTTTTACAAGTTCAGCAGCTTATAGACTCTGATATTGATTTCATGGGGTCTTTAAATTAAACTCTGAGAAGCTTCTCACCATCAGCACTGCAAAGAACGTCAGATGTGAACACGAGCACATTATGGTGGTGTTGTCGATTTTTTCTGTCTCACAGCCGGACGTTGTCCATGTAAGATTTCCTTTGAAGAAAAGAGAGGCATTTTAAATATATACAATAAATTGGGTTTGTTTATGGGTAGGGTTGGGAATCATAAGAAGTTTTCCAGTTCGATTCTGCCTAATGATTGCAGAATGAATGAATTTTTCCTTAAAAATTTCCTTATTTTTTCCTTAAAAAAAATCACTTCTAATCAATGACTTAACCACAAACAACCTGGACTTTGTTTCTAAATGAAACCTGGCTAGAAGACAGCTGCAGTGCAACAGTCCTCAATGAAACGGCCCCTCCTAACTTTACTTTTATGAGTGTCTACAGAGCTGTTAAGAGAGGTGAGGGTCTAGCTGCTCTTTTTAAAGATATCTATCAATGTAAGCAAATATCATTTGGGAATTAGACTACCCGTCTTTTGAATATCTGGGTACTATGTTAAAAGGTGCTCCACGCATTTTACTTATTATTTACAGGCCTCCAAAATACTCTCCAGCCTTTGCTGAGGACTTTACAGAACTGTTATCAACAATTACCTCAGAGTTTGACTGTTTTGCCATTGCTGGAGATTTTAACATTCACATAGATAGTGCAGAAAACAACATGGCAAAATAAATCAAAACTGTTTTAAAAACTTTTGATCTGACTCAGCATGTAGGCTACATGGACCCACACACAATCATGGACACACTCTAGATTTACTTATCAGTAAGGGTCTAAACATTTCATCGAATGTTATTAAGGATGTAGCACTGTCTGATCATTTCTGTATTTTCTTTGATATATTGATCTCTCCTGCCACTGAAGCTAGATCTGTGTCTGTCAAGAAGAGATGCTTAAATGAGAACACTAGTGTACTATTTATGAAGGCTATATCCTTAACACCAAGCATTTTCTCCTTGATTCTTTTAACTCAAAAGTTAAAAGTGTGATTGATGATATTGCTCCTGTTAAAGTCAGGAAAAAGAGTGGCAGACAAAAAGCACCTTGGAGAAACTCAACAGCAGTGCAAATTATGAAAAGACAATGCAGAAAAGCAGAGTGCATGTGGCGGAAGACAAAACTTGTAGTCCATTTATAACATCTACAAAGACAGCCTGCATGCTTTCAATATGGAGCTAGGCAAAGCTAGACAGACTTTCTTCTCAAATATTATAAACAGTCATTTAAACAACACACACACTCTTTTTGCTACAGTAGAGAGACTGACAAACCCCCCAAGCCAGATTCCCAGTGAGTTTGCTTCTTTCTTCTCTGAGAAAATCCGTAATATCAGAAAGGTGATCAGCACATCCTTGAGTTGCTCTGGGGTCAGACCGATCAGACCACCTGAGAAAGTAGTTACTATGTCTGATTTCAAAGAAATAGATGGCAAAATTTTGGAAGAAATCGTACAGCACCTTAAAACATCAACATGCGCCCTTGACACACTTCCCACATCTTTTTTCAAAAGTGTGCTTTTTTAAACAGTTTAGAAGCAGATCTTCTAGAAGTGGTAAATGCCTCACTTTGTGGTGTTGTTGCTATGGTGTTCTAGGTTGGCGCAATGTGGATGATGTCACGAGAGTGGCGACGAGGAAGCGCCAGTGAGTTATGTATGTTTCATGTTGCCTAAAGAAAGTAAACATGTTCATACAGTTCGAATCCAGAGTCATTATTTAAAAGACATGACATGGTGTCAGAAGTGCTGTAGTTTGACGTGTTACCTGATTTAGTTTTGCTCGCGAAGCCTGGATACGTGGGAAGAACGTTCGAGCTGAAATGGATGGCGGAGATAATGCGGTCGCTGCACCGAGAGCAGCGGGACAGAGCGCTACATTCAGCATACGGCCGCCTGAGCCGTTCGACTTTTCTAAACCACAAGAATGGGCAAAATGGATCTGGAGGTTTGGAACGGTTCTGATGGGCGAGCAATTTGCAAGAAAACTCAGATGAAAATCAGGAAAATACTTTCATTTACTGCATGGGAGATGAGGCGGATGATATTCTCCGTGGGTTACCACTGGCAGACGCTGACAAAACAAAGTATGACGCAGTAAAAGCAGGTTTTGAGGCACATTTCGTTGGGAGAAGAAATGTCATTTACGAACGGGCACGTTTCAATATGCGTAAACAGGAAGAAAATGAGACTGTTGATTCATTTGTGACAGCTTTGTATGCTCTGGCTGAACATTGTAATTATTTAGCATTACATGACGAGCTAATTCGGGACCGGCTCGTTGTGGGGTTGGCGGACAAACGGCTTTCTGAGCGTATGCAGCTGGATCATGAGCTGACCTTGGAAAAAGCAATCGCAATGGCGCGGCAAAGTGAGGAGGTGAAACGACAGCAAGCTGCGCTGAGAAGTGTGACAGACACTGTGGCTGCAGATGCGGGCTCTGTCGACAGAGTGTACAAAGGAAAGTATAACGTGGGGAGACCCCAAAAAGGAAATGGTCCTAAACAAAAATCACATATAGCACACTCCAGTAAGATGAATAGCAACCAGTGCCATAAGTGTGGTAGCTCCCCAGCACACGCAAAGCGTGACTGTCCAGCAAATGACGTAAAATGTCATTCCTGTGGGAAAAAAGGCCACTACAAGCGGGTGTGCAGTCTGTGCACATCATCAAAAACTGTGCGTGAAGTGTGCGAGGGGGACCCTATATTTCTTTGCAGCATCACAGGTACTGGCGAACCATGGATGGTGGACTTAGACATTAGACACAAACGTGTGCCGTTTAAGATTGATACCGGCGCGGATGTCACTAGGGCTGTAAACTTTAGTCGTTTAGTCGACTAATAGGTCGATGCCGTCTTGGTCGACTGACATTCTCATTGGTCGACCAGTCGCATAATTTTTTTTTTTTTTTTTTTTTTACCAATAAAGAAAATTTCATTGATTTACTCCTTGATATTTATTCCTTTATAAGCAGTTATATATTAGCCTACTGTATTCTAAATATAATTAGCTTATGTTTTATCCCCAACTTTAAATGCTTTAATTTAGGCTATTTTGTAACAGCGCCACAGTTTAGCGCACCACGCAGAACACTCGGGAACCGCACCTGTGGCTGGCTGCACTGCTGCTTCGCGCTCAGTAAGGAATATAGGTAGTAATCTCTATGTGTCTGTCTGTCCGTTTGCATTTTGATTATTTCGAGAACCGTTCATCCAATCGACTTCACAAGGGAGTGCAGTGTCGCATTTGGTGCAATATGGATAGACACGTGAGACGCGACACGTTCAGAATTAATAGTAAACTACAGAACAGCGCGAGCGGGAAGCGGCGCACCTCACGCGAGCAGGCTATATTCTCCGACACTGCACTAGTGATATAAAATGCACACAGTCTGTTAACTTAAGCAATACTTTTACTCTCACACCAGCAGCCAGTGTGTCGCCGGCCTTATTCAAGCGCGAATGAGAACTGTTTCGCGGGGGATCCCAGGTGTCAAAATGTTTTATTTTTTTTTCATTGTTGTTTTATAAATGCTCTATGACAATTGTTTAATAAATGTTCAATCAAAATGCAAAACATCGCGTCTTTTTTTTTTTTTTTTTTTTTTTGACTAATCGTTGTGCAGGACAGGACTTTGGTCGACTAAGCATTTCTTTGGTTGACTACAGCTATAGATGTCACTGTCTTTCCAGTAGAGGTGTTTGAGGAGATTTTTAATAAAGACCTATCTACCCTCAAGGATGCAGCAAGGCCATTGCTTGGTCCAGGGCAAGTTCCCTTAGATGTTGTTGGAGTTACTAGTCTGCTGTTGAAGAGAGGTGAAAAACAGTCTGAGGAAGATGTGTACATAATCAGAAATCTGCACACTGCACTTCTGGGCAGACCGTCTAGTGCAAAGCTCGAGCTTGTTGCACGATTAGATAACATTGATATGGAAATATTAAAGTCAAGTTATCCAAAATTGTGCAGCGGTCTGGGAGAAGTACGACAGCCATATGTTATCAGGCTCAAACTGGGGGCTTCTCCATTCTCTCTTAAAACTCCAAGACCCCGTTACCTTTAATGAATAAAGTTAAAGAAGAGCTGGGCCGTATGGAGACATTGTGGGTAATCAGCAGGGTGGAGGAACCAACAGACTGGTGTGCTGGCATGGTGGTGGTCCCAAAGAAGTCAGGTGCTGTTCGGATATGTGTAGACCTCTCCAAGTTAAATGAGTCAGTTCGTCGGGAAAAATACATCCTGCCATCAGTTGAACAGACGTTAGGAATGCTTGTTCGAGCGCAGATCTTCAGTAAGTTAGATGCCAATATGGGATTCTGGCAGATACCATTGTCAGAGGATTCTGCGCGCTACACAACGTTCATAACCCCATTTGGCCGTTACTTCTTCAAACGGCTTCCTTTCGGAATATCATCTGCACCTGAACACTTCCAGAATAGAATGGCTACAGAGGTCACTGAAGGACTGGAAGGCACGGTGTGTCATATTGATGATGTTCTGGTGTGGGGGAGAATAAGGGAGGAACATGACACCCGTCTGCATGCAGTACTGAGTGTGAGAAGTGTGAGTTGTCAAAGCGGACAGTACACTTTTTAGGGCACATTATTTCTGCTGATGGCATTAGCCCCGACACAATGAAAACAGCAGCCATCGAATGGACATGACGGAGCCCTCAAATGTGAGTGAATTGCGGAGCTTCCTGGGGATGGTAAATCAGCTTGGGAAGTTTATTCCCCAACTGGCGGATAAAGACAAAGCTCTCCGTGACCTGCTGTCGAAAAAGAACTGTTGGATTTGGGGCATTGAACAAGCCAATGCGTTCCAGGCTCTGAAAGACGTACTGTCGTCCCCCCTGTTCTTGCCATCTATGACGCGAATAGAGACTGTAAAGTGTCAGCGGATGCTTCGTCCTATGGACTGGGAGCCGTCCTACTGCAGAGGTGGCCAGAAGGTTGGAAGCCAATAGCTTATGCGTCAAGATCTCTTACTCAGACCGAGCAGAGATATGCGCAAGTGGAGAAAGAAGCCTTTGGGCTCACATGGGCATGCGAAAAATTCAAGGACTTTCTCATTGGAAACTGACCACAAGCCATTACTGAGTCTCTTAGGATCACAAATTCTGGATGCTCTCCCTCCTCGTATCCAGAGGTTCAAAATGCGACTGATGCGTTACTCCTACTCCATTGTTCACGTGCCAGGAAAGGATTTGTGGGTAGCTGACACTCTGTCACGTGCTCCGGTAAAGCAGTGTGAGCTTCATGAAGAGAGAGAGTTTTGGGACGACACTAACATTTATGTTGACTCTATCATGGGGAATTTGCCAGCAAGCACAACCTACCTGGGACAGCTGAGAGAAGACTTAAAGAATGACAATGTATGTTCCAGTGTGATGAAACTGTGTGTTGAAAGGTGGACAGAGCACAGCCGGAGAGATCCAATACTGAAGCGTTACTGGGCAGAACGGGCTCTCTTAACTGTGCAGGACGACCTGTTGCTGAGAGGCACGAGGCTGGTCATTCCACTCAGTTTCCAGACAGACCCTGGCAAGGGTTAGGGGCTGATTTATTCATCCTGGGAACTAAAACGTACCTGCTTGTGGTGGATTACTATTCCAGGTATGTGGAGATTGCTCCGTTATCACCCAGTAGGTCTACTGACGTCATTGTCCACATGAAGTCCATATTCGCACGGCATGGAGTTCCAGAGACGCTAATTAAAGACAACGGGCCACAATTCTCTGGGCACTCATTTGCATCCTTTGCTGCTTCGTATGGATTTGTCCACGTTACTAGCAGCCCAAAGTTTCCCCAGAGCAATGGAGAGGCTGAACGTGCGGTCAAGACAATAAAAGCTCTTTTCAAGAAAGCTAATGACCCTTACCTTGCTCTCCTAGCATATCGTGCTACTCCCTTGCAGAATGGGTACAGCCCAGCTCAGCTTCTTATGGGAAGAAGGCTGCGAACAACTGTGCCAACACTCTTATCATTGCTAGATCCAGCACTCCCTGATACTGATGCAATTTTCAGAAAAGAGAAGGGAAGAAAGAGTGCAGATGCAGAGCGCTTCAATAAACATCACAGAGCTAGAAAACTCAGCACACTACAGCCAGGAGAAGAAGTCTGGGTGTCTGATGCTAAAGAATCAGGAACGATTGTTGCCAGTCACTTTGCTCCACGGTCTTACCTTGTGAATACACAGCATGGGACTGTGAGACGTAATCGCCACCATCTGGTATCTGTGCAAGCGTCAGCTAAGGATGATAAATGTGATACACAAGATCAGTCCTCGGATACATTCACTGAGTCGCACCCTGTCACTCAGGAATCAGAGGAGCAGGACATTCCTGATTTGGTGTCTACACCTAGAACTAGGTGTGGGAGACGGGTCGTGAAACCTGCAAGGTTGAACCTGTAAACAAGTGTGTGGTTTACTATTGCATTATAGTTACAAATGCATTGCCACTTAATGTACATACTGGAAAAAAAGATTGTTCGAAATATGAAGACAAATGTTATAATTACATGGTTTAAGAATTAGGTAGGAGCAGACCTTCCAGCAAAAGAGGCAGAAGAAGTTTTCATACTTCTTGCCAGGCTGGAAAACTGGGTGGGGCTTTCTGGGATAGTCCTAAAATGGTTCAGGTCATACTTAGATGGGAGAGGTTATTATGTGAGTGTAGGAGACCATAAGAGTGAGTGGACATCCATGACATGCGGAGTCCCTCAAGGCTCAATTCTTGCGCCACTCCTGTTCAACCTGTATATGCTCCCAATGAGCCAAATAAAGAGAAAGAACCAGAACTCTTACCACAGCTATGCAGACGACACACAGATCTACTTAGCCCTTTCGCCTAACGATTACAGCCCCATTGACTCCCTGTGCCAATGCATTGACAAAGTCAACAGTTGGATGTGTCAAAACTTTCTTCAATTAAACAGACAAAACTGAAGTCATTGCGTTTGGAAACAAAGATGAAGTTTCCAAGGTGAACGCACACCTCCACTCTAGGGGTCAAACAACTAAAAATCAAGTCAGGAATCTTGGTGTGACACTTGGTGTGAGTCAGACCTTAGTTTCAGTAGTCATGTCAAAACAATAACTAAATCAGCATACTATCATCTGAAAAATATTGCAAGAATTATATGCTTTGTTTCCAGACAAGACTTAGAGAAACTTGTTCATGCTTTCATCACCAGCAGGGTGGATTATTGTAATGGACTTCTCACTGGCATTCCCAAAAAGACCATAAGACAGTTGCAGCTCATACAGAATGCTGCCGCCAGTATTCTGAGCAGAACCAGAAAATATGAACATATCACACCAGTCCTCAGGTCTTTACACTGGCTCCCAGTTAGATTTAGGATTGATTTGAACCCTCTGGGGTCTGAGGGGTTTTCTGGCCCTGGAGGTGTTCTGACATGCTCTGACATTTGTGCTTATTTCTGTTACTTGTGACATTGTCAAGGCTAAAGTCTTATTACACTGTATTCAGCACAAACTCTGCTACAATAATATATCAGCAGCATGTGTGTAAAAGTTTGTAGTTTTGAGATAATGACATTCATGCGTGGTTTGTGAAAATACCAAAAAAAAATTGTCACTGAAATAAGGCCATGAAACCCATACTGATTATTTCTTCACAAGACTTTTGAAAATTGTATCACGTAGCCTAGAATATTTGCTCCTAAACTATGTGAAAATCACCCTGACTGCTCATTCAGATAAGACAATATATTGATTTAAAATTTGTACGACGTGTTTTGTGTGAGAAAGCTTTATGCGGGAGGTGTGATCACGTCATTACTATGTATTGTTTTCACACCTGAGAAAGACAAAGACCCTCCCCTAACGGCCCTATTAGGAGCTATCAGGCCCTGTCATTCTGAGCAACCTTGCACAAAGAATGAGGAGATTTAAAAAATAATGGCTGTTTGATTGTTTGGATTTATTTACAAAACAACATAATCCAAAGATCCACAACAAATGACAAAAGAGCACATTGAAAACAATGATCCAAAGACAGAGACCTTTGTGCCATTCCTAAAAACATTGTACATAGCTTTCGTTTCAAAGGTGTTTGATTTTCACTTTACCATGTTCATATACAGAGACTCATGTGAATGTTGAAGTCAGCAGGACTCAGTTGCATCTGGTCCCTGAAAAAAAAAAAAGAAAAAAAAGTGAACATACTGATATCAAGAGAAACTATGGGCCACGATTTTGGGAATACATTTTAGATTTTTCTGGTTAAAATTGCTTTTTAAAATTCACAGAATACACACACACACACACACACACACACACACACACACAAATGTTTCCAACAATATATAATATAATGAACACCAGGTTTGTTGTGCCTTGTAGGCATAGGCTATGCTCAGTGCTGCATAAAATAATAACAATAACCTATAGCAGCCTATAAATCTTCCAACAGATTTCAGTAACAACTACGCTAGAGAAAAATATATTGATTATCATATGTTACTTCAAATGTTTCCATTCGTTATGATGATATGAAATGAGATAATAGTAAAAACATAAAGCCTAATGTTTGGTGCGTTTTGCCTTTCAAACGCGATCGCGGTCCAAAATATGATACATTCAAACGCACAGCATGCTCCAAAATATGAAACATTATGGTTACCATATTATACATATGTACGTTTGAGCAGATATCCACAAACACAGTATTTAACAGTAAACACGGGTCTAAATATTATAATATTCACCATATATCTAGCAACAGTTCAACTGCAATGTGAAGTTTATGCAACAATAACAAACTAATAAGTAAGAATTCCTTACCTTACATCTTTCTTGTCTTCAAATCGCGTTCTTCTTCTTCTGAGGTAAATCCAATGTAAGCTCACGGCGCGTCTTTCCAACTCGACGAAAAGCAGAGACTTGTGAAGTGTTTTGGTGCTTTGTTTTTGAGGTAATGAGCGCGTTCGCGTTCCATGTGGAAATTTGCATGTGAATCTCTTTTGCGCGTGTGGGCGTGGTCAAATAAAAAAAGAATGAGCAAGCGTTTGAGATACTGGACATCTTGTTGGTTTTATACAAATTACTTAAACAGAGAATATTTGTTTTCAGTTTAAATCTGATCATTTAAAAGTACACACTTAAATGTTTATAAAGGTATATGGCTCATAAATGTGTGACAAGTATTCGCTGAGTTTTGTTTCAGTTTATAGACGTGCTCAAGAAAAAAAAGTTCACAGCGACGGAGAGGCAGAACGCACACCAGGGTTTCCCATACATTCATTAATTTGTGGCGCCCCGCCACAATATCAACACTGACCGCCACGGATTGATTCAGATTTTTTAACTATTTAATATGGGTAAAATTGTATTTTATTGTAGAGCTGCGCGCAGCTTGCTCCCTCCCTCTGACAACGGAGGCGCGAATAGCCCCTCCTCTTCGAGCACTATCTGAATCAAAACATGAGCATGCATTAATTAGAGGACGGATTGTTGCCGGTGCTTAATGCTTATTCCCCCAGCGAAGATTCCAGAATCAATCCGGAGTTGAATGGTTAGTATAATGAACACTGTTGCACAACATAACTCTGAGAAGTTAGTCTATGTTAAACGCTGTCGCGTTTCCATTACAGATTCGCGCAAAACTTTTGCTATTATTATTATTATTATTATTTTATTTTTTTTAAATATCGATAAAAAAAACTATTGCAAAATGACGGTCTTTCCATTAAACGATGTTATGCGACTAAAACGTCATTTTTTCCTCTCGCAATCAGTCATTCCAAAAATCATGGCAACGGACGTTGGTAGGTTTATATATATCACAGCCACGTACCGCACTGGACGGTAGTTCAGGTTGTTGTGTGTTGGTTTTTGTCCACCTCAATCTCCAGGTTTGTGTGTGTGTCTGAGTCTGTGTTTGTGTCCACCTCCAGGTCCGTGTTTGTGTGTGTGTGTGTGTGTGTGTGAGTTTGAGTGTGCGTGTGTCCACCTCCAGGTCTAGGTTGGTGTGAGTGTGTCCCTCTCCAGGTGTGTGTGTGTGTGTGTGTCCCTCTCCAGGTGTGTGTGTGTGTGTGTGTGTGTGTCCACCTCCATCTCCAGGTCCAGGTTGGTATGTGTGTGTGTGTGTGTGTGTGTGTGTGAGCAAAATTTGCAACAAGAAGTCTGTGGAGCAGTCATAGAAAGTGTAGCAATGGCATAGCAATGTAGCAATAGCAATGTCTTTAAGTGATCTGACACTAAGTGTTGGCATTGGAAATGTGTACTTGTCAATAAAAGTATATGATATATTTAACCCTTTAGTTGTGCCTTAATCAACACCCACCATCCCCCCCCCCCCCCCCCCCAAACACCACACCACCGCAAATAGAATCTAATTCTGTGGGAAACACTGCACACCCTGTTTATTTTCTTTATTTTACAAAAGCACAATGTTTTGATTTGATTGTAAGTGGACACATACAAAAGTAGTAAAACACAGATTCTTTTTTTGTGTTTCTTTTTTCTGTATGACCATAAATGACGGAGTAATTTAAGTTTATTGTGCTACAATGTGAAGAAAATCCAGCAAAACGCGGGGGCGCGTCTGTCGACCCCAGAGGGTTAAAGTATTATTACTGGTATACAAATCATTCAATGGCCTAGGACCTCAATATATTGCAGATATGCTCACTGAATATAAACCCAACAGATCACTCAGATCATTAGGATCATATCAGCTAGAAATACCAAGGGTTCACTCTAAGCATGGCTAATCTGCTTTTAGCTATTATGCCAGCCGCAGCTGGAACAGCTTCCAGAAAGAGATCAGACGTGCTCCTACTGTAGTCACATTCAAATCCAGACTCAAAACACATCTGTTTAGCTATGCATTTACTGAATGAGCACTGTGCCGCTGTTCGTCCGACTGTTTGTACTGTACTGTATTTTATTTTATTTTTCTAAACTGTTTTAATTATTCTTATTTCTTTTTATTATTTTAATTTCTTCTATGTAAAGCACTTTGAATTGCCATTGTGTATGAAATGTGCTATATAAATAAACTTGCCTTGCCTTAACATTTTGGATTAAAAACACTGCACAATACTCAGTCCTTTTTGTTACTTTTTGTTAAACAGAAGCATAACATCAACAAATTCAACATATACAGTAGGTAGTCAACTAGAATGCCTATTACCGCTGCGCTAGCCGCCGCGGCAAAGTCATCGCAGCAAAAATAAACCATTTGCATTTCAAAGTCATTTGCGAAATGACTATCAGGTGGCACAAAGGAACATATTGCAAAACAGTTGCAATTGCCACATTTTGAAACATAATTGGGGCTTATGTCAATTAACTGTAGCCTAAGGATGAAATACTACAACTATGATAATTTCCAAATAAGCCTACAACAAACATGCAAAAATCAAAAAAAGAGCTATTGACATTTGCTGTACAATAATGAAACAACCTAATATTTGGTACAGTTAAAACTGCATGTTATAGTAATAATTTTATTATTAAATAAAGAAAATTTGGTTAATGTTGTTAAACAAACTAAACTATACATAGACTATTATTTGAACGAACAGTGAACTAATAAATATATCTCTGTTTGTAGGCTATCTGTTTATTTAAAAAAAAACACAGCATAACGTATTGTAAAAAAACAAAAAACAAAAACTTTTCATTATTTCAACAAGAATGAGACTGGTTAAATGTATATAAAAATAAATAAACAAAACAGAGTAGAACAAACTTTTAGAACAAAAATTAAAAAATGTCCTATGCCTATTAGTTAAATTTAACGAAAGAAAAAATTTAATATGTAATAGTAAATTTTAACCAGAATAGAACAAACTTTTAGAACAGAAAAATAGAATCAAAAGTTAAAAATAGAGACAACAACAATATAGCCTATATTTCATATTGTAGACGTCGGTGGGCAACAGAAGCCTATTCCTCGGGGGAGCAGCGCAATAACAAACAAACAAAAAATACACCAAAAGATCATCATAGGCATATCTCGCTGTCAGTGAAAATAAATTGGGTACAATGACGCTGATTATTTGTAGAACTTAGAATGGTAGAACTTGGATATCAATGATTTAGATGACACAGGTTCAAATCCCGAACAAACATGGGCTACTGTAACTTTTTGTTTTTTATTTTTTATTAATGCAGAGAGATTTGTCTAGTTCTAAAACTCTGTTACACCATATATATATATATTTTTAGCCCTGCCCAAAAAATCCTGAACACAGCTATGGTTAAAAAACTGTTTAACGGTCTAACTCTACAATTCAGTACTTCACAGTTCACAGTCTTTGCAATGTGTTTTAGCAATACATTTCTAATTTTTTATTTTTTTAAATGCTTTAAACATTATTGTATTTTATTTTATATATTATATTATATTTTATTTTATATATTCTTCTCTCATGTTCGAAATAAAGATTTCAATCAATCAATCAATCAAAACATTCATAATGTTTAGATTTTTTTTTTTTTTTTAATTGCCTTTACAGGGACTTTAAACATTGAAATGTGTGATGGGGTTTTAAAATGAATTAATCTTAGTGTTCTTTTACATTTTTGTGTTTTCTCTGTTGTGGAAATCACAGTGTCCCTACTGTTAAAGCAGCAGGCAGTGACCACAACCGTTTTCGGAAATGAAAGTTATGAATTGTGCATGGTTCTGACATAAGAGCGGTTTTGAACAAGAACTTAGTTTAAATTTATATAAATTTACCTTTGCCATCCCAAGAACTGCAGGACGCCTCACCGACCTGTAAGAACATGTTTGATTATTATTTTGCTTCTACAGTGTCTGGTCTTTTTAACAAAATACGATTTACATTAAACCTTCATTACCAGATCTTTCTGTGTAAAGAACATTTCTATATTGTCGGTAAGGTTGGAGATATTGGCGCCCATCATTATTCCATAAACCTCATTGTTCAAAACAGTGTAATTTTTAGTTTCATCCTAAATAAGAAGCCACAAAAGAGCAATCATTAATCAACTATAAATGTGTGTGAATAACATAGACCAAGAAACATTTGTTAAAGGAATAGTTCACTCAAAAACATGCTTTTTAAAACAACATTACCTTATTTTCCATGTTTTCAAACCGTAAAAGTCCAACAAATGCACTTCCATTAAATTCCAGTCGTGATTTATCAAAGGCCTCGCTGGAAATCGTTACAGACCAGGGAAAGTCCACGTTCAGGTCATTTTGACAGTCAAGAATCTGTGAAAAGAATAATTATCATTGATAAATAAAGAGTCCTACCCAGATGGGCATGTTTATGCTTCTCATCCCTTACGTTTATCTTTTTCTGATCTGTAGAGTAGCATCCGTCTTCAGTTTCTGTGTTCTCAGCTTGCATTTGGAGAATACCATTAACATCCCCCATCACAATCGCTGCACTGCTTTTATTGGTTTTTTTCATCGTCTCCACCAGGGACTTTAGTTTGTCCAAGGTAACACTGCAAAACAGGCTTAATCACTCTGTATTCTGTAATACAGTTTTAATTTTAAAAGTCACTTGTATCCACACACTTACGATGCATTTGAGGGATTAATGAATCCATCCTTGTCTTTTAGACCATCTGAAGTCAGATTGTAAGTTGTATCGGGTTGTTTTTGGCAGGCAGTTATGTTCGCTTTACTACAATTAGTAGGTGTCTTATTGCAGGTCACACACGTCCATTTATCCCCGTTTGAACGCAGAATGTATTTGCTGCTTTCATTGTCTTCAGCACACATAAATAAAGAGGGAATGGATTTTATTAATATATTTTTGCAACTGAATGTCAAAGATTAAAGTGATCTAATATATTGTGTTGCTTATTTATAAACTTATAAACACTATAATCTCAGCATTGTAGTGTTTTTAAGCATGTTCATCACAATGCTCATTCACATCGTCATAGACCAGTAAATAACCCCCTGGGGTCGGCGGTATCGCCGGCGATACCAGCTCGCTTTTTTTCTTATCAGTGCAAAAGAGACTCAAAATACTCTTGATTTTGATCTTACATATAAGTGTTATACATCATTCGATCCTGTTAAGTGTATACTCACAATAAAAACAAAGTGTTGTGCTTTTTGCCAAATAAAGAAAAATAAACATGATGCGAGTTCTGCCTTCTCTCTGTCAGTGAAGTCCATTCTGAAACGCGTCCGAAAATGAACTATAACTAAGCGAATACTCATTCAAACAGGCATACAGACACAAAGGCATAAAGTTTGAATTCTCTTCTTTTAAATGAAGTAATCTATATAAAAAACAAATATTCTCAGTTTATGTAATCTGTATGAAAAGAGAGAGATGTCAGTCGTTCTCATCTCAGCTCATTATAGCTCATTAAGTGTTAATGTGACCACGCCCACGGAGAGCACGCGCTATTCAAATGCAAATGACCTGAGGCGATCCATGCAAATGTGTCAACGTCCACATCAGCTGGATAAAACACACCGAGTTTAATCAGACTCATGTGCTTTACGATGCTGTGAGGAATAATACTATCTTAATAATAATCCTGGAAAATGTACCTCAGAAGTGCTGGTAGTTTCATTTCGAGGAGCAACGGATCCAGCTGAGGAATAGTAAGTTCTTTATTCTTAAGTGCTTTGTTCTAATCGCAATATGGAATAGTGTCTGTAAACCGCAGAAGACTGTTTAAATATGAATCGCGTTTCTGTGTGTGAATGAATGAACGGCAGAGATGTGCTGTTGTTTACTACAGCACGCAAAAAGACTGTTTAAATATGAATCGCATTTTTGTGTGTGAATGAATGAACAGCTTTTACCAAACTATATTGCTATACTGAGATGAGAAAAAAAATGATTGTAATATGTTGAAATAAAATGTCTTTGTATAAGCAACGTATTAACCCCCTGGGTCTAGATTTTTTTCTTATCAGTGCAAAAGAGACTCAAATAACTTTTAAATTAAAAATGTTCATACAGGCAAGTGTTATACATCATTGAAAACTGTTAAATGTCTTCTTTTATTTGTGTACACTAATAATAAAAACAAAATGTTGTGTTTTTCGTAAAGTGTATGTAGCGTGGCTCGTTTTCTAGATCTTATCAATTCCGATTATGGACCAGATTCAGAAGATTTTCGGGTCGACTCACTGAAGCAAAACTAGCAAAATATATATTAATAACAAATTCAAATGAACAAAATCACTCAAGACTACTGGACTGCAATTAATTATATAAAAGGTAAGTATATTTTTTCTCTTTGTTGGTTGTCAGAATAATTATAGAAATTCAATATTTCAATTTCAGATTCAACAGTTGTTGTCTCAATTGCAAAAATAAGAAATAAGAATGTTCATCAAAGTGGAAACAGTTCAGTCCATGAAGAAGAAAAAAAAACTTGAATTCTTGTCTTCAGGAAAATCCAGGTAAAGTGGAAAAATATGCAATGTGTGTAGTTCTGTCTTACCCACTCAGAAACTTTGTTTTTCACAACACTTTTTACAGGTTTCCAGGGACGAAGTGATGGGATGGCTCGCCAGTCCAACCAGGGATAGGAAATCCACAGCAGGACAAAAATCACGGAATCGGAACCTCAGCAGCAATTCAGGAACTCTCAACATTTGATTTTGGATCGATTGGATCGATTGCTCCTGATCGATTGCTCCTGTCTGCCTCGCTGCCTGCTGTGAGTGTGTTTGCTTCGGTGCTGTAAGCTCCGTCTTAGCCTTGTATTTCCTTATTTTGAACCATCATTTACTACAATTTCTAGTTGTTTATACTACTACTAAATACAGCTTACCCAACATCTCATCGCTAGCTTCCGTTACTACTAGCACAACACGCTAGTAATTCGCTAGCCTGCTAACGCGCCACCCGTGCGCTCAGCTATTTTTATTTATTTATTTTTCTCTCGCGCGCTCGCGCCTTTGAGTTCATAAAAGCTCAGGTGAGTAAGAATCACTCAACAAACACGGTGAGTAATGTCTTGTCCTGTTATTGTCACCTGCACTTCATGTCACATGTTTAGCATAGACTTCTCTGTCAGCAATATAGGATTTATATGTGATAAATGTAAGGAGACAGTTAGGTTGACAGAGAAGATTTCAGAATTAGAAACACGCATCCAAACTTTAATTGAGGATAGTAAGAGTGCTAGAGCTTCAGATGTTTTGGATGCGCATAGCTTAGTGAACACTTTACATGAGTCGGTTCCGGCTGAAGTAGAGCCTGAGCAGCCGGGCAAATGGGTGACAGTGAGGGATCGCTCTAGTCGCGGATCTAAAAACCACTCTTCCGTTCCGATTACCACAACAAATCGATTTGCCCCGCTCAGTGAAACACCCACTGAGAATGATTGTGCCCTAGTTATTGGCGATTCTATTACACGGAATGTGAAAATAGAGACACCAACCACCATAGTCACATGTTTGCCGGGAGCCAGAGCGCCTGACATCAAAGCAAATTTAAAAGTGCTGGCTAATGCTAATCGTAAATTCTCTAAGATCATTATTCATGTCGGCACTAATGATGTTCTGATAAAGAGGTGTGTGAACTTGCAAGTACGATGTCAAGGACTGTAATTTGCTCTGGCCCCCTTCCTGTTCGCAGGAGTGATGAGATAGTTAGTAGATTGTGTTCGCTTAACGGTTGGCTGTCTAAGTGGTGTCCGCTTAATAATATAGAATTCATAGACAATTGGAAAAGTTTTTGGGGCAAACCTGACCTGTTGAAAAGAGATGGTATTCATCCCTCCTGGGATGGTGCTGCTCTTCTCTCTAGTAATATGGCTCATAGTCTTAGAGCTCAAACATGACAATCTGGGGCTCAGGTCAGGAAGCAGACAGACTGGCTAAACCAACCGTCTGCTAGCGGCCTCGCGTCACCCAGGTCAGATAAATCCCATCACATAGAGCCTCTTTTACCTAGCTATCATCGTATAGAGACTGTGTCTGTTCCCCGAATTTGGAAATCCAAAAAACGTTTTAACCCATCTAAGGTTAAAAATTTAATTGATGTTCAACAAATAAAAAACAGCTATAATACAGACGAGCAAATGCTAAAGCTTGGGTTGCTGAATATTCGATCGCTTACTTCAAAAGCACTCATTGTTAATGATATGATTTCAGATAATAACCTAGATGTGCTGTGTTTGACAGAAACCTGGCTAAAACCAAACGATTACATTACTTTAAATGAATCAACCCCGCAAGATTACTGTTATAAACATGAGCCTCGTCTGAAACGCAAAGGGGGTGGTGTTGCTGTAATTTATAGTAATAGTTTCAAAACCACTAAGAAATCAAGTTTTAAATATAATTCTTTTGAAGCATTGGTGCTTAATGTAAAAATCTATAGTGTAAACGATAAATCACGTTTGAGATTTGTGCTGGCTACTGTATACAGGCCACCAGGGCACCATACAGACTTTATCAAAGAATTTGCGGACTTTCTATCAGAATTAATATTGACTGCAGATAAAGTACTAATTGTTGGTGATTTTAATATACACGTCGATAATGAAAAAGATGCATTGGGATTGGCATTTAAAGACATTGTAAATTCAATTGGAGTTAGACAACACGTGTCAGGACCTACTCATCGTCGTAATCATACTCTAGATCTAATATTATCACATGAAATAGATGTTGATGCCGTTGAAATTCTGCAGCAGAGCGATGACATCTCAGATCATTATCTAGTCTCGTGTAATTTGCATTTAGCCAAGGCTGCAAAGCCAACTCCATGTTTCAAATATGTGAGACCTATCACTTCTGCCACTAAAGATTGCTTTATTAATAATCTTCCTGATCAGTTTCATCATCTCAGCATCCCAGATAGCTTAGAAGAACTTGATATTACAACAGAAACGTTTAACTCTCTCTTTTCCAGCACTTTAGACACAGTTGCTCCGTTGCGCTTAAAGAAGATTAAAGAAAATAGTCCAACGCCGTGGTACAACGAGCACACTCAGGCACTTAAGAGAGCAGCCAGAAAAATGGAGCGCAACTGGAAGAAAACAAAACTAGAGGTATTTCGCATTTCATGGAAGGAGAGCTCGATTGCTTACAGAGAGGCTTTAAAAGCTGCTAGATCTGCTTATTTTTCAACCCTATTAGAAGAAAATAAACATAATCCTAGGTATTTATTTGAAACGGTGGCTAAACTAACGAAAAATAAAGCTTCAAGCACCGAAGTCTCCAAGCAACACAGCAGTAATGATTTTATGAACTTCTTCTCTTATAAGATAGAAAATATCAGGGACAAAATTATAACTATGCAACCGTCTACTACAGTATCGCATCAGGCAGTGCATTGTAGTCTCCCCGAGGAAAAATTTGATTCATTCGTTGCTATAGGAGAGGAAGAATTTACTAAACTCGTTAAATCATCTAAATCGACAACATGTATGTTAGACCCGATACCGACTAAGCTACTGAAAGAGATGCTTCCAGAGGTCATAGATCCTCTTCTTAATATCATTAATTCATCTTTGTCTCTAGGATACGTACCAAAAAACTTTAAGCTGGCTATGATTAAACCGCTAGTTAAAAAAACGCAACTTGATCCTACAGAATTAGTCAATTACAGGCCGATCTCGAATCTACCTTTTCTGTCAAAGATATTAGAAAAGGCAGTATCCTCACAACTGTGTTCCTTTCTTGAAAGAAATGATATCTGCGAGAATTTCCAGTCTGGATTCAGACCGTACCATAGTACTGAGACAGCTCTCGTTAGAGTCACAAATGATTTGCTCTTATCATCCGATCGTGGTTGTATCTCGCTATTAGTGTTACTCGATCTTAGTGCTGCATTTGACATCATTGACCACAACGTTCTTTTAAATAGATTAGAACATTATGTTGGCATTACGGGAAATGCACTAGCATGGTTTAAATCATACTTATCTGACCGTTATCAGTTTGTAGCAGTAAATGATGAGATGTCTCATCGATCACAAGTTCAGTATGGCGTACCACAAGGCTCAGTACTAGGACCGCTGCTGTTCACTCTGTACTTGCTACCATTAGGAGATATCATTAGGAAACATGGAATTAGCTTTCACTGTTATGCTGACGATACTCAGCTGTATATTTCTTCAAAACCTAACGAAACTTATCAATTCACAAAATTAACGGAATGCATAGCAGATATAAAAAATTGGATGACTCGTAATTTCCTACTTCTTAACTCTGAAAAAACAGAGTTTCTAATTATTGGACAAAAAACTTCCTCACGTAATAACCTAGAATACTGTCTAACACTCGATGGCTGCTCTGTTAAGTCTTCGTCGTCGGTTAGGAACCTGGGTGTGCTCTTTGATACCAATCTTTCATTTGAAAGTCACGTGTCTAGTATCTGTAAAACTGCATTTTTCCATCTTAAAAATATATCTAAATTACGCCATATGCTCTCATTGACAAATGCGGAACAATTAGTCCATGCGTTCATGACCTCAAGGCTAAATTATTGTAATGCTCTACTGGGTGGTTGCCCTGCACGCTTAATAAACAAACTACAGCTGGTTCAAAATGCAGCAGCTCGAGTTCTTACCAGAACCAGGAAGTATGACCATATTAGCCCAGTTCTGTCAAAACTGCATTGGCTCCCTATTAAACATCGCATCAATTTTAAAATATTGCTGATTACTTACAAAGCACTAAATGGTTTAGCTCCGCAGTACTTGAGTGAGCTCTTAACGCATTATAGTCCGTCACGTCTACTGCGATCTCAAAATTCCGGCCAGTTACTAATACCTAGAATATCAAAATCGACTGCTGGCGGTAGATCCATTTCCTATTTAGCACCAAAACTCTGGAACAGTCTTCCTACCATTGTCCGGGAAGCAGACACACTCTGTCAGTTCAAAGCTAGACTAAAAACACATCTCTTTGACCTAGCTTTCACATAATACATTATAGACTTCTATAATTTAATGTTAGGCTGCATAGATTAGGTCAGCCGGAACCGGGAACACTTCCCATAACTCCTGATGTACTCGTTACATCATGAGAAGAATGGCATCTACGCTAATTTTAGTGTCTGTGTTTATCCCGAGGTTTTCCTGCAGCCTGCCGGATCCAGGCCGTATCCAGATCTGACGAAGGACCTTCACCTGGACCGATGACAACGCAGTGCTGAAGTGCCAACTAGTCTCTCCCTATTGAGGATCCCTCTACCACTATACAGATAAGGCGTTGTCGGGAAAATTTGTTTCGCGTTCCTACCCCAAAGCAACAAAATAAAATAAAATTCTTTATCAAAATTTATATGGAAAGACAAGTACTTTGTTTAGGCTTGGCTTGTAGGGAATTCCAAACCTGCGTATTTTCAAATGCACATAACTATAGAACCCATTCTAAATGCGCATGTGAACGCCATCAGCGTTTCTCACAGGTTCGCGTTTAAAGTCTGTGTAGAGGGAATGGTGTCGTCTTAGCGGCCCCTAATTTAATAACAAATGATGGTTGCGACGGAACCAAATCAATCAAAACTAACTTTAGATGGAAAATAACTTAACTCTGCTATAAAGCCAAAACAATATCTGTTACCTTAAATTATACGCTTATCTCTGTGAAGCTGCTTTGAAACAATCTACGTTGTTAAAAGCGCTATATAAATGAAGATGACTTGACTTGACTTGACTAACAGAGAATTAGATAAAAATATACCAAAAAAAAAAAAAAACGGCCAAGGAGAAATATGGATCAAGGAACAAAAGAAAAGCAATTTTCCAAAGGAAAATCTCTTCAGTAACTTATAGTTTCTGCACGGCGTGCTCAATTTTCACGAGGCACTTTACACACGCGAGCTCTCTAAAGAACCAATAACTCATAAATCTACTGTGCTTGTTAATAACTTATTGCTAAATTATCACAGTTTATTCTTTCTTAACTCACTCAATTGATTTAATATCACTCGTATCGTTCACAATCTCTTATCTCCGGTCGCGTCTCAGCTTGATACCGATCTTTCTCTGGAAACTTTCTCTCAACTGAGGGCGGAGCTAACCTTTCACCTCAACAATCAAATTAATTCAGAAACATTTTTCTATTCTTTGAATTATTTATAATAAAATAAATACAATTTATTTCTTATTCTTCTCTTACTATTAGTTTCATAGCGATATGAATAAACTAATACTAATTATAATTACTAGTGACCCAAATTAATGTACTGGGTTACATAAAGAAAATAAACATGATGCGCATTCTCCCGTCTCTTTCAATGTGAAGTTCATTCTGAAACGCGAACTCAGCGAATGCTTGTCACTGTGGCATGACATATGTCTTTACAAAGCTTGAAGTCTCCATTTTTAAATGATGTAAATCATATCAAAAACAAATATTCTCTGTTTAAGAAATCCATATGAAAGCAACGACATATACAGTTTCTCCAGTCCGAGCTAATTAACTCTGTGACCACGCCCTCGCGCGCACGAGCGATTGACATGCAAATAGTCCACTCGGGCCTGTAAACACCCTCATTACCTCAAAACAAAGAATCAGAGACTACAGTAACGTACTTCTCTGCTTTTTGTTGAGACTGTGTTTGTGCTGTGCTGTTCACCTTATTTACCTCAGAAGAATTAGAAGAACATGATTTGAAGAGAAGATTTTTAAGGTAAGACATTTCCACTCCTAATAGTGGAATGTTTAATATATGTTTAATAGTGGAAAGTGGAATAGTGGAATACAGCATGTTATTGTTGTATAAACTTTACATTGTAGCTACTAGTTAAACTGGTGCCAGACTAAAATGTAGCCTACGTTATGAAATGAGATTGGAGTAAAAACATGAAGCCTATGTCGTACATGTGTGTATATATAGGCTATCTATAAATAGACAAAAACGTGTTGAAATGTGAACTAGAGGCAACCTTTCAATGCTAAATATATGTACGACACGAGGATGTTTTTCCTAATAAAACACAGTATGATAAAAGTAGGCTAGTATGAGTGTTTACTCAAATGTAGATGGTAACAATAATGTTTCATAGTTTGGAGCAGCTCGATCGCTTCAGTAAATGTTCTCTGCACGCGGAGTTAGTCGACCTGTGCATTAGTCTTCATGTTTTTACTCCAATCTCATTTCATAACGTCATAACGAATGGAAACATTTGAAGCAACTTATGATAATCAATATATTTATCTCAAGTGTAGTGTTACTGTTGCTTTTAACGATTTATAGGCCGCCTGCTATAGGCAATTGTTTTATGCAGCACTGCACGTATATGCCTACAAGGCACAACAAACCTGGTGTTCATTATTTATATATATGTGTGTGTGTGTGTGTGTATTTTGTACATTTTAAATCGCAATTTTAACCAGAAAAATCTAAAATGTAGGCTATTCCCAAAATCGTGCAGCCCTATAGTTTCTCATGATATCAGCATGTTCACAGGTGTTTATTTTTATTTGTACTTTTTTTATACAGGGACTAGATGCCACTGATGAGTCCTGCTGACTTCAACATTCACATGAGTACATGAACATGGTAAATGAAAAATCAAACACCTTGGAAATGACAGGTATGTACTATGTTTCATGAATGGCATAAAGGCGTGTGACTGTTCAAGTCTCTGTCTTTAGATCAGTGTGTTAAATAATGTGCTTTTTTGTCCTTTGTTGTGTATCTTTGGATTATGTTATGTTGTAAATAAATCCAAACCATCAAAATGTCATTCTTTTTTAAATCTCCTCATTCTTTGTGCAAGGTTACTCAGGATGATAGGGCCTGATAGCACCAGATAGGGCCATTATGGGAGGGTCTTTGTCTTTCTCAGGTGTGAAATACATTAATATTCATGATGTGTTCACGCCTCCTCGCATAAAGCTTTCTTACACAAAACATGTCTTACAAACTTAAAATCGATATATTGTTTTATCTGAATGAGTTGTCAGGATGATTTTCACATAGTTTTGGAGCAAATATTCTATATATGTTCTGACATGCTCTGACATTAGTGCTTATTTCTGCTTATTTCTGGGGGGGGTTTAGCCATTTTCATGGCTAAAGTCTGATTACACTGTATTCAGCACAAACTCTGCTACAATAATATATCAGCAGCATGTGTGTAAAAGTTTGTAGTTTTGAGATAATGACATTTATGCGTGGTTTGTGAAAATACAAAAAAAAATTCTCACTGAAATAAGGTCATGAAACCCATACTGATTATTTCTTCACAAGACTTTTGAAAATTGTATGGCGTAGCCTAGAATATTTGCTCCAAAACTATGTGAAAATCACCCTGACTGCTCATTCAGAGAAGACAATATATTGATTTAAAATTTTTACGACGTGTTTTGTGTGAAAAAGCAATATGCGAAGGGGCGGATCATCTCATTAATATGTAAGGCTTTTTACACCTGAGAAAGACAAAGACACACCCTAATGGCCCTATTAGGAGCTTATCAGGGCCCATCATTCTGACCAACCTTCCACAAAGAATGAGGAGATTTAAAAAAGAATGGCTTTTAGATTGTTTGGATTTATTTACAACACAACATGATCCAAAGAAAGAGACCTTTGTGCCATTCCTAAAAACATTGTACATACCTTTCATTTCCAAGGTGTTTGATTTTCACTTTACCATGTTCATGTACAGAGACATGTACTGTGAATGTTGAAGTCAGCAGGACTCAGTGGCATCTGGGTCCTGAAAAAAAAAAAAAAGTGAACACACTGATATCAAGAGAAAGGCCTGCACGATTTTGGGAATACATTTTAGATTTTTCTGGTTAAAATTGCTTTTTAAAATTCACAGAATACACACACACACACACACAAATGTTTCCAACAATATATTATATAATGAACACCACGTTTGTTGTGCCTTGTAGGCATAGGCTATGCGCAGTGCTGCATAAAATAATAACAATATAGCAGCCTATATAAATCTTCCAAAAGATTTCAGTAACTAAGCTAGAGAAAAATATATTGATTATCATGTTACTTAAAATGTTTCCATTCGTTATGATGATATGAAATGAGATAATAGTAAAAACATGAAGCCGTTTGGAGCGTTTTGCTTTTCCAAAATATGATACATTCAAACGCGATCGCGATCCAAAATGTGATACATTCAAACGCGATCGTGCTCAAATATAAAACATTATGGTTACCATACATATCTACGTTTGACCAGATATCCACAAACACAGTAACAGTAAACACGGATCTAAATATGATAATAGTCACCATATATCTAGCAACAGTTCAACTGCAATGTGAAATTTATGCAACAATAAACTAATATGTAAGAATTTCTTACCTTATCTTTCTTGTCTTCAAATCGCGTTCATCTTCTGGGGTAAAGCCAATGTAAGCTCACGACGCGTCTTTCAATCTCGACGAAAAGCAGAGACTGATGAAGTGTTTTGGTGTTTTGTTTTTGAGGTAATGAGCGCGTTCGCGCTCCATGTGGAGATTTGCATGTGAATATCTTTTGCGCGAGTAGGCGTGGTCAAATTAAAAATAATTAGGAAGCGTTTGAGAAGCTGGATATCTTGTTGGTTTTATACAAATTACTTAAACAGAGAATATTTGTTTTCAGTTTGAATCCGATCATTTAAAAGTACACACTTAAATGATTATAAAGATATATGGCTCATAAATGTGTGACAAGTATTCGCTGAGTTTTGTTTCAGTTTATAGACGTGCTCAAGAAAAAAAAGTTCACCGCGACGGAGAGGCAGAACGCACACCCTGTTTATTTTCTTTATTTTTCAAAAGCACAATGTTTTGATTTGATTGTAAGTGGACACATACAAAAGTAGAAATATCACAGATTCTTTTTTTATATTTCTTTTTTTCTGTATGACCATAAATGACGGAGTAATTTAAGTTTAAAGTGCTACAATGTTAAGAAAATCCAACAAAACGCGGGGGCGCGTTTGCCGACCTCAGAGGGTTAAAAGCCTTGAATTTGGTATACAAAGGCTTGAATTTCGTTACAAAGGTCTTATTTTTTTTTTGCCTTTTCTATGATTAAATTCATACCGTAACAAAATTAGAACAATCTTCATTTGAGAATATCTGTCACGAGCCGCTTGCGCTGTTTGTGCGACTAAATCTGCGATCAAAATGCAGGCTGATATACAGCAGTGTTTTTAATGTTGATCATTATGCGAGCAAGAATGCAATGTTTCCCAACTATCCACACGATTTCATATGTGACATTGATTTTATACAACAGTAAAAAAAAAAAAAAAAAAAAGGGTAACATTAAGTGATGTACTAAATTTTAAACAGGCTTATTGCTCTATTTTGCAACAAAATCTGTGGCTTTGACAAAGACAATGAGTTTCCGCCACCTACTGGGGATTTTAATATCATATTTTTATTAATATTAAACGTTTTTTTTTTACGTTTATTGAACATTGTTTTATTTAAAGCATTATTTATTTTTAAAAGTATTATAAAGGTGAAAAATGAAATGGAAAAATCGATTAAATGGGGCAAATATTGTCCCTTAATGGAAAGATGTGACTGCAGTCGTGGAAGAGGAATTTTTCCGTGTACGGCACGTAGAATTGCACAAGTGCTACTGCTAAAGAGTGCAATGTCAATACAGCCTGTTAGCTTAATTTTAATTTCTCATAAGCTTAATCGAATTGGCCTAGAGAGAATAATTATGACATTTTCTGTCTAAAGACTACATATAAAATAGTTACCAAAATTAAAGTAACTGCAGTTTGACTAAAAGTAATGACTAAAAGTTGACAAAAAATGCAAACACATTTCGTCAACTAAAACTATGAAAGGCAGAATGACTCAAATGTGACTAAGACCAATAAGCATTTTCGTCTGAAGATGAAGAGTAAGACTAAATCAAAAATGGCTGCCAAAATTAACATTGGCCTACACACGTGCACGCTACAATGCCGCTGCGTATGTATTAAATATGACTGATAATTTAAATAAAATGTTTTATTTAATTCAAATAGTCTACTTGTACATAATTATTTTTTAGGGTTTAAAATGTATACAGATTTGACATTTTCCCCTCATACTTCTGTCGGAATTGGTACGAAGTTGGCATTGAATTTCATTTGAAATGGTATTAAAAAGGTCTTAAAAAGCCTTGAATTTAAGTTGGAGGATCCTGGGGGTACCCTGTTATCATTCTCAAAACTAAAGGGCCAGGCACACAAAGATAGTATTCACACATTCCTATGGCTCTTCGGAGAAACAGCAATATATGTTTTGACGGTAGATCTGCTGGAGGGATTTTCTGACGTACAGTACACTCGGCTTGTATTGTTTTGTCAAATACCATGTCACCTGCTCTGTAATTCATGTATGCTATATTGTACAGCAGCAGCATGTCTTTCTTGCTCACAGCAGCGTGTTGTGCATTGGCAGTAGCAAGTCCCGTACTTGCTCTGCCGCAGCAGTGTAGCAGATCTATTCCGACCAAGACCAAACATACAACATTGTCATACTCATTACCATGCCAATCACTCCGAGAGTTGTCATGACAGACCTGTCGGTATAAAGTGAGTTTGGAGTAAAAGGATGTTATTAAATGTTGTCTTTTGTTGGACAAGAGGTTCATGAATTCTTCTATAAAAGATGTTTGACGTGTGTTGCTTTTTCAAATGCATTTTATAAGTGACTCAAAATCACAGTGCTTTCAGATGGAGCAGTGTTTACAGAGCCGATCATCAATGATAAGCTGCGCATAAAAAAATAATTGCAGCCTTTGTGATTTCAAAATCGTGATAAGCCAACTCGATTTAAGTGCAATTTCATGTAAATTGTGATTAATCTCGCAGCCCTAGTTGACAGCCTCCCTTCATGGGATTGTAGTTCTTCCCCTCACTAAAGCCGTTGAGCACACAGTCTTGTATCTTTGTATTTTTTGTTGATGTTTCAAACACTTTTTTTGCATCTAATCATATTTTGTAATTTTATGATTCACTTCGTAGCTGGTCAGTTTGGCTCATGGCCTATAACTCTTTAACAAAGACTTTTTAAAAAAAAAAATCCTATGAGAGAAATTAATGGAAAAATACTTCTGGAACCAGTGCTGCTGAAAAACTGGGCAGGCACTAATTGTACTCTATAGCATGTAGGCTGCATGGATAACTAAGTTTATTGTGTAATTTTACTTTATAATATGCTGAGTTTGCTGTATGACCGTGAAAGAACCAACAGGCTACTGAAAAAATAGTTTATAAATCTTAAGACACAGACTTACTGTTGCATGTATCGTCATATGTAGCTTTTTTACATGTCCTCTTAGGATTAACAGAAGGGATCAGACAATCTGAAGAGACCAAGACAACACACAATTTAGCATAATTATCAAAACATACTGTAGCTGTATGAGTTACAAACAGTAAAACTTGTGCATTGAATACTTATCAGAGACAACCAGGAAAGTAACAAAAGAGCAACAGGAATGAAACACAAAAGAGATTTGTGTAGTGTAGCATAATATCATTTACATGTCTGACCACAGATGGTAGATTAATGTTCAGAGTCAGTCATTGATTAAGTTCCTGAAGAGTGAAATATTGTGATGCTTTTAAAACATTTGTAAAATATTGATCAGTTTGTTTGAGCAGCTCGACACATGTTTGTCCGACAGATGGGAGAGGTGTCGGGAAAGCTGATTTGATAATCTGCACAGACCAAACTACCACATCATAATTGCATACAGTACGCCTTGATATTTTTTTTCCTTTTATATTTTCTATTTATTGCCAGGAGATACATAGCACAGGAAAATTACATAAATTAAATAATGCACATAAAAACATTATATATAGATATCAGATATCAGCACAGACACATTCCCATAATGATAAGTTACACCTGTCCTGTTAAATAACCACTGTTCTGCCCTGAATGAAGAGATAAACTGACATCAAAAAAATTATAATTTAAAAATTTAAAAAGTGGACAAAATCTTACCTTTTTTGCGGGGGGGGTTTGATTTGCAGATGGATGTGCAGGTGGGGCTGGAGGTGGTACAGGTGCTTTCCTGTATCTGGTAAGTAGGTTTTCCTAATGGTCCAGCAGAAGTGTAAAGAATGATTACAAAACTCGCTCAATATTACCACTAGTCTAAAATTGTCAGTGGTTTTACCATGATCTGCTCTTCCAAACTCAAACACATTACTGTGCTTGGAAAACAATTAACATACAGACTCCATTCAAACAGTTTGTCTTAGGTGTGTTAGGATCTGTTTTTGTTTTGCATTGATTGACCAACAGTGGTAACTTCATCATCACTGATATTAATGATCAATCATGGCAACACTAACATTTTCATCAAATTTAGGACAAAACACACCTGAATTTTTGACTGACTGTGATCCATTTGGCAAAAACCACAGCTTTATGCCTGCACTTGTTTTATTCATTCTTACTTCATATTTCCCTCCATAATTTGTTATGTTGAAACTTTGTTCGCCATGTGTTTCGCAGCGCCCTGGAAACCAGATAAAACATTTTATAATTGTTAAAACAAAATACTTTTTAAAATACGAGTTTAGATCTCAAGAACAGTTAAAATTAAAAAATATATATTAAATAAATAAATGTTTTTACCCAGACAAAATGTGTTCATTTTGACACTCACTGTGCAAACATTATTAATTTCTTCTTCACAACCTGATGGACATTTCAGTTTAATATCTGTGATAAAAAAAAGAATATAACATTTTATATATACTTTGTGTGTGTGTGTGTGTGTGTGTGTGTGTGTATGTATATATGCATATATATATGTATGTATGTATGTGTATATATATATATATATATATATATATATATATATATATATATATATATATATATATATATATATACACACACACACACAGGGTTTTTCCTGTCTCAAAACGAGGCGGAGGTGGTAAAATCCTAATAATGTACCTGTATAAAGGGCATTTTCCCCCTAATTTTATTAAATGTGCTCCATCTTTCATTTCAAATTCTTAAATTTTATCAATATATTCAATTAAAATAAGACACTAGGCTGTTATCAATCAAATTAAATAATTTACATCGAAAAATTATACTGTATTAAGGCGAGACACTACAGGTGAATAGGGTAAAATTGTTAACTTACAGATATCACCATCAAACTTTACCAGTTGATTACTCACATGAATAGGAGAAAAAAATGCATTGCAAGTTTTCTGTCATTTTATTTTTAAATATGCTAATGAGGCTATATCTAATTAAATATGCGTTAATTTGCATATATTTTGAAGTGACAAATCTGACCATTGAAAAAAAACAAGGTTCAAAATTATTTTTGCATTTTGTTGATATATTCAATGAAAAGACATTATCAGAGGGGATAATGAATATCTCCTTTTGTTACCCTGTAAATCAGAAAATACTGCCAATAGCCTTAAATTGATTTCCGCCCTATTTTTAGGCATACAATGTCATATAAATCAGGCCAAGAATGATATATCAACAAATCCCTCTGGTCAAACCTTCACAATATAGTAGGGATGGGACGGTATGAAAATTTAATATCACGATTATAGTGACCAAAATTATCGCGATTATCAATATTATCATGGTTTTGTTAAAACGAGATGAAAGTGTTCAAAAAGAGTTGATGCTCACACTGAAGACAATTCGACAAGTTTTATATTTGAAAATCAACAAACAACAAATAAAACAAGCAGCTCTATGCACTTTTTAAAGCATTTCCTTCCTTATAATGACGGTCGTCAATAGCAACGCATTATAACACCTCGCACATCCATTGTAACGGCCACCTAGTGTTAAGTTTTCATGACATGAATGTGGATGTGCCTTTAAGATAACTTCTTCTATGGCGTACGTTATTGTATGCATGCTGTTTTTATGTGAGCGTGCACGCAAAGTGAGAGTGAGATTGATCACGCAAAGAGGAAGATGACTGCTCTACTGCTGACCGTTGTCAAAGAGTATAGAAGCCCAAGAGGCGAAACTCTGTTGTGTTATGGGTAACAGTCTGTAGATGGCGCTGCGGAGGCGAATCCGCCATTATGGACTGAAAGCTGCTGGAATCGTTAGCGCCAGTCAATGGCAAAATCCATTTTAGTAGGTGTTATTAGTTCATGTGTGCACTTGCTGGATTGCACATCTTTTTTGTACCTTTCCGCCTGTAATAGGACATTCATAGTTTTTTTTTTCTTGCCATTGAAACGTTCACAGTGTAAAATATTAACTGTCTTTAGAAATGTTCATTTATAAAAAAAAATCCAAATCATATATATGGTGATGTTTACTAATTTCAAAATCAACATTTGAATAACTATCTTATTACTTATATCTAATTACTGTGTATCTGCCTATAGACAAGCGAGCATATATTATTTCATGAATTTCTGTTAGTCATATAACAAGGAAAATGCATAATAGAACATAAATATTAATAGATTAAAGTTTTGCAGTAATTTTATAATTGTATCTTTGCAAACCGTAAGTGGTAGGCTAATGAAGCCGATTCGGTGGGGATACCCTTACTAAAAAGTACTAAGGAATCTTATAGTATTTTGGGACAAAATAAATGTTTTTTATTATTATTGTTTTCATATTTATAGTATTTTGGGACAAAATATTATAGTAATCTTATAGGAATACTATAGTAATTTGGGACATACTACATAAGTACGAGAAGACTACTATAGCAGCTTAAAAATATTATAGAGAGGCTATACAGAACATCACAGCAGCAGGCTATGTTATGTTCTGTAATACCTCTATAATATCCTAGAGCCGCTATAGTATTTCTATAGTAGTCTTATAGTACTTCTATAGTAATATTTTGTCCCAAAATACTATTTTCCTAACCAACACATATACGTATATTTTCTGTCATTTAACGTCATTTAACGTCGGTCATCCTCATTAATGTATTTTAAATTGTTTTCATATTTAGATATGACGGCCAGAAAAAATTAAGCTATGTTAAGTTTTTGTTATTTTAAGTTTTTCAGTGCCATTGACTCCCTTTATTTTTCGGCGTTTTCCTTCAGTTTTCAGTCCATAATGGCGGCCGCGCCGTCAAGTCATGGGGGCAACTGTTGCTATGGGGCGTTCTATTGAGTTTCGCCTCTTGTGCTTCTATACTCTTTGCCGTTGTTTTATTATAATGTGTTTACTTCCACTTTGATTTGTAGCGTGTTTTAGAGTGTTTTCTTTTCCCTTTTAACATTCGCTCTTCGACATGTATGTGAAGAGTGTGCTTAACTGAGAGAAAACATCTATAAAAGTCTCGTGGAACTACCAGTTCATTTGCACTGTCTTCTATTCTTCATCTGGGCAGACTTCAAACTCTCTGACAGACGTTACACCATGTATCGCAACGGACGCGCTCTCTCGTTTCATTCAAATACAACTTGCCGTCTTGCATCTCCGTTTTTAATTGTATTGAAAATTAAATCAGAGTTGATTTATTGTTTACAGAGTTTGATAATATTGTTGTTATCATCTTGTCTGAACGATTGTTTTGTACGCTGTACATAATGGATTTATAAACAGGTAAGATTTAAAACATTAATCTCAATTCAATGTCCCCGTAATTATGTGGTAAAAAAAAAAAAAAACGGTGTAATAAGTGTATAATGAATATAAATTATTAGGCCTATCCCTTAAATGTCACTCTTAATAGTCTTGTTTGAACTTGTTCGTTCGTCTTTGGCTCAAAGCCACTTGCTGCGAACTTTTCTTTGCGGAAGCTTCACATTTATTTCAAGTGATTGATATAAAATAGTTTAACTTAAAACAACATTTTATGCCCAATTATTTCCCAGACGTAGTTTTGGCATTGAGGTCAAGGGTAATGGTCACACAAGACGACTCGGCAGATCTGAAGTTTCCCCCTATTGCAGCTAGGGATGTCCCAATACCACTTTTTCACTTCCGATACCGATACCGATGCCGATACCGCAGCTTTGGCTATTTGCCGATACCGATATCAATCCGATATTTTTATTTTATTCTTGAACTAATACTAATAATAATAAAATATAATGGAAGCACTTTGCTCAATTAGCCACATAAAAACATCTCACTCAAATGGAGAACAAATACTTCTCCAGTATATAGTCCACAACAACAGTTGATAATGAAAGACTGCCAGCCTTTATTCAAAAGACCTTGAGATATGTTTGGTAACCTGAATGAATTTAACATTAATTTGCTATATTTCAGATCAATATATTTGTTTCCTTAAAATTTTAAGTAACTTTAACTTTATTCTCATCTGAATTATAAATAATTTATTTCTGTATAAAATAATACTACTTTTTAAAAAACACATTTGATTTTCTTTTTTATTCAATGTAGAATGTGTAACTTAAAAATAAACAGATTAGTGCTCTGTTTTGTGTGATTTTGGTTGGGTGACAGTTACAGTTTGACAAGAGTTTACAGTTTGACAAAAGCACAATGTTGTGTTTTACACAAATATAAGTAGGCTAAACACTTTTTGCAGTTTTAATTATGTCCTGTATGAAAATGACGGAGTATGTTTTTATGTTTCGTTTCCACTGTTCGATCGCGCCCGTGCCTCTCTCTCTCTGACACACACACACACACACTCCAGCATTGCAATCTTGACATCGCAGCCTGTTCATTTTGCTGCGTTCACGCCAAACGCGAATAGAGCGTCAAATTTGCGTCTATCGCATCTAGTTCGATGTTTGAACAGTTTGAATCCATTCGCGCGTCCAAAGCGAATAGGACGCGCCGTGCGCGTATAATGATAAAGTGAGCGTTTGAAGCGATATAGATGCGCGTTCAGAGCTAAGGCGGGCTACAGATTAGGTGTCCCTAAAGAACCCGCATATGCGCGTATCTACAGTAACGTTAGTTCCGTATTACATTAATTAATGTGCACGCAAGATTTATTTATTTTAAAATCCATGCCCCAAATGTACGTTCAGTACGAGTACGTACCGTTCCACCCCTAATGGGTATCGGATCATAGGTATCGGATACATTTTTTTTCTCCCCTCCGATATCCCATCTAGCATTTTGGGCCAGTATCGGCACGATACCGATGCCGTGGATCGGATCGGGACATCCCTAATTGCAGCGACTTTTTCTTGTGCATGTTCTGCTGACAGGATGACCATCCTCGATTAAGTTTCCCTCAGGACTTTTGTTAAAGCCAAAATATGACCACACCTCAGAATTGGTTCTTTTAAAAGGCTGAAAAATCTGCAGAGCACGGTCACTGCCTTCCGCAATTCCTTCTCGAATAAAAAAATAACATTGCGCGCTGCGCCTGCGTCAGACTGTTGCTGGCTGAACAGGATCTAAAATTGCGATAATCAAACACGGTTTTAATGATAATTAAATTTGAAACGATATTACTAACCGTCAGTACATTTTATCGTGGTTTATAGTGAAACCGGTAATCGTCCCATCCCTACAATATAGTTAGGAATACGACTGTAAAGTTTGGTGTATATAGGTGCTACAGAAGTGGAAAATTGTCACTAGGAGTGTGAGGAAAAAACTCATTTTGAGAAAGAGGCCTTTAAAGATTTTTATGGCAAAATTCCACTAATTCCTATTGAAAGCCATGAATTACAGACAAAATATGCTTTAGGTCCAAGTAAAATCCATGCATCACACTGTTTAACATCCAAAACTCATTATTGCTTCATTCATCACTGATCATAACATCCAAAACAACACATCAGCAGTCCATCACACAGGTGGAATGGAAAAACTAAATACTGGTATATCACAGTCCCTCAGGCAGATTCAACTTTGGGAAGTTTTATTCATTTGGCTATTTGTCCAAGGTGTAAATGACTTAGTGAAGATATTTTTTCCCAGTGGAGGAGGAAGTGCATCTCTGTCTGACCCAGTTGGTGGTCACTGAGCCTGTATTTAGTCAGGATCCATCTCTTGTTCTCTGACAGTGTGCAGATATTCTGTCAAATAACAATTTAGTCTACTTTGTTTGCTTTCTCCAATGTTCTAAATATTGATATTTTGAATGATTCATAATTAGTTTTGTTCTGTTGAGTTCTGGTTAGCGTCACCATCATCTGACTGAGGGGACTGTTTTCAGGATTTGGCTCGTGGGTTTTAAGTGCTTTGAAATGTGATGTGTCTTACATTTAGATGTGTTCAAAATGTTACAGCTTGTTCGTAACGCATCGACGCACTATGTCGGGGTTAGTCATTGCGCGGCTCGCGAGCCTCATGCGGCCCGCTTTAATTTGTGCCTCGCATGGATGTAAAAATATGGCGATATCATGCAGCCAGTCACTACAGATATTTTATAACAACCCATTACAAACTCAGAGAGTCAGCTCTATTACAAATGATTTCGATCGGATTGAAAGAGGTGGTTTATCGAGAGAACATGTAAACACTTGGTCGATTGAGAACCGAAACTGAAAGGACGACGTATGGCTCTTCTCCTGACTTTGTCCTATCAGTGCGGCTCTCATGAAAAAAATAGTGAAGACCCATGCACTATGTGATGGCATTTCATCATCTTTTGTCTTCGTTGGTAATCCCTTGTGTCTTCTAGCTAATGACAACTGTTTTCGGCTTCTCTGAAAGAATTTTACATGCATATCTTTCGTCATTTCGAACTACCGCGGAAATGTCCGAGCGCGTCACGTGACGATTCTGAACGAATCACGTTGTCAGAAATTGCCATCAGCCAATGAGATCACCTGTTTTACTTTCATGATTTGTTGCTGATAGACAGGAAATGACCATATTTGGATCCGACAGCATTGAAAAGGAGAGAGCTTTCTAACGGTGTGTGATGACGGTGCACCAGACACAGCGATCGCGGAGCAGCGGGATGATTTAGAACGCCAACTTTTGACGAATTTAGGTGAAATCTGCACACTCAAACAGACAAAGTGTGGTAAAATAAAGACCTAAATGTGTATTTTGGACTTTTTTTCAGCACAAGTCTGAAAGAATACATGTTATTGAAGACAAATAACCCAAAATCTCAAAATTGACCTGTGAAAAAAAAAAAAAATGTTTTTGCCTGCCGTGTCTCGCCTTAAATGAGATTATTTTAAATATTTTTGAATATACATATAAGGAATGTTGAAAAGAATGATACTTTATGAAACTAAACCGCCAGTAGGAGGCGGCAGGCGACCGTCTTAATGAGCGAGTCATTGAGTCATTCATTCAAATGATTCGTTCAAACGGCTGATTTATTCAGAATGAGGCAGTTTATGAATGGGTAATTGAATCTTTGACTCAACCGATTCGTTCAAAACGCTGAATCATTCAGTAATGAAACATGGCTGAGTGTTGCTGTGAGATTCGCGATGGTTCTGCTGTGATCTTTGTTTGGAACTATTTTCGCTGCGGAAACAGAACAAAAACAGTCATTACGTCTTAAATGTATTTGACTTAATTTTAACTATTTGTTTATTGAACTGTTATGAAATCAGTCTCGGTTTCAATCTCGATGGCATTCAGGAAAACACCACTCTGGCCGTCTGTAGCCTAGGCTATATATTGTTTCTTAACTATAATATGTTATAAATAACTGCGCGAGCCTCGACAGCGCAACATTGTTACCGTCAGTACATTAGGTATATTATTATCAACTATAGGCTATCAATCGCCACTTACATTAAATGAAATAAAACAGAATCATCCTCACGTTTACGCTGATTCCCTAGTTATTTTTTATTTTTATAATAAAAATTGTTTTAATCAGGGCATTTGTCCGGTTGGGCAAGTACTGTAGTACAATTCTCTCTCACTTTTCCCTTAAAAAAAAAAGAAAAAAAAAACACACGTCTATGGTCCCAGACAAGCGTTATTGTCGAGCCCTGATATGTTTTCCTTGATTGGTTTTCCCTGAAGAGAATTACATTGTTGAAAATTAAAGTAAAAGGCAGCACGAAATTTGACGGCCGCCTCATAATTCCCTATGCAGGAAAAACCCTGTGTATATGTGTGTGTGTGTATGTATGTATATATATATATATATATATATAAATGAGTTTGCTGCCAGTCATCACAAGAGCATTCAGATAATAAATTTACAGTATTCCTACAGTCACGTTAGCAGTGTATATTTCACATCTACCTGTGTTACCCGAGTCCCGGAAACATGCATCTGCCAAATTGTCACCAACTAGTAGTATTTTCGAGCAGCCTGCGCAAACAAACACAACATTAAAACTATTATTTAATGATGTAGTATGACATGCTGATGTAAAACTCTATATTAAGTGGCAAAATTTAGATGCACACGTTTACAGTCAAAATTAATGAACGTGATTTGTTTTATATTCACTTTCTCAAACTTTGTATTTGTTTTCTAATTTTCACCAAACAACATATTCACTGGCATTATGGACTTTCTTTTAAAGGTGATAAATGCATTTTATTGTTTTAAACAACATACTTATCTGGCGTGAAGCACAACAGACGATCATCAGCCACAGCAAATTCTGCTTTTCCCGAGACATACTTCTTAATCAGCCTGAGAGAGACACAAAAGTTGAATTTTCTTTTCTACAGATATAGGTAATAAATCTTCAAGCATTTTATATTGACATTCTTGAGATGTTAAGTCCACAGTCCAAGAGGAGAGAGAGTTTCATCCGTTCACATATGAAGCCGTATGATTATGATCCGCAGCTCAGAGCCGCTGGAACAATGGCATACAGTTACTTTGCAAACATGCAAATCTTGTTATTTTGGACTTTAACTGTGAATTTCAGCATTAATTTACATTCAGGTCCAGTTTATCAAGTCACATTTGTTCACAGAGAACATTTGTTCTATGTAGGCTATACAATTATATTTAATAACAGTAGAAACAAGATTCCAATGAAAGCGTCACTTTAATTAATGTTTATTAGACAATATTTAGATTATTTTGCTATAGTTAAATTCAAATAAGGCTTTAACAGAAAAAACGAAATCCTAATTGTTTATAAAGTTTGTCTCTTTCTTTCCTTTCAATAAATGGCACTTGCTGTGATATTTTGTCACCTTATCAATGATATTGACATATTTACAAATTTGAAAAAAGTCAGTAAATGTTTTTGGAGCCACTGAAAGTCCATCATGATGAAGAAATTGTATTATTTTCATTACAATCATGAGAGGCTCTCAGAGATATAACACATTAAAGCCTCATTAAATAATGCAGAAGTCATTAGCTAATTTTGACCGTGCTTTCAGTGTCTTGCATTTTCAATAACCAAATATGTTCCACATCCATGTGCATGATTTTTATTAAGTTGTTTTATCAAGTTGTTTTATCAAATTATCATGCAAATATCTGAATCTAATTTTTTCATCCTGAAGATGTCAATTTGTTTTCTAAAAGAGTTTCAGCAGTTTGTCTCTCTCTGACACGCATATGTTTAAACATGGATTATAACACTTAATAAATTTAACATCAGTAATATTCAGCATAATTTAATATTCCCACAATAACAGATGGTTTCAGTAACGATCATCACAGATATTTGTCATTTATTTTGAGTGATTTCAGTAAAGTTGGCCTTTTTAGGATCATCATTTTATGAACATAAATCATTTTAAAGAGTTCTCACTCATTCAGAAGTGACATTTGTCTTTATGTTGTTCATGGGTCTGATTTTAATGAAAATACAACATTTCCCCTTAAACAGCGACTGTACAAATCAGTCTTAGAAAGCTTTCTGGATCATCTGAGAAATTTCCTGCAACATCATTATGAATGTGGTAGTAATACAGGAAGAGGAAAAACCCTGGGAAAAAATATAGGTGAAACATATTTGAATTTCATCCAATTCAAATACAGTACATTTCAGATATCATTAAAGTTGTCTGCATAATTTATAAACTGAAACAAAAAAGCCTTTCGGCCAAATGCTTTTTGTCAAATTAATTATTATAACCACCATTATAACCGGCCTAATCAATAAAAAAAAGAATACAATTAAAAATATCAATATTAAAATTTAAAAAGATTTTTTAAATAAATATTTATAAATAAATAATGCCCCCCAGAAGAATTTTTAAAAAACATTTTAAAGATAAATTCATTAATCTGGTGTGCTTAAGTCACCCGAATCCACTGTTAAAAATAAATAATCAACCCGCCAACCGCCCAAACCTATGATATTCTTTGATTGATATCTGCATCTGATCATCACATTACAATTTTTAAAATTATCAGTGTTAAGCATGATAATATGGTAACATATCACACTGAAATAGGCTGCTTTAAAATGAACATTTATTTAAAATGAAAGTTCTTCTTTTGGCAAAATTACATTTCCTTAATAGCCTAAACAGAGGCTTTACTCCCTTCAAACTTAAATTGTCAATGTTTCATTACACTTTATCAGAATAATTGTTTTACCTTTATAAAGGGCATTTTCGTCCCTAATTTTATTAAGGCGAGACACTACAGGTGAATAGGGTAAAATTTTTAACTAGCAGATATCACCATGAAACTTTCCCAGTTGATTACCTACATTAAGATGAGAAAAAAATGTCTTACAAGTTTTCTGTAATTTAATGTTTAAATATGCAAATTAGGCAATATCTAATTAAATATGTGCTAATTTGCATATATAAAAAAAACGAAATCTGAGTATTGGATAAAGCCAGGTTAAAAATGATTTTTTCATTGTGTTCACATATTAGATGGGAAAAAATTACAGAGGGATTTATGGATATCTACTTTTGTTATCCTGTAAATCAGATATACTGTCAATAGCCTTAATAAAATGATTTTCGCCATGTTTTTTGGAATAAAATGTTATATAAATCAGGCTAGGAATAATATATTTTCAAATCCCTCTGTAAATGTCTTCATAATATAACTAGGTACAAGACTGGAAAGTTTGGTGTATATCGGTGCTACTGAAGTGGAGATTTCGGACTTGGAGAATGAGAGAAAAGTCATTTTGAAAAGTCTTTTTTGAAAAAACTAAAAATTAAAGTTTCTGAAATAAGGCCACAAAACACATACTAAATATGTGGCAATAAGACTTTTGACTAATGGATGTCGTCGCCTAGAGTTTTTTCTTCAAAATGATGTGAAAATCATCCTGCCTAATCATTCACATAAAACGATACATTGATTTTAGTTTTGTGAAACACTTTTAGTTTGGAAAGCCAATATGCGGATGGGGCGTAAACGCTCCAACAGCATCATGCATATTTAGTAGTTCACACCTGGTGAGACAATGCCCCTGCATACTTAATGAGCCATTCATTCAGGTGTGTCACCTATAGCTAACTTAAATATACAAGCTTCATAAAAATGATCATTCTAGGAGAAAATTTCAGATGGCATTTAGAGGCTTTTGCATCTTAACTCTTCATATATACACACACATATATATATATATATATGCATGCACTTACATACTTTATAATCTTTTCAAAACTAGTCAACGTCTTTCAAAACTAAAGTATACATTTTATCATACGTATTTCAAAGTAAAGGATTCATTAGTTAGTTGATGACTTTATTTTTGACAAAACACATACAGTATATATTCCTCATCTCAGTATAGCAATAGAGTTTGCTAAAAGCTGTTCATTCAATACAGCAGTATTTGAAAATCGATCATATTTTGTAAAATTACATTTATATTTGCATTTATGTCAAAACCTAGACACTTTTAAACATCAAAAGGACATTTATAATATGTATTCGTGTCAAAATGACAAATTAACAGATTTTCCTATTCAGTTTTGCATGGAAACGCTTCCAAGACGCTTGCGTGTCGCGTGAAAAATAGGCGTCGGTTCTATTTCTAGTATGCACACGTTTTCCACGCGGCTCGTGCCGCGCCTGAGACGCGCGTCTCACACAGGCAGTGTGCAAACTCTAAACTGTTAACATGGGAGCCGAAATAAAAACGGACACGCCACGCAGCTGAGTCGCTTACGCCACGCATCCAGTGTGTCACCGGCCTTATCCAGCGGATGTGGGCGTTTCACAGGCTTGTATGCATCGCCTCACATTTGCGTTTGTATAGCGCGGTCTCCGTAGGCGGAGTCACATTAAAACTTAATTAGCTGAGATGAGAACGACTGACATCTCTCTCTTTACATACATATTATATAAACTGTGAATATTTGTTTTTTATAAAAAATACTTCATTTAAAAGAAGAGAATTCAAGCTTCATGCCTGTGTCTGTATGCCTGTTTGACTGAGTATTCTCTGAGTTACAGTTAATTTTCGGACGCGTTTCAGAATTGACTACACTGACAGAGAGTAGGCAGAACTCACATCATGTTTATTTTTCTTTATTTGGCGAAAAGCACAACACTTTGTTTTTATTATGAGCATACACAAAAAAAATACACACTAAACAGGATCGATTGATGTATAACACAAGCATATAAGATAAAAATTTATATATTTTTTTTATTTATTTTTTGCACTCATACGGAAAAAAACGAGCCTATCGCGCCGGTGCGATAGCCGACCCCAGGGGGTTAAACTCAACACATTATAATGATTCATCTCTTATCCACCCTCGATTAATTGTAATGTTATTTTTTTATTACTTGGCCCACCCGACTCGCGGATTATCCACGGATATAACTGCGATCTGCGCATCACAATATCGGCAAACTATACGGTTTGAGAAACCTTCACGTTGGATAAAGCGTATCTGAGCATGTGACTGCCTCTCCGAGTTTTGTCGAGAGCCGGAGGCAGCACAAAATTTGACTGAGGTGGCTGCCTCGTAATTCTCTATGAAGGAAAAACCCTGCAAATGTTTGCATCACACACAATCATCCATGTTGGAACCGTGTGATTGTTTCTCACCCTGAAACGAGTTCAACACGGTGAAGATGTAATATGAGGGAATGAGCATCGGTCCATAACTGAAGAACGCCACAGCCCACGTCAGGCCGAAGAGCAGGAACAAAATCAACACCATCATGAGCTGCTTTCTGAACGTGCTTCTCTTACCGTCAGGCGCTGTTATGTGTCGGGCTTGGACAATCTTAGTGACGATCATGATGAAGATTCCAGTCGTGAAGATGAAGACTAAAGCGTAGTAGCCAATGTTCACTTTGTTGTGAATTAAAGGATCTGAATGATTTACACGAGCACTTTATGGTGTTATTGTCTCATGGCTGGACGTCGTCCATGTTAGATTTACTTTGAAGAAAAGAGAGCGAGGAATTAAATATATAAAATAAATTGGGTTTGTTGATGGGAACTGATCAATACATCCATAAATAAATGTACCTTTCACATCCCAAGAACTGCAGGACACCTCACCAACCTGTAAGAACATTTTTATTTGCTTTAGATTATTTTATTTTTTTAAAGTTTCGGACCAAAACCTTCATTACCAGATCTTTCTATGTAAAGAACAATATTCAATATTGTTGGTAAGGTCGGAGATATTGGCCATAAACCGGAAAAAAATTCCATAAACCTCATTGTTCAAAACAGTGTAATTTTTTGTTTCATCCTAAATAAGAAATAGAGCAAATCAAATATGAACATGTGTGAACACAATAGATCAAGAACCATTTGTTAAAAGAAAATTTCATCCAAAAATTTATTTTCACTAGAATACAAAAGTAGAATAAAAAAAAAAAGGATAAAAAACACACTATAGAAGCATAATAACAGTAGTGAACATGACAGTGTACTAATATCCAGCTCTGCTGAAGTCAAGAGATTTGTGTCATGATGGAGCGGAGATATAAGTGACAATCAATTGGGTGAACTATCCTATAAACTTTACTTAAACTGTTCAATCATGAAATTTTTAAATTTTTAATCGTGAGTACCTTTCCCATGTTTTTGAGTAGTAATGCACATCCATGTTTTTTCAGTTGCGATTTATTAAAGGCCTCGCTGGGAATCTTTACAGACCAGGGAATGTCTGTCTTTAGGTCACTTTGATGATCAGTAACCTGTGAAAAAATAATTATAATAATAAATAAGGAATCATACCATGTTTTATATTTTCTCAAGACATACGTTTATCCTGTTCGGATCTGAAGAGTAACGTGTCTGTTTTTTGTGTTTGTGTTTGTTTGTTATACGTTTGACTCATTTGAATAAATGTTTTTGGAGCCACTGAAAGTCCATCATGATTAATGAGTTTCCTGAGAAAAACTACTGGAAACGTTTGACCTCTGTAATTGCAAACAAAGGCTACTGTACCAAATATTAACATTGATTTTCTCAGGTGTTCAAATACTTATTTGATAATAGTATCATACAAATAAATAGTTAAAAAATCATACATTGTGATTTCTAGATTTTTTTTTGATTATGTCTCTCACAGTGGACATGCACCTACGATGACAATTTCAGACCCCTCCATGATTTCCAAGTGGGAGAACTTGCAAAATAGCAGGGTGTTCAAATACCTATTTTCCTCACTGTATTTAGTATGAGTTTTGTGGTCTTATTTCAGCAACTTTCATTTTTATTTTTTCCAATAACCACAAATAAACATTAGGCTATTCTCTTAAAAATACAAACATCTACATTCATGTTGTTCACATATTATGGTAGGCCTGTTTGTGCTATGTAGAGTGAATTTACACCTTTGCCATTATCATGTTTATAAATAACTGAAAAAAGCACAAATGTCAGGGCATGTCAAAATATCCCAAGGGCCCCAAAAACACCTTAGACCCCAGAGGGTTAAAGCCACATTAAATAATGCAAAGTCATTAGCTGATTTTGACAGAGTTTGCGTGGCAACATTTTGCTAAGCTGTTTCATCAAAGGATCATGCAAATATATGAATCCACAGGCGTGTGACTTTAGTTTCATCCTGAAGATGTAAATTTGTTTTCTAAAAGAGGTTCAGTAGTTTGTGTCTCTCTGACACGCATATGCTCAAACATGGATTATAACTCTCAATAAATCTAACATCAGTAATATTCAGCACAATTCAATCCTCCCACAATAACAGATGGTTCCAGTAACGATCATCACAGATATTTGTCATTTATTTTGAGTGATTTCAGTAAAGTTGGGCCTTTTTAGGATTATACAGCATTTTAAACAGTTACATTTACATTTACATTTATTCATTTAGCTGACGCTTTTATCCAAAGCGACTTACAATTGCTATATATGTCAAAGGTCGCACGCCTCTGGAGCAACTAGGGGTTAAGTGTCTTGCTCAGGGACACATTGGTGTCTCACAGTGGATTCGAACCCGGGTCTCTCACACCAAAGGCATGTGTCTTATCCATTGCGCCACCACCACCACAGTTCTCACTCATTCAGAAGTGAAATTTGTCTTTGTGTTCTGATTTTGGTGAAAATACTCCCCTTAAGTTTCCCCTTAAACAGCGACTGTACAGATCAGTTTAAGAAATCAGTCTTAGAAAGTCAGAGAAATTATTCTGTCTTAATTATCGCTAATTATGAACATTTTCCACAGCATTAATTGTGGATTGAGCGATGGTTGTGGTAGAGCTTTCCTCATCATCGGAGAAACAACCTTCTACGTCTTATTGAATGTGGTAGTAATACAGGAAGAGGAAAAACCCTGAAAAAAAGAGAAACATATTTAATCTAATTCAAATAGATTTCAGATATCATTAAAGTTGTTTGCATAATTTTAACTGTAACAAAAAATATCTTTGGGCCAAAATCTTTTTGTCAAATAAATTATAACTACCACCATTATCACCCTTAATCAACAAATCATAAAAAGTTTTTTTAAATAATTTTTTTTAAAAAATACATATTTTATTAACATTTTATAATGAACAATTTTGAATTACAAATCACTCATGAATTAATTCAAATAATTTGCTCAAAAATCTGTAGAAAAAACATAACCAAATTTTTGCATCGTACACAATCCTTCATGCAGGACCCGTGTGATTGTTTCTAGGGATGCACTGATATCAGTTTCTCAAAAGCGATCGATTCAGATCCAAACCGATCCAAAATACTGAATCGGCCGATACTGAACCCGATCTGATACCAGTGCTGTTTTTTTCTTGATCATTGAAGAATATCTTTACCTATGTGTGTGTGAAACTGATGATCAAAATTTTGTTAAACACAATCCACTAAATACCAGGGATGTTGCTAGACCTATTTTACAGAGGCTTTAGCCCCCAAATAAATCAAAATATCAGTCAACAGGACTCATTCTTCCCACTGGTTGCACTGGTGCATCTTACTTTCTCAGTTGGTCCCACCGACTTACAATTTGGTCGCTCCCTTTTTTTATATTAATTATAATGAAGTTACATGAATAGTCCACAGTCCAAGAGGAGAGAGAGTTTCATCCATTCACATATGAAGCCGAATGATTATGATCCACAGCTCAGAGCCGCTGAAACAATAACAAAGTTAATTTGTATACATGAAAATCAGGACTATTTGGGTTTTATTAACTGAATTTCTGTTGTTTTTTGTGTGTTTTGCATTTTCTATAACCAAATATGTTCCACATCTGTGTGTTTGATCAAGGAAATATCTGAATCCACAGGCATGTGACATTAGTTTCATCCTGAAGATGTAAATTTGTTTTGTAAAAGAGGTTCAATATAGTTAGTGTCTCTCTGATATGCATACACATGGATTATAACTCTCAATAAATCTAACATCAGTAATATTCAGCACAATTTAATCCTTCCACAATAACAGACGGTTTCAGTAACGATCATCACAGATATTTGTCATTTATTTTGAGTGATTTCAGTAAAGTTGCCCTTTTTTAGGGTCATAATTTTATGTACACACATCAGTTCTCACTCATTCAGAGGTGACATTTGTCTTTGGTGAAAATGTTATAATTTTGGTTAAAATACAGTTTCCTCTTAAAAATAGCAGCTCAGTTTAAGAAATCAGTTTAACATAGTCTAAGAGACAAAGACACCTTAAACCTTAATTATTGTAACACTAGGTGAAAATAAGCAGGCATGAGAGAGAATCTAAATCCAAGGAAGTTTAATAAAAACACAAGGAAACAGGGTAACAGAAGGGAACAAAGCAAACTCATACAACGACGGACAAGCCACGAGTGAAACATAAGCACTAAATATACACAGACAAACAATCTAATCAAGATAACAAGCGGGCGTGGTTAAATGGGAAACACCTGGGGAACTAAATCAACATTATAGACTTAAAAGCAAAGCACACAACAGGAAATAACAAAGTCCACAAGCTCACAGGGAATATATGACAATTATCCTAATTTTAAATATTTTCCACAGCATTATTTCTTGATTGAACGATAGTTGTGCCCTGAAAAAACAAACAAAAACCTGATAAGAGAAACATGTTTTATCTAATTTAAATGCATTCAAGATACCATTAAAGGTGCAGTATGTAATATTGACAGCTAGTGGGTGAACTGGGTATTGCAGTCCAAATTCTGCAGTCCAAAGAGGGTCTATATTATAACTTAATATTATAATAATTAAACAGGATTTTGAACAGTAGCGTTGAGTGGCGCCGCCGGTATGTGTACACTCATAGAAAACAATGTGTTCGAAGACATGGCGTGGCGCTGCTCTTCTCGTCTGGTGTGTGTGACTGTGTTCAGTCAAACCCTGTCAGAAGGCGGTCGACCACCGGACAAGGCTGTCACGCAGCTAGATAAACTCACAGGTATCGCACACAAGAGGCGTACTGACTGAATGTTGAATTTACTTAAAATATTCATTCCTACTAGTAGCCTCGATACATTAGCAAACTAATTTTAGCTAATTTCTTACCTATCAAGGAGAAAATTAGCCAATTCAGAATTTATTTTGAAATCTTTGAAAGTCTCCATCTCTCAAGCGCATCTCCAATATTTATACAGCTTTTATTAGGCCTATACTTTTGATCATCCAGCTTTTTAGGATGGATAGAATGTACGATTTCTGACCCTTTTCGTTTGCCGGCTTCCATGACTGAAATACGCTGTTTTCTGCGGCGTCCAAATATGATTGGGTAAACTGGCAGTGGGCGGAGTCACACAGACCAAAACAAAGACAGACATTCCGACACGGAACGCACATTTTCAAAGGAGAATAACTAAATCTATAGCATTGTTTCTCAGAGAAACAAGTATGTGAACTTAGCATGTTTCTTAAATTTGCTTTGATATCAGTTGCTCTAGCTAATCATGTGACTATGGTGGCTGGTGTCTCTATTTTCACGTTCTGTGTAATAGAATCGCCAATAACCAGGGTACTTTCAACAGGATTATCAGTGGGGAAAACTTTTTGATGTCCTCTTATATGTCAAAATATCACGGCAGATTTGTTTTCTATATGAATATATTGTAAAATGTAAATGTTGATCCTTCAGAAATCATTCTAATATGTTGATTTGCTGCTCAAGTAACATTTACGATTATTATCAATGTTGAAAACGGTTGTATTGCGTAATTTTTTTTGTGAAATATTGATTCTTTGATGAATAGTTTAAAAGATTAGCATTTATTAGTAGCCTGAGTTTGACTGGAAGTGTCATCAACAGGTGAAATTCTCAACTCATTCAACTGGATAGAAGTTTATTAGTCAATGTGAAACACAAGTATTGAGTCAATAGCTGGTTGTAATTGCAACTACATGTGTCACACTGAGCCGAATATAGATGATCTCATTCACATCTTCAACTCCAACTTCAGAAACTGTAACACTGCACAATCTCACAGCGCCCTCTAGTGTTACACAAGCCTATATCATAAATGCATATCAAATACATAAATACTGCAAACAAACCTGCTAAAAGAAACATTTAGTAGCATACCATTGATATATTTATGTAGAATGACCAAATACATTTTCATACACGAACAAAATATTTAATAACTAGGGTTACAGTTACCCTGAACTTACAATACGAGAAAAAAAAAAAAGACTTTCAAAGAAGCTTCCAGTGATGATGTTCAAGCACGTGTTAAATTAAGTTTTGTTTAAAATGTCTTAAATGCTAATGATCCCAGTTATGATCCAATTATGAGTTATTGTATCTCCTCACCATACAACATCTTAGACAGATTATTATTGAACACGACTAGTATTCTGACTTTCTGCTGTTGACTTAATAGCTGTCTAAGAGACAACATGGTTTTCTGTCTTAAAAAGACTAATTATAAACATTTTCCACAGCATTGAATTGAACGATGGTTGTGGTGGAGCCGGACCTTTCTGGATCATCAGAGAAATGACCTTCTATGTCTTTGTGAATGTGGTAGTAATACAGGAAGAGGAAAAACCCTGGAAAAAAATCATAGAACGTTTATTCTGCTAATTATGCCTCCTCAAATACATTTCACAGATTTAAAGTTGTTTGCATGATTTTTTTAAACTGTAACCAATAAAAAAATCAACTCCCACTGCAACCCTTATAATTAATTATATATTTTGAAAAAATAATTATTATTTTGAAAATAATTTGCTGAAATCTGTTAGAAAAATAGAAGCATTCTACTAAACCAAATGTAATGATGCATGTGATTGTTTCTCACCTTGAAACGAGTTCAACACGGTGAAGATGTAATATGAGGGAATGAGCATCGGTCCATAACTGAAGAACGCCACAGCCCACGTCAGGCCGAAGAGCAGGAACAAACTCAACACCATCATGAGCTGCTTTCTGAACGTCTTTCTCTTGCCGTCAGGCGCTCTTATGCGTCGGGATTGGACAATCTTAGTGACGATCATGATGAAGATTCCAGTTGTGAAGATGAAGACTAAAGCGTAGTAGCCAATGTTCACTATGTAGTGAATTAAAGGATCTGTAATCCAGCACCTATAGTTAGAAGAGAGTGAAATATAATTAAGACAATCAGAAGGCACTTAAAGTGCCCCTAATATGCTTTTTCAAATATTATCTTTGATGTAGAGTGTCACAGAGCTGTTTGTGAAGGTAAAGAGTCTGCAAAGTTTCACAGATCAAAGTGCAGATAAATGGAGTTATTGTCTCCTAAAAGAAAGAAACTATACTGAACTGCCTGAAACGAGTCATCAGTAATTCCAGTCTCACTTCCTTCTGAACCTAAGTAGATTTTAATGCCTGCCAGTGTTGTCAAAAATATTTATATTTTGATATGTATTGATTCTGAAATATTTGAAACTGTTCCAATAACTCCTTTTCTGCAGTATTGATATACCGATACTACCTGCGTGTTGTCTCTCTCTATTCTCTCCGGCAGCGAATTGACACACACTGGCCTCCTCTCACTCACTCTTCTAATTCTTCCCGGTTTAATAGTGCTTATATTGCACAAAAGCACGTACCTCTAACCGATGGCGTACTGATTACACATTAAGCCGCCTCTCAATCAACTCGCAAGTACCAAATTGACTTCTTTTTGAAGTCTTATTGTGCTTAAACTATCAAATACACACAAATGTCAAAATGCCCGTCTTGTAGAGTATTCAGATAAATACAGTCAGTTTTGGAACGTAAATAGTTATTTACCAAATTATCAAAGAATTATGAAATAAAAACAAATTATTTGAATGGCGGTGTATATATTTTCCCCGTGGTGTCAAATATCGATATTCTACAAGGTATCGTATCGAAGTTGGAAATTCCAGTATTATGACAACACTATTGCCAGCCTATGGTCTCCATTGGCTGCCGCCTGCCGGCGAACAGCGTCTCTTAGCGCCGCCCTCTAACACTGTAGTTTATCTGAGACTGGAAGAGTTTGGTTCGTGTTGTTCATGTCAAGAAGACGCTGTTTTCTGCTGACAAAGCAAATCCACTTTGATGAGACTGATATGGTAAAACCCACCCCATTGTTACTGTTCATATCACTGTTTATCAAGAGCTGAGATTCAGATATGATAAAATAAGTGTTTGGTTTCTGACCAATCACCGCAGACTGAGATGTCTGACCAATCAGAGCAGAGCAGCTCTCAGAAAGGCAGGGTTTAGAGAGACTGAATCCTTGATCGAACTGTTTCAGACACTGAGAGAAAAGAGCTGATGCTGTAATGGATATTATAAGAAAATTAGTTTTTATTTTTAACCTGGATCCATGTAAACCTATTGTAGGAGACTCCAAAACAACATTAGGAGCATGAAAAGCTTAATTAATTCATATATTTGAGACATAAAAAAAAAAAAAACGTACATTCGTGTTTTTCCAGATGTTGCATTTATAGTCATTGTTTTATATCCTCCTATTGAAACAACAGCTACGACTATCGGTGCCGGAAGCACTGAAAACACACAGAGAACATTTTCATTACTTGAAATAAACTAAAATACATAGCCTACTATACCTTAAGCTAGTTGCCAAGGAAACATTTCTCATATTTAATTTAACTTAATGTACTTAAATTACTAAAATTCATTAAAACACCACGTAATGAAGACAAGCTGCTCAAGTAAAGGTAAAAAATATCATCAAAGTATCATGACAGGAGTTCATATGACTTTTTCGGGTGAACTTGAGTTTACAGTCTGACTTGCTGGTTTTTGTTTTTTTAAAAATGATTTCTTAAGGCAAAAGTATAACAGGAGTTTTGTTCATATAACTCACTCCAGCCGAACACGGTGATCTTCCTCATGTAGTTTGTGATGGTGACGTTCTGTCTGATGAGCCATAAGTACATATGAAGAGCTTGAATGAAGAACCAGGTGAATGTAGTCAGCATGGAGTAATGCATGAGCAGCGCTATGAAGACACACGCAGCCTTGTCTTCTGTGTTGGCGACGCTCTCGTTTGACAAAAAGGATAAATTCAGGAGAAATAAAGCCACAAACATGTTCATCAAGATCTTCGTGGCCTGGTTTGATCTGGCTTTCCTGTTCAAAGATAAAAACAACCTGTATTTGTAACATATTTATGCATCCAGCGAAGCTTTTATGCAAAAGAGGAACAAAAGCAGCTTGTCAAAAACTTAAAGTAACTGTATGTTATATTTTAAGAGACTCTACCGTAACAGGAAATGCATGAACAGAGCGACGGATAGAAAAAACATGGAGATGCCGCAGCCGATAGAAGAGATGAAGCTCAATGAGTCCACATACGGCGCTGTGATGTTTGGATTTACATCTGGAGGAGACTGAGCAGAGAAAACAATGGAAACAACCCTTTTAAAACCCTGTTAGCAAGAATCAGATCTAGGGCTGTCGCTAACGATTACTTTGGTAATCGAGTAATCATTCGTTTATTTTGACTATTAATTGAGTAATCAGATATTTTTTGTGCTAATAAAAATAGACTTAAGCAAATACCTAAGCCTTTAAAATGACTTAAATAATAACAAAGAGACAGTAATATTTGGTTCAAATAAAGTATCATATGGTTTTATAAAACGACACTGTTAAAATACATAATGTAAACAATTATCTTATTCACATTATGTATTATAACAGATGCCTGCAGAAGGGCGCCAATGGCTTGGTGTTGTTACACTTTACAGCAACTCAAATCCTTGTTTAATATTAGCCAAACGAAATTTAATTCAAATGTTTACTTACATTTAAACTCACAAAGCACATATTTATTTAATTGAATCGCAGCCTTTGTGAATTCACAATAGTACTATGCCATAGTATGCTTTTTAAACGATTTTAATACATCGTGCAGCCTTAGAAAACAGTGCAGGCATTTGTCTAATAATGCAGTTCATGAATTCTCATCTGTGGAATGCGCCACTTCCGGTATTTTGCCGGTTACTCAACACGGGTAAATTGCAATCGAGGATTTTTTCAAATCAAGTACTCTAATTTAATGGAGTAATCGTGACAGCCCTAATCAGATCTTTACATTTTAAATGCATATATCTGTTAAGTCTCTTTAGTGATCTTTTACCAGTTCAGTAGCTAAAAGACTCTGATATTGATTTCATGGGGTCTTTAAATGAAACTCTGAGAAGCTTCTCACCATCAGCACTGCAAAGAATGTCAGATGCGAACACGAGCACTTTATGGTGTTGTTGATTTTTACTGTCTCACAGCCGGACGTCGTCCATGTAAGATTTCCTTTGAAGAAAAGAGAGAGAGGAATGAAATATATAAAATTAGTTAGGTTTGCTGATGGGAACTGATCAATACATCCATAAATAAATGTACCTTTGCCATCCCAAGAACTGCAGGACGCCTCACCGACCTGTAAGAACATTTTTATTGTGCTTTTGAAGTGTCTAATTAATACATTATATATATATATATATATATAAAAAGTTTCGGAACAAAACCTTCATTACCAGATCTTTCTGTGTAAAGAACATTTCTATATTGTTGGTAAGGTTGGAGATATTGGCACTCATCGTTATTCCATAAACCTCATTGTTCAAAACAGTGTAATTTTTTGTTTCATCCTAAATAAGAAATAGAGCAAATCAAATATAAATGTGTGAATACAATAGATCAAGAAACATTTGTTAAAAGCTTAGTTTTAACACAAAAATGTCTCTTATGCTGTTATATTTTCACTGGAACACAAAAATTTAATTTGTATCTCTTTTCAAACAATAATTCATAGTCACAAAAAGGATAAAAACAAAATAGAAGCATCATAACAATAGTGAACATGACAGTGTACCCAGTGCTTAATTTGTAAATAAATAATTGCCGGATCAAAAACAGCATTTAAAAGGCACTGTGACCGACACTGACCATACAACTTAAGTTTTCCCGGAACATACAAGTGTCTGCACAGCCCTAACTACAGCCTAGTGTAATATTCTGTCATGTATAGCTATGTTGAGACCAAAACTCATTCAGTTGACCAGTTTATGATATTCTCTCACGGACGACGTAGTTGCATTTTCCATTACATTGATTTCTGATTCTGACTGATCTAACTCCCGTTCCTCGTATAATAATAATAATTCATAATAATAATTCATTACATTTATGTTGCGCTTTTTTCTCGGCACTCGGAAGTGCTTTACATAGAAGGGGGAATCTCCTCAACCACCACCAATGTGCAGCATCACCTGAATGATGCGACGGCAGTCATACTGCGCCAGAACGCCAGCCACACACTCACCAGCTTATTGGTGGAGAGGAGACCGAGTGATAGAGCCAATCAGTATATGGGGATGATTAGGAGGCCATGATGGACAGAGGCCATTGGGCACATTTGGCAAGGATGCCGGGGTTAAACCTCTACTCTTTCGAAAGACATCCTGGGATTTTTTTTTGTGACCACAGAGAGTCAGGACCTCGGTTTAACGTCTCATCCGAAGGACGGTGCTCTTTGACAGTAAAGTGTTCCCCATCACTACACTGGGGCGTTAGGACCCACTCAGACCACAGGGTGTGCACCCCGTGTTGGCCTCACTAACACCCCTTCCAGCAGCAACCTGGCTTTTTCAGTAGTCTCCTATCCAGTTACTAACCAGGCTCAACTCTGCTTGGCTTCAATGGGCAACCAGTCTTGGGCTACAGGGTGATATGGCTGCTGGCATCCCCTGGTATCTCCTGCTACATAGGGATGCACCATTATGAAAACTTTTGCCGATACCGATAACCAATATTTTTTTAGATTTGAAAGCCGATAACCGATATATTTGCAGATAAATCTAAATTCAAATTTTGATATACTTTGATAGCCTGTATACATAACAAAGACTCACCATTAAAAGCCATGTCTCAAACAGTTCAACATAAATCAAACATATATAGTATAGTAGCCTAGTTTGAAGCAGTGTAAGATTCCTTAACTTTTCAAATTAATTTTACACTCCTATGGACAACTTTCTTTATTAAAAAATGGTAACACTTTATAATAAGGTTTCATTTAAGCCGCGTTTCCACTGCAGGAACTTTCCCCAGGAACTAGGAACTTTTAGGTGGAACCAGGGCCTAAATGAAGTTCCGGGTAAATATTTCACCCTCCGAAAGTCCCTGCTCGCGAGGTAGTACTTTTTCAACATTCAGGAACTTTCAGGGGTGGGACTTGGGCGCTGAACATGCTGATTTTTTTTTAGTTCATGCCACATTTTCATTGGTTGACTCCACGCAGCATTTTATTCAACCACAATCTGTTGCGGTGTGTGCAGTAACAGTCATCTGCTATTTGAATCAACAATGGAGTTTAAAAAATACGACAGATGGGCCGACAACGAGGTTCAGGCTTTATTTAACCCTCTGATGGTCTTCGTTTAGCAGTCACACTGGGGGCCTTCCCGGTCATAAATGACCGGACACCTAAAAATGAAACTTCCTCCATCCCAGTAAAAACCAATGCAATTTATTTTTGTTCTATAATATTTATTCTTTTTAATTTAGAATTTTGAGACAATTTGATTGAACATTAATATTTATGTAATATTTATAGTCCATTTTTTGCCATTGAAAATAATGATAAATTTTTTTTTTGATTTAAAAAAATAAAAAATAATTCTATGCAGTATTTTCGGGTAAAATAGAGACTAGGCTTTCAGAAAAAAAATTAAAATAAAAAAATTAATCAATTTATTAAACATAAAATTAAATAAAACATGTTATTGCATGGGTTTACCACCAGATGCCTGTATAGCTCTAAATGGAGATGTTTGTGAATTCTAGTTGTTTTTAGACCAAATTACTTACTTTTAAGATGTGGATTGAATGTATTTTTTTTAGAAATTCTCAAATAATACTTTTTGCCAAGGTTTATAACACTTTATTAATTATTATTTTAATAATTTTAATAATTATTATATTAATTATATATACATATATTAATTATAATTATTAATTATGTTATGTTTTTCACTCTTGATGTTTTAGAGCTTCACCCCTTCATTGCTGAGCACTTTTTTTCTGCATCGTGGCTGATTTGTAGAGAATTTTTGTGTTTTTGTCAATTTCCCATTCATTTCCTATGGGGGTAATTTTGACCAAAGACCAAAATCATGACTAATTTTTTTACGACCACTTAGCATGCTCGGATCATGAACTCATTTTTTTGTATGTTCACATACCTAATGCCAGAAAAGTCACCAAGTTTCGTAATATTCTGATGAAGCTGTGATTTTTAAAAATTCAAAACAGATTTTTGTAGTCTGAATTTATTGGTGTGTATGTGTATAAAAGTGTGTTTGTATGTGTGTGTGTGTGGGTGGGTGTGAATTTTTTGCACTCTTGATGTTGTAGAGTGTCACCCCTTTACTGCGGTGTACTTTTTTTTAGAATCGTGGCCGATTTGTAGATTGTACAGTCAAAAGTTCAGAGAATTTTTGCGTTTTTGTAAATTTCCCATTCATTTCCTATGGGTCGGTCATTTTTGACCGAAGACCACGAAAGGGACTATTTTTTTTACGGCCACTTAGCATGCTCGGATCATGACCTCAATTTTTTTTTGTATTCACATACCTAATCCCAGAAAAGTCACCAAGTATCATAACCTTCCGATGAAGCTGTGATTTTTAAAAATTAAAAACAGAAAATTATTCGGTCAGAAGTGACCGAAGACCATCAGAGGGTTAAGCTTAAATTCAGAGGATGAAATCCAGTGGGAACTGTAAAGTCACACGCAGTCCAGGTCACCAGACTATCTGGCTAATCTTCATGGTACTTAAAGGGATACTCCACCTCTGGAAAGATGAATGTGTATTTAAATTGGGTCATTTATGTAGAAGAAATGTGAAATTATTTTTGAATTTGGAGCATTCTAGACTGAGAAAAGCCAGAAATTTAATTTTTGGCTCATGTGGCTGAAAGACAACAACTCCCAGAATGCACTTGCTTCGCTGCTCTACGAGGCCACTCCTAAGCCACGCCTACCGGTTAGAGAGCAGTTGTAAACAATAAAGCTAACTAGTCTCCGTGAGTCTGCCCGGGTTTTTGAGATCGCATCGCACAAAATGTCCGGGATTCGGCTTTTGCGTTCTACAGTCGCCATTCATCATGTTTACTGTGGCGAGCAGGACGAGGCTAGGCCCGCGGGAGAACGACGCGAGGCCGGTGGCGTGATTACTGATGACCGACACCTGTGAGGCACTGGTCTCTCACGGAGGAGCGGGCATTTTCTTAGCAATGGTAAAACGCACATCAACCTATCACGCCACCGGCCTTGCGTCTTTCAACCGCGGCCCTAGCCTCGTCCTGCTCGCCACAGTAAACATGATGAATGGCGACTGTAGAACGCAAAAGCGGTGGCGTGATTACTGATGAGCGCCTGTGAGACGCACCGGTCTCGTATCTCTCACGGAGGAGCGGGTATTTTCTTAGCAATGGTAAAACGCACATCAACCGATCACTTGTTTAGCGTTCATGTAAACACTACATTCAGATTCACCAATCGGAATGAATTCAGTTAGATTGAAACAAAAGGTGTGCATGTAAACAATGAATGGCGACCGTAGAAAGCAAAGCCGAATCCCGGACATTTTGGACGATCTCGACGGCCGGACATGCAGGTTTCTGCCGGTGAAATCAAACGCACTGGCACTGATCTGTGATAGGTCTGTTAGCGCATTAGGTACAACCCCCTATGGGCGGATTTGAAAGGGTGGGAACTAGTGCTTGTAGTCTTAACAGAAATCCCCCCCTCTTACACTTCCTCCTACAATGACGCAAAATGACGATTTTTGCGTCATTGTAGGAGGAAGTGTAAAGAGGTAAATACAGATTCCTCTCGTCTCAGGGGAAAATGAGAAAATGTTGCACGACCATTCAATAGTATGACTGGGTTTCTAACATCGCAAAGCTTAATGCAAATGGGTGGAGTGTTCCTTTAAGACCACGGTGGAAACACGGCTAGCAACAGCTCTGGGGGAAAAAAGTTCCTGGTAAAATTGTTCCAGGTAATTTCTGTAGAAACGCGGCTTTTGTTAGCATTAATTAACATGAACCAACAATTAAAGGGTTAGTTCACCCAAAAATGAAAATTCTGTCAGTAATTACTCACCCTCATGTTGTTCCAACCCCGTAAGACCTTCGTTCATCTTCGGAACACAAATTAAGATATTTTTGATTAAATCTGAGAGTTGTCTAACTCCTCCATAGGCTTCTAAGGAACCGAAACTTGCTGGCCCAGAAAATGTATTAAAGACATCGTTAATATCCCTCTGGGGACCAAAAACGCGCCCGCGCGTTTTGCTCGTTTTTTTTTTTTAGCAATGAAAATAAACACTAAATGCTCTGTTAATTTTGATCTTTCATTTTCGTGTAATACATCAGTCGATCCTGTTCAGTTTCTATTTTTTTTTTCTGTATACTCACAATAAAAATAAAGTGTTTTGCTTTTTGACAAATAAAGAAAATTTAACATGATGCGATTTCTGCCTTCTCTCTGTCAGTAAACTCCCATTTGAAACGCGTTCGAAAATGATCTATAACTCCGCGAAAATTCAGTCAAACAGGCAAACAGACCCACGGGCATAAAGCTTGAGATCGCATCTTTTAAATGAAGTAATTTATATAAAAAACAAATATTCTCAGCTTCTGTAATCTGTATAAAAAGAGAGCGACTCCAGTCGAGCTCATTACGAGCCATTCAAAAGTAATTTGACCACTCCCCGGAGAGCGTTGTCATGAAGGCTTAACTCCATAGACGCGCTCTTTCCGCCACAATGTGCTCGTCGCGCTGAAACACTGGCGAACACGAATTCACAGCATTTTTTTTTTTTGTCAATCTACTGAATTTTCCGTCAACGATACCAGGGACACCGAAACACCGGGGAACATGAAATTTGGTGAGCATGTAGCCCCACTAGACTTTTACGGAAAAATTTCTTTTGGTCCCCGGGGGCCACTCCCCCCCCGCGCTGGGCCCCCCCCAAACCCAAAAAATGCAGTTTTTCCAAAATAACTACCTGAACCGTGGCACCGAGGATGAAGAAATTTGCAAAGTATGTTGGTCTTAAGGGCCCACATCAACCCAGCCCATAATCGATTGTCAAAGTTTTTTAGTTTTTTTTTCCCGTCAATCTACTGAATTTTCCGTCAACGATACCAGGGACACCGAAACACCGGGGAACATGAAATTTGGTGGGCATGTAGCCCCACTAGACTTTTACGAAAAAATTTCGTTTGGTCCCCGGGGGCCACTCCCCCCCCCGCGCTGGGCCCCACCAAACCCAAAAAATTCCGTTTTTCCTAAATAACTACTTGAACCGTGGAACCGAGGATGAAGACATTTTTATGGTATGTTGGTCTTAAGGGCCCACATCAACCTAGCCCATAATCACTCATTTGTGATTTGCGCCCCTCCCATAAAAAATGAAAATGCAATATTATTCTGCTTTAATCGCCCCTATCTTCAGTGGAGATGTTCAGAACTGCACCATATTTCATGTGTATGATTAACTTGACATCCTCTGGGGGTATGCTAAGTTTCGTAGAATTTCATCAATGGGGGGTATAAAATAAATTAATTTATGTGCACATTTAGTGACTGTACACTCATCGGCCTGTAGATGGTGCTGTTGAGCGAAGGGTTGCTGGTTTAAGATGATACTGTCACACACACACATGCAGGAATACAAACAAACGCAAGCATGCACACACACTGACATCCACACGCACAGACACACACCCATACACACACATACAAATCCACATGCACAGACGCGCACACACAAACACACACACATACACACACACACACACAGACAGACATGCACATACTACTACTTTTTTTAGGTATATACATAAACACGGAATACAGCCAAATTGCTCCACGTCATTTATTTTTGTGGAAAGCCAGTGCAGGCCTGAGCGGCGGTCATATTTTGTACCGCCATGCGGTACATCTAGTTTTACAGGCGGGTTCTTATTATAATGTTATGAAGCCTATGTGATAGATTTGTGCTGCACATGTTGCACATAACTTTATCTTCCTTTTTGAAGTGATTCCAATCATTCAAAACTATCACGGCGAACAGCGCGCATCTCTCAGCTGAAGTAAATAATCTATCATCTATCGGCCTTGATATATCGGCCTAATTTTCTTATCAGATCGATAATGATATCATCAAAAATGACCATTTATCAGCCGATATTGATATGTGGTCGATATATCGTGCATCCCTACTGATTATTATTAGCAGTTCCATCTTCGGGATCTCTTTTAAACAGAAACACTACCAGCTTTACTCGTGGATATGGAAAATTTAAATATGATTGACTTTCTTTTTGACATATTGGCGATATGAACTTATTTATATTAGAATGATGCATCAGGTACACTCTCTCTAAACTTGATGCAACTCTCCAAACATTTTGGTTTACTGTGTGCAAAACAATAAGCAGTAAGCACCAACCAATAATAGTGATTTTGAACTTAAGAAAGCTGATAAAAACGTCTCAGGTTACGTATGTAACCCTGGTTCCCTGATAGGGAACAAGACGCTGCGTTTGAGACGCGGTGGGAACGCTCTGCGTGATTGCGTCGTGAAGCACGTGTATAATCAGTCCAATGGAACGAAGGAACGTCATCAGTGACGTCACCGACCAGGAAGGTATAAATAACCCTTGAGATCAGATCAAACCAGCTTCTGATAAGCCTGAAGCAAGTCGATCAAGGCAAGCAGGAAGTATGGCAGGCGAACGCAGCGTCTCGTTCCCTATCAGGGAACCAGGGTTACATACGTAACCTGAGACGTTCCCTTTCAAGGGAACTCGAGCTGCGTTTGAGACGCGGTGGGAACCCCATACCCACTCAGCCATAATGACGATGTGCCTGTTCTGTATGAAGTACCCTGAGCATACTAAGAAGCAAGCAACCTGACCCCAGGAGTGGAGAGGTCCAAGTCATAAAATCTCACAAACGTATGCGGGGAGGACCATCCTGCCGCATTACAAATGTCTAAAAGGGAAACTCCCGAAATTAAAGCCGTAGAGGCAGCCATACTCCTCGTAGAATGGGCCCGAACAGTCAAAGGTGAAGGCTGTCCGGCCGCTTCATATGCCAGTGAAATAGCCTCAACTATCCACTTACTCATAATCTGTTTTGATGCAGGACACCCTTTCTTAGGTGCTCCGAAGCAGACAAATAATTGTTCCGATTTACGCCACAGGGCAGCTCTGTGGACGTAAGCATCCAACGCCCGCACAGGGCATAACAGATTCAGGTTTTCCTGGTCTGGGGTATTAAATGGTGGAGGATAAAAGGCCTGCAGCACAATTGGGCCCCCAACATTAGTAGGGACCTTAGGAATGTAACCCAGTCTAGGGTGAAGAAATGCTTTCACCATACCAGGTGCAAATTCCAGACACGATGGAGCCACCGACAAGGCTTGTAAATCACCAATTCTCTTGATAGAGGAAATAGCAAGAAGAAATAAAGTTTTTAGAGTAAGGAACTTTTCTGAAACCTCCTCAATGGGCTCGAAGGGAGCCAAAGCCAGACCCTCAAGTACAATGGCCAAATCCCATGCCGGTGCTCTAGAGTGCAATACAGGTCTCAACCTCAAAGTGCCACGGAGAAAACGAATAATTAGAGGATCTCTCCCAACTGAAGTACCCGCCAGAGGGGTATGATATGCAGATATAGCCGCTACGTACACCTTTAAGGTGGAAGGAGATAATCCAGCAGAGAAACGGTCTTGTAGAAAATCGAGAACTGTACCAATAGGGCAGTTAACAGGATTCAAATTACGATCTCTACACCATGTAGAAAATAGTTTCCATTTCAAAGCATAAAGTTTCCTCGTGGAAGGAGCTCTGGATTGAAGGATAGTCTCAACGACCTCAGTCGAGAGACCAGATTCTATGAGCTGGGCCCCCTCAGAGGCCAAGCCCACAACTTCCACAACTCTGGGCGAGGGTGAAATATCGTGCCCTTCGCTTGGGACAGCAGGTCCCTCCTGACGGGAATCTCCATCGGAGAGCCGTCCAGAAGTGATACCAGATCCGAGAACCAAACTCGGGTTGGCCAGTACGGAGCTATTAATAGTAGATGAGCCCCTTCCCGGCGAACTCTCTCCAGAACTCCCGGGAGCATAGATACTGGGGGGAACCCGTACAGATGTAGCCTCGGCCACACCTGCACCATTGCATCCAGTCCGAGAGGGGCTGGATGTGTGAGGGAGAACCAAAGAGGACAATGGGTTGAGTCTGATGATGCGAAAAGGTCGACTCGGGCTCGCCCATATTTCTCCCACAGAAGCTCCACCACCTCGGGGTGAAGCCTCCACTCCCCGGGCCTCAGCCCCTGTCTTGACAGAATATCTGCTCCTACATTCAGATGCCCCGGAATATATACTGCCCTGAGGGACAGTAATTTCCCCTGGGCCCATAGGAGGATCTGATGAGCCAGCTTGCACAGTGGTCGAGACCTCAGACCCCCCTGATGGTTGATGTATGAGACCACCGACGTGTTGTCCGTGCGGACCAACACGTGGTGGCCTCTCAGGTCTGGCAGGAAGTGTTTCAGAGCATAAAATACGGCCATCATTTCTAAACAATTTATGTGCCAAGACAGATGATGGTCCCGCCAAAGACCTGATACTGAGCGTCCGCTCATGACTGCGCCCCACCCCGTGAGGGAAGCGTCTGTCGAAAGCGTTACGCGTCGACAAGACACCCCCAACACTGGGCCCTGGGCGAGGAACCAAGGTTTCTTCCACATGACCAAAGCACGAAGGCATCGCCGCGTGACCTTGATCATGCGAAACGGATTTCCCCTCGGGGAAAACCCCCTGGTCCTGAGCCACCACTGCAAAGGTCTCATGTACAGAAGGCCAAAAGTAATTACGTTGGACGCCGCTGCCATGAGCCCCAACAATCTTTGAAATTGTTTGACAGTGAGTGACTGGCCTAGTTTTACCCCTTTTACGGCTGTGAGAATCGCTGATATTCGCGCAGGAGACAGACGTGCCTGCATTGTTATTGAATCCCAAATTACTCCTAGAAAAGTGGTCCTCTGTGCTGGGAGGAGCACACTCTTTTTGGAGTTGAGCCGTAACCCCAACTTTTCTATATGAGCCAGAACGACACCTCGATGCCGAACTGCCATCTGCTCTGACTGAGCAAGAATCAACCAATCGTCTAGATAGTTTAATATGCGAATGCCCTGGAGTCTCAGTGGAGCCAGCGCTGCATCCACACATTTTGTAAAAGTGCGGGGTGATAAACCTAGGCCGAAGGGAAGAACCCGATATTGGTATGCTTCGCCCCCGAAAGCAAACCTCAGGAACTTCCTGTGATGAGGATGAATCGATACATGGAAGTATGCGTCCTTCAAGTCTATTGTCACAAACCAGTCCTCGGACTGAATCTGTGATACAATCTGTTTGAGCGTAAGCATCTTGAACTTGAGTTTCTGTACTCTGCGGTTTAGCTGACGCAGATCTAGAATAGGACGCAACCCCCCATCCTTTTTTGGAACAATGAAATAACGGCTGTAGAACCCTGACTCTCTGCTGGGAGGAGAGACCCTTTCTATAGCTCCTTTTCGAAGAAGCGTCATTACTTCCTGCTCCATAACCAGAGCCTGCTCGGAGTCCACCACTGTGGGCAGAACCCCCTGGAATCTGGGCGGACACGACCCGAACTGAATTCTGTAACCCTTTTCCACTACATGCAGGACCCATTGAGAAATATTTGGTAGAAGTTTCCACGCTACCAGAAATTCTGCTAAGGGAACCAGCCTCTCGAGACTGGCCTCTGGATTTAGTCGAACAGACATTTCGGTGCCCTGAAGCGGCGAACCGGCAGGGAACAACCGAACTGACCGTTCTACGACCCTCCTCGGAGGATCGCACAGGGACGCTGACACCTCGGTGCCCTGAAACGGCGAACCGGCAGGGAACAACCGATGTGGCAGCGCTGCGGCTCTCCTCAGAGAACCGCCCCCCAGAGGGCGCGGAGGAGAAACGATTCCTCGGAACCGTCCCTCCCCCGAGGGGACCACCCTCAACATTTTGACACCTTGGGCGTCAGGACTTCTTCTTGTCCCAAGCCTTTTTAGAGATGACAGTCCTCAGATCTTGTCTACCTCTAACTGACTTGAACTGCGGCCGCCCCCTGGGCTCCCCAGGCTGTGGCGGAGCCCGAGAGGCGACGCTTTGTTTTTGTTGAACTCTATACTGCTGCTGTTGTGAGGAGCTCGTAGACGGTCGGGACTGCTCTGGTTTGACATTAGCAGTCCCTGGGACACTGGATCGGCGAGGAAGAAACCTCTGGAATGCCGCTGCTTGTTTTTTAGATTCAGTAAATCTATCTACAACACAATTTATAGCATCGCCGAACAAACTCGAAGGCGAAAGCGGGGCATCCAGAAGAACAGATCTATCTTTATCTTTTATATCAGACAAATTTAACCATAAATGGCGCTCCGTGGCCACCAGGGCTGCCATAGAACGGCCCACAGATTTAGCCGTCTCCTTGGTGGCCCGGAGAGATAGATCTGTCGCCCGACGCAATTCTCGAATTGCGTCAGCACTAACTTCCTCACAATCATCCATGTCCCTCAGCAGGTCAGCCTGATACGCTTGCAATATAGACATAGTATGCAAGCATCCTGCTGCCTGACCTGCTGCCGTATAAGCTTTACCCACCATCATAGAAGTGGCTTTTAATGGCTTGGTGGGTAACGTCGGGGCTTTCAGTGATGACGATGACTCGGGAGAGAGATAGCTCGCAAGCGTCTCTTCCGCCGGAGGCATCGTCAAATAACCATAGTGGGAAATATCTTTAATATTACTATAGTTCAGTGTTTGTGGACTATGCACTCTGAAAGATGCTGGTTTAATCCACGATCTCGACACCTCAGTGTGGAGATCGGGAAAAAACGGCAGTTCCCGACGAGGAGGTCGTGTTTTTGATGGCAAAAAACGTTCATCTAAAAGACTCTTTTTTTGAACAATATCAACATTATCAGTTGGCCATTCAATATTTAACTTGGCAACAGCACGAGTTAAAACCTCCATAAGCTCCTCATCCCCCGAAATACGAGCTGGCGAACACTCGTCTTCAATATTATGTTCAACTTCCACGGCATCCAGTTCCTCAGAACTGGATAGCCGCAACAATGGTGCCTCAACCCGGGGAGGAGAAGCCGCAGAGCGGGCTCCTTCCTGGGCTGAAGCACCGGATTCAGCAGGTAAGGGTTGAGAAAGGGCGGGGCCCGTCTCAAACCCCGCTACTAAATCCATATGCGAACCCCAAGATGAAAGCCTCCGCTGTGCCTCGGCAGCAGCGGGACCCGCACCTCGGGGAACGCGAACCGAACCGTCCTCCTCGAAGAACGCCCGGCGAGAGCGGAGCGTCCGCAAGGACAGCTTAACGCAATGCTCACAGTCAGCTCCCTCGAGAACTGACTGGGCATGCTCCACTCCCAAACAAAAAACACAAAGCAGATGTGTGTCCCCACCCGTGATGAAACGAGGGCAGGGCACAACACAACGCTTGTATTCTTGCTTATTCGCCATTTTATATATATATATATTGAGCTTGACAGACAACAATAAATATGACAGGGACAGATATACAGAGAGCGCTTGTTGAAGACAACAGAAGCTGGTTTGATCTGATCTCAAGGGTTATTTATACCTTCCTGGTCGGTGACGTCACTGATGACGTTCCTTCGTTCCATTGGACTGATTATACACGTGCTTCACGACGCAATCACGCAGAGCGTTCCCACCGCGTCTCAAACGCAGCTCGAGTTCCCTTGAAAGGGAACTATATTTTCTTAGGGCCAATAGCAAAACATAACCTCCAATCTACAGAATGCAAAAATCCAAAATCTGACATTTTCCGGAACAGGATCGGGCTCAAATTAAGCACTGAGTGTACCCATATCCAGCTCTTCTGAGGTCGAAGAGATTTGTCATGATAGAACAAAGATAAGTGACAATTTTTTGCGTGAACTATCCCATAAACTTTCCTTTATTTTTTTAATTGTGAGTACCTTTCCCATGTTTTTGAACCGTAGAACTCCAAGTAACGCGCGTCCATGGTTTTCCAGTCGTGATTTATTAAAGGCCTCGGTGGGAATCTTTACAGACCAGGGAATGTCTGTCTGCAGGTCACTTTGACAATAAGTAACCTGTGAAAAGAAATAGCATAATAAATGAGAAATAATACCATGTTTTATAGTGCTGTAGCGGTGCGTCGATGATGTTGACGCTTCGACGTCAAAATTTCGTCAACGTCATATTTTTGCGTCGACACTTCTTTCTTTCTTTCTTTCTTTCTTTCTTTCTTTCTTTCTTTCTTTCTTTCTTTCTTTCTTGCTTTCTTGCTTTCTTGCTTTTTTGCACCATTCCCGGAGGTACAGCTCGCCACACACACCGCCCGCCGTGTTTTTCTGTCATGTTTTCTCCCTTTCTTTCCAAACCGCGACAAACGCCAGTCTCCTTTCTCTGCAGAATGCTTTAAATCCGCTCAACCAATCACAGCGCACCATTCCACGCATTGTAAACAGTAACGGCGGCGCTTTGAATACACCCGGCATCCTAGTTTACTTTTTGATCAACAAACAAACAAAAAAATGTATACATTTGACGGCATTGATGAACCTGTGGTGGTTTCTGCCGTAGGGAAGAAACGTACGCCATCGAAATCTAATCATTTTTGTAAGGGAAATTAAGAAGATGAGGCACGCGGGAGGAAGAGAAATGCCAACTGTTGCTTGTTCTCACACGACAGCATCAAACTTCTGTCACGCTGACACGTTAACCCCAGGGGATCTTTTAAAAAAACGTTCAATTCTTGTACTCAAAGTCAACGAAAACCGAGCAGGACCAAGCAGGACCATTTTACAGCTGATCACCGTCAAAAAAGTTCAGGAGGTATTTCTTAGCGATGGCTGATTGAATGTATGTTTAGTCCAGAACGTGCCTGTATAGCCTATATGATTAGTATTGACGGAGTTCAGAGGCTGTCATGTGGATCAACTTACTTTGTGTATTTTCAACAGTTTCAATATGAAAAATAACTTTTATATTGATTCAATGGATTAATTGCATTTTGAAAAAAAAAGTGTCATGAATTTATTGCATTTTTGGGGGAAAATAATCCGTTATTTAAATAAATCTTTGAAAATCTAAATCTGGATTTGAATTTTTTATGTTATTATAACCTAAAGATGCTATGTGAAAGTTTGAAACAGAAAATAGTGGTTTTCATCTTGCCACTTTCTTGGTAAAGAAAACACATTTTTTACTCAAATTAATCAAAATGGATTTATCACGTTTATACTATAATATTCAGAAGTAAACATTGTAGCTGACAGAGTGTTTATGTCAGAATGTTTATTTTTAAACCACAACCTTCTTGGGGCTAATCTATCGGACTAACGGTTCGAGAGATATGCGAGTAACAGACAGGATAATTAATTCCAATTAGTCGTTAGTCTAGTCGACTAATCGATCAAATAATCGCCCGACTAATCGTTTAATTAATAATCGTTTACCCCAGCCCTAATGTTTTATTGTTTCTCAAGTCTTACGTTTATCCTGTCTGGATCTGAAGAGTAACATGTGTCTCTGGCTTTTGTGTTCTCGTCTTGTACGTGAATAAGGCCAATAACATCCCCCATGACAATCCGTGCGTTGCTTATATTGTTGTTTCTCATCTCTTCCATCTTAGACTCCAGATTGTTCAAGGCATCTCTGCAAAATTGAAAAATATCTCTGTATTCTGTAATGAAAGTTTTTATTTTAAAAGTCACTGGTAACCACACACTTACGATGCTTTTGAGGGATTAATAGATCCATCCTTGTTTTTTGGATCATCTGCAGTTATATTGTAAGTTGTCTCAAGTTGTCTCACCACTTTTGTGGTGGTGTGTGACAGTGATGTGAAACTTGATGTTGGTTTGTCAGTAGTAGTGTGTGACAGTGATGTGAAACTTGATGTTGGTTTGTCAGTAGTAGTGTGTGACAGTGATGTGAAACTTGATGTTGGTTTGTCAGTAGTAGTGTGTGACAGTGATGTGAAACTTGATGTTGGTTTGTCAGTAGTAGTGTGTGACAGTGATGTGAAACTTGATGTTGATTTGTCAGTAGTAGTGTGTGACAGTGATGTGAAACTTGATGTTGGTTTGTCAGTAGTAGTGTGTGACAGTGATGTGAAACTTGATGTTGGTTTGTCAGTAGTAGTGTGTGACAGTGGTGTGAAACTTGATGTTGATTTGTCAGTAGTAGTGTGTGACAGTGGTGTGAAACTTGATGTTGGTTTGTCAGTAGTAGTGTGTGACAGTGGTGTGAAACTTGATGTTGGTTTGTCAGTAGTAGTAGTGTGTGACAGTGATGTGAAACTTGATGTTGGTTTGTCAGTAGTAGTAGTGTGTGACAGTGATGTGAAACTTGATGTTGGTTTGTCAGTAGTAGTGTGTGACAGTGATGTGAAACTTAATGTTGGTTTGTCAGTAGTAGTGTGTGACAGTGGTGTGAAACTTGATGTTGGTTTGTCAGTAGTAGTAGTGTGTGACAGTGATGTGAAACTTGATGTTGGTTTGTCAGTAGTAGTGTGTGACAGTGATGTGAAACTTAATGTTGGTTTGTCAGTAGTAGTGTGTGACAGTGATGTGAAACTTGATGTTGGTTTGTCAGTAGTAGTGTGTGACAGTGGTGTGAAACTTGATGTTGGTTTGTCAGTAGTAGTGTGTGACAGTGATGTGAAACTTGATGTTGATTTGTCAGTAGTAGTGTGTGACAGTGATGTGAAACTTGATGTTGGTTTGTCAGTAGTAGTGTGTGACAGTGATGTGAAACTTGATGTTGGTTTGTCAGTAGTAGTGTGTGACAGTGGTGTGAAACTTGATGTTGGTTTGTCAGTAGTAGTGTGTGACAGTGGTGTGAAACTTGATGTTGATTTGTCAGTAGTAGTGTGTGACAGTGATGTGAAACTTGATGTTGGTTTGTCAGTAGTAGTGTGTGACAGTGATGTGAAACTTGATGTTGGTTTGTCAGTAGTAGTGTGTGACAGTGGTGTGAAACTTGATGTTGATATGTTAGTGTAAGTGGGTGACAGTGGTGTGACAGTAGTTGATGTTTCTTTAACACAGATGACACACTTCCATACACTCCTTTCAAAATGCAGAACGTATTTACTACTTTCTTCCCCTTCAACACAAAGAAATAAGAGATGGGTTTTAATGAGACATATATGCATTTGTAAAGTGATGTAATATATTGTGTTTTATTTATTTTTTTTAAAATAAACCTATACATGTATTGTAATTTCAGCATGCATATTCATCACAGTTCACATTGGCCTATTCATTTTTGACACACTCCAATCATGAATGACTAAAGAGTCGTACAAAAAAAATGGCAACGGAGAATTCGAGCAGATTGTGTTAATTTGTCTATTCATTTGGTTTATGGTCAAGAAATAAATGCTTCTCAGACCCCCAGCACTGATCTCCCTCATCAGGCACACCTTGATTCAACTTATCTAAAATCATGTTATAAGACATACTTACTTTTGCATGTATTTTTGTCATATGTAGCATTTGTACATCTCTCTTCAGGATCACCAGGGCCAATGTTCTGACAACCTCAAGAGACCATGACAACACATAATTCAACACAAGTTTTCCAGGTGTGTCTAACAGTAGGTTAGTATTCAAGAAAGAAATACTATAGAAATTAATCAAATGTCAAATAACACTGGATAGTCTTCATTGTAAAAATTAAATACAGATTAATGCATACATTTAGTTACAAAAGTTATTCAGTCAAGAGTAGAGAGTGATTTTTGTTGTTGTCTTTTGTTCTTTGATTAACATGACAGACAGCAGCAGGAATATATGCATAGGAGTTTATGCACGGATCCAGTATACTGTTACACAACATGCGTTTTTTTTCTAAACTAAATAAGTTCCGAAACTGACTTTGTTTAACTGAATACTCGCCTTCTAATACAAATTTTGTGTGTATTTGACTGTTTAAGCGCGTTCAATTTGGTACTTGCGACTCACAAGCTGTTTGAGACTGAGAGGCGGCTTGTGCGCTCCACTTATATAGATCTGCCCATGCTTTTGGTGTGCTTTCTTGTGAGTGTAAAGCCTGCGGGAATTGGTAAAATTATATAAAATGTAACTGGAGGGAGTGAGCATTGAACTTCTGCATTGAATTGACAGGGTTTTTCCTGGGTCAAAATGGTCATCCACACACACACTGTAAAAAGTAGACTACCCACGTGATCTGCGAGCCCAATGTGGACAATACATTTAAAATAAATGCAATGAAACAGTTTGTGATTTTGTTTATCTTATTTATTTTGATATATTATGTATGATCTCTTACCTTGATGTTTGTTTCTTTTGTTCCTCATTGTTTAAAAATCGTTGCTCATTCTATTTTTTGTTTTGTTTTCGCCCCTCATTTTCTTCCGGACTGTTGCTGCTATAGGCTATGCAATTATCAGACACATATTTTACCTGTCACCATTACGGTCCTCCTTTCTTTCCCTCTTTGCAAAAAAAAGCGTGGCTTTTCCACTGGTTTTCATAGCTTTGTAAGATATGATGCTGCTTTGCTAGACCTGATATTTTGGTATATTATATCAATATTAAAAAGTAGTATTAAAAAGTTTATTTTAACTAATAGTCTAATTTTGTACCATAAACAATAGAATAAAATTAGCAGCTAGCTATCAACAACTTTCTTTGTGCTTTGTTCTGGTTTTACCTCACTCAGTCTGAACTAAATTATTTTATGGGTAATTTACTACACATTGTCAAAGTAACCTGAAAATACTGTGGATTATTAAGGCTAAATCTTACTAAACACTTTTGCTAAGTGGGGTAAGCACACTTACATTCTCATTTCAGAGGTATTCTGTATAAATTATGTTTTACACCGATTCAGACAGTGATGTCTCCTGAGTACAGTGTTGGACAGCTCAGTTGTTTTAACCATTCATTAAAATGAATCGTTTAAAGAAATCATTAGCTCGCGAATCGGACATTAGCGGATGTGGATGCATTGTATGATAACCCTGGCTGTTAGGACATCGCAAAAGATTTGTGTCAACACAGAAAACACTTAATCACTGAATAGGATATTTTTTTTTCCGTTTATTGAAAGTGTGTTTTATGTCAGCAAATGCTTCTCAGAGAAGAGGTGACGTTTTTTTCACACCCAGTGGTAATTCAGCAACAAATTATTTGTTGATTTTTTATTTAATATGCGCGAGGGAGAGAGAGCAAAGACCGTGTTTATAAGTACTTCAAACTATAGATTGAACTGAAGACAGAGAGAGTGTGCGCGCAGGGGAGAGGCTCTCTCTCTCTGTCAGCTCATTCTCTCTCTTAGTTAACATGCGCCCTGTCACAAGCGCAGCAGTCATCTTCATCACTCATAAATCACAATAACTGATCAAATAAGGCTTTGGTGGGACAAAAATTAGTTTTGGTGGCCGTTAAAAAACTAGGAAAAACCCTGAATGATAAAAGTGTAGCCTAATATAATACCTGACCAGTGACTACAGATAATCGCAATTTTATGTTCAGAGTCACTACAAGTCTGTCATTGGTAGATTTGTTGGTCTGTTTTATCTGTGGCTGGACACATGGGAAGGACAAGGACTATAAATGGCAGACCGTAGGAGTGTTAGGAAAACTGCTACGACAACAATCTGTATACGTGTGTGTGTGATTTTATGGAAAAATGTGAAATGTGCATTTTTCTAATAATTCAACGGTCTGTAGTCAATTATTCCGCTACAGTTACCACACCTCGAAACATTGTTCAGATGATGTATTTCAAGACGTTTGTCAAGTTTTTGTCAGTAAAATGCTCTTGTATGTAGGACTAATTTCTTATGCATCTAAAGCCTCCGTTGCTTATTCCTAATTCCAAATTCCAAAGTCATAAGTATCAAATTACATTCATAACCGGCCTTACAGTAAGTGTGTCCCCGGCTTTATGCAGTTTTAAGGAAAACTGCAGTTAGAACATTCGTCAACCAATCAGATTCAAGCATTCAACGGCCCTGTAGTGTAAATATAGTATAAATATAAATAATCTAAACTAGTCTGTGGTTGAACCATGATCTGCTCTTTCCCAGGAACAGATTACAGTGCTTTTAATTAATATTCAGACTTCATTCAAACAGCTTGTTTTGTTGATTATTTTAGCCTTATGTGTGTTCGGATCTGTTTATGGTTTGCATTGACAACAGTGATCAATCAAAGTGAAACACTTCTGTGGAAAGTACATTTAAATGGAAAAAGAACAATAACACAAAAAACCCACAATCTTCAACACTGTCACTGTGTCTATTGTAGGACGACACGCACCTGTGAAATTCAAGGTTAGTGGGGTACAGACAGCAGAATGAACATCTGGCAATAACCACAGCTTTATGCCTCCAAACGTCTCATTCATTCTGACTTCACACTGCCCCTCATGGTTTATGCTGAAACTATATGATCTGTACTGTCCTAAAACCAGAGAGAACATTTTACATTTGTTGAAAATAAACTTTTTTTTTTAAGGAGTTTTTTGTTGAGCTCAAGAATGGTTTATAAATAAAACACAGGTTTTACCTTGAGAAGAGATGTTTAGTGTGACATTGTATATGTGAGAATTATCTATCACCTTAGCTGAAAGAGATGTCGGATTTACAGCTGGAATAAAAACAGAAACGACCTCAATGAGTTCATCAGTCGTCAAAAGTGCTTTCAGACATTAAATATGTAATATTTACAGTATACCTGGATTTGTTGATGTCACACAGACTTGGAGTTTGGAGATTTGTGAGCTGGCTGCACAAATACAACATATAAGGCCACTGTGTAATGATGTTGACATATTCATTTTTTAAAGCAACATACTTATCTGGCGTGAAGCACAACAGACGATCATCAGCCACAGCAAGTTCTGCTTTTGTCGAGACATAATTCCCAAGAACATTCAACAAGAGTTTAATTTTCTTTTCAACAGATATTGGTAGAAAATCTTAAAGCATTTCCTTATTTCGTTCTTGAGATGTTAAGTCCACAGTCCAAGAGGAGAGAGAGTTTCATCCGTTCACATATGAAGCCGTATGATTATGATCCGCAGCTCAGAGCCACTGGAACAGTGACATACAGTTACTTTGCAAACATGCAAATCATGTTATTTTGGACTTTAACTGTGAATTCCAGTGTTCATTTACATTCAGGTCCAGTTTATCAAGTTAAATTTGTTCACAGAGACCAATGTAAGTACAATTATATTTAATAACAGTAGAAACAAGATTCCTATGAAGACATAACCTTTATTAGTGGTTATTTGACAATATTTAGATTATTTTGCTATAGTTAGATTCAAATCAGGTTTTAACAGAAAAAAACTAAATCCTATTTGTTGTTTATAAAGTTTGTCTCTTTCTTTCCTTTCAATAAATGGCACTTTCTGTGATATTTTGTCACCTTATCAATGATATTAACATATTTACACATTTGAAAAAAGTCAGTAAATGTTTTTGGAGCCACTGAAAGTCCATCATGATGATGAAATTGTATTATCTTCATTACAATCATGAGAGGCTCTCAGAGATATAGCCTAACACATTAAAGCTATATTAAATAATGCAGAAGTCATTAGCTGATTTTGACAGTGTTTTGCATTTTCAGTAAACAAATATGTTCCACATTCGTGTGCGTGAATTTTGTTTAGCTGTTATATCAAATGATCATGCAAATATCTGAATCCACAGGCGTGTGACTACTTTCATTGAATTGGCTCTATCACTCTCTCTCCTCTCTCCACCTATATCCGGTGTGTGGTGAGCGCACTGGCGCCGTTGTACTGTGGCTGCCGTCGCATCATCCAAGTGGATGCTGCACACTGGTGGTGGTTGAGGAGACATCCCCTGATATGATTGTAAAGCGCTTTGGGTGTACAGTAGTACATATGAAAGCGCTATATAAATGCCCGATTCTATTCTACTTTCATTCTGATGTAATTTGTTTCTAAAAGAGGTTCAGTAGTTTGTGTCTCTCTGACACGCACGTTAAACATGGATTATAACGCTCAATAAATCTAACATCAGTAATATTCAGCACAATTCAATCCTCCTACAATAACAGTTTCCGTAATGAGCTTCACAGATATTTCTCATTTATTTTGAGTGATTTCAGTAAAGTTGCCCTTTTTAGATCATAATTCTGTGTACAGAACTCTTTTTAAAGAGTACAACTTCACTCATTCAGAAGTGACGTTTGTCTATGTTGTTCATGGGTCTGATATTAGTGAAAATGTTTCCCCCTAAACAGCGACTGTCAAAGAAACCATTTTGTCTTAATTATGCTAATTTTATATATTTTCCACTGCATTAATTCTGGATTGAACGATGGTTGTGGTGGAGCTGGACCTTTCTGGATCATCAGAGAAATGACCTTCTATGTCTTTGTCTAAAAAAAAAAAAAAAAAGTTTGGTTCCGGTTGGTTGTCAGTTGAGGTCATGGGTCGGTAGGGAATTAAAAAAAAAAATTTTTTTTTTTTTCAGTGGCAGCAAGAGAGAATATTTTGAATTTTACTTTACAGTAGCGATGAATACTCCATGGATTTTCATAACATAGCCACCTATACTACATGTACCTATACCACCTTGTGTGTCCCAGCATGTTACCCACACACACACACACACGCTGATTTTAAATGTGTGTACTTTTTTTCTACTCCAAAAAACCAGACATCTCAAGCAATGTTTTATCTAATCCCTTTAATAGTATTAACCTTAATACAAACGGGGGAAACACGGGTCTAAACCATAGGTCTAAACACGGGTTTAAAACAATCACATGCAAACGTAAAAATATATTTTTTTAGGAACACATAAAAATATGCCTGTATTTCAAGTTGATAAAATAATTTAAAATCCACATCAGTTTATTTGTGCCCACGCGCCACGCCCTCCCAGGATCTATAACGTTACCTAGGCTACTTTCACTTTTAAAAATTCATCATAACTGCGCACGCGATCTGCTTGCAGTCGTCGAGATGGATGCTGAGGAGTTGAAGAAAAGAATAGCTAGTGGAGATTGTAAAGTTGTCAACAATACGTCATCAAAAATTTGGAGTTATCTGAAGAAAATATTGTGAAAGGCTTATTTGCTGCATGCATTTTCGTGTTGGATAGCCGCAAATGTGGAACTTCATCACTGAGGAAGCACGCAGATAACTGTGGTAATAAAGCAGTTCTATCGAACAGTATTTTTCAAATTTAACACTAAGTATGTGTGGTGTGCAGGGCGTGTTTGAACCCAAAATTGTCAAATGTAGGCTAGATGAAATTGCGTGGCAGATAGTGTTGTAGCCGCGTCTGTTCGATTGGTAAAATGTTAGGCTAACGTACTCAGTTTTGCGGTAGCCATGTTCTTCATGTACCGGCCTTTTGACAGCTTCGGCTGAAGTTGTCCTTGTGTTAATTGTGGTGTAATAACTTCTGTATGACCTGGCGATAATTATGTGTCTATAATGTGATTGGCTAAACTGATTTTATTTCGGGTTGCGGGTCGGGTGCGGATTTAAATTCGTGCTGCTGTCAGATAACGGGTCGGATGCGGTTTTAAGCACTGCGGGTACGGGCGGGTGCGGATTTACAAAATCGGACCCGTGCAGGACTCTGTCTTGCGTCGCAATAGTGGTAAGAAATACAAAAACGGTGCTGTACAAAAACGTAAATTATAGTTCGCCTCAAAGTTTTTTATTTGTGTATTTATTTAATTTGTATTATTTCTTCCCCAAGCTCATAAAATACATTTGGGTCGCACATAAATTGACAGGGTCGGTCGGAAACCGGAACCAAACAAATTTTTTTTTTAGGCCCAATACAGGAAGAGAAAAAGCCCTGGGAAAAAATGTAGTAGAAACATATTTGATTATATCTAATTCAAATACAGTATATTTCGGATATCATTAAACTTGTCTGCATATTTTGTAAACTAACAAAAAAGCCTTTGGGCCAAATGCTTTTTTTTCCCAATTTATTAATTTTTAATTATTATTATTATAACTACCATTATAACTCCTAATCAAATAAATAAAAATATTTAATTGGCAATAACAATATTACAATTGTAAAAGATCATTTAAAAAATATTGAAATCATTAAATAATTAGTGAACAATTTTGAATTATGAATCGCTCATTAATGCTAAAATCTGTTGGAAAAATATAACCAAATGTTTGTATCACAAACAATCATCCCTGTCGAACCCGTGTGATTGTTTCTTACCCTGAAACGAGTTCAACACGGTGAAGATGTAATATGAGGGGATGAGCATCGGTCCATAACTGAAGAACGCCACAGCCCACGTCAGGCCGAAGAGCAGGAACAAACTCAACACCATCAAGAGCTGCTTTCTGAACGTCTTTCTCTTGCCGTCAGCCGCTTTTATGTGTCGGGCTTGGACAATCTTAGTGACTATCATGATGAAGATTCCTGTTGTGAAGATGAAGACTAAAGCGTAGTAGCCAATGTTCACTATGTAGTGAATTAAAGGATCTGTAATCCAGCACCTATAATTAGAAGAGAAGAGACTATCTTGACATGTTAAAAGCTTCTTTAATTCATGCATTTGTGACATCAGAACAACTTACATTCATGATTGTGATGAGGTTCAGTGTTTGGAAGTAGCCGCGCTACAGCACAAAACACTATTTCAGTAATACTCTGTCCGCTGGATCAGCTCAAACTCTTTCCACTTCAGTCCACATGATCACTCTTTCCACTTGCGGCGTACAAGTCCTCAGTCCTTCTCTCTCTCCCGTCTCTCACTCCACAGCGGCTTATATCCGATCTCTCCTCGCCAATTACTGCAACAAGACACAGGTGTTCGTCATTTGCACTTGACCTACTTGCGCACGGCTCGTCGTCTTTCTCTCTCTCCCGTTACAGACCTCGCGGAACCATGCCCCCCTCGCCACAGTGATTTTTTTTTTGTGCAAATTTTGTTTATAATCACGCTTTTATATCCTCCTAATGAAACAACAGCTACGACTATATAGGAGCCGGAAACACTGAAAACAAACAGAGATCACAGTTCCCTTTCAGTCGACATTACGTCTATGTCACCAACATATTGGGATCATGTCAGAGATCCCCAATCATCTTCGAGTTTAAACAGAACGAAACAATGCACATTGGCATGCGAGATTTGCATCTTGCGCTCCGCTCTGCCCCGCAATGCGGTATAAATAGGAAACGGATGCAAGCACCATTTAACTTTCGCTTCAGAGCCGAACAGTTCTACTGAATGCTGTTTCTGGAAGTGTACTACTACATGTCTTTCTCTTGCCGTCAGCCGTTGACGAATGCGCATGCGTCGCGTCTGAACGCGTTGTTGTCTTTGGAGCTCCATCGATTTGATTTATAATTGATTTATAATTCTTGATTTTTCTCTTTAAACTCACTTACAACGAACATTTTCTACTTTTCCTCACTGAGAAGCACTGCTGCTCAAACCTCATAGTTACAACGCGGACTGTTGAGCAGGCGCGTCTCAAGCCTATTAGTGATCCAACAACGGATACTCTTATAGGTTACTCCTGTGGATAACGGCTGAACGCGTCTTCTCCACACTCACTTACAAACATTTTTCGCCTATCGTGCATCTACTCTACACCCTTACCACTAAAAAAATGGATTATATCCAAGACTTCAGTCATAAATTAGTATTAATATTGATAGCATCACTGGTAGCGTCGTTGCTAACTTACTGTCCATCTGTTAAAATGGCGAATATATCAGATGTAAGTCTACCTTTTGGTGCAGGTGAGGACACATTTGAGCTGCACGCGGTGCAGTCTGAGCTGGAAGCTGTTGAGAAACAGATCCACGACCTTTTAGTGAGACAAGCCGAGCTGATAGACTGGCGTTTAGCTCTTGAAACATCACGCGCCGATGCACACAAATCAGTGATTAACGTTACTAACCCGCTGACTCCGACCTCGTCTACTCCGTGCATTTCTCAGCATCGGTCCCGAGCGCCGAGGTCGCGATCAACCATGGTCTCGTTCACTCCGGCTCCAACACGCCACCACGAAGCCTGGATGGTTCCGCAGCGGAAGACGCGAGTCAGGTCTAGACCAAGACTCTCTCCGACCCTCCCGGTTTTCGAGATATCCAAACCGCTTCTCCCCTCTTCGCGAAACGGAACGCGATGCTGTGATCATCGGCGATTCCATCGTTCGGCACGTACACGCTACGTTAGGTAAAAGTAAGGTGCACAGTCACTGCTTTCCTGGTGCTCGTGTTTCTGAAATCGCTGCTCGCGTTCCCGAGATTCTGAACAGTGACGAACGCGTCGGAACTGTGGTCCTGCACGACATCGAGTGAACGACACCACAAACTGCGGTGGTGTGTGTGTGTCCTGCACCACAAACGAGTGAACGACATCAGGTTGCGCCAGACGGAGGTTCTGAAGAAAGACTTCAGGAATCTGATTGATACGGTACGCAGCACATCGCCTGAAAAAACGATCATTGTGTCAGGACCGCTTCCCACGTACCGACTAGGACATGAAAAGTTTAGTAGATTATTCGCGCTAAATGAATGGTTAATGTCATGGTGCAATGAGCAGAAACTGCTCTTTGTAAATAATTGGAATCTGTTTTGGGAGCGTCCTAGGCTTTTCCGTGCTGATGGCTTACACCCAAGCAGATTCGGAGCGGATCTTCTGTCGGATAACATCTCCAAAATGTTAAATACCTTTTGACTAGTAACCAAAAGTCCAAATCATAGTCTCTGCGGCACCAATTTAACTGATATAAATACTAGTGTAGAACATTGCATAGAAACTGTGTCTATTCCTCGTTTAGTGCGATCAAATAATAAATATACTGCAGGATCTAAGAAAAATCTAATTGTTATTAAAACAGAAAATGTTGCTATTAGTAAACAAAAACAATTTCTAAAGCTAGGTCTTCTAAACATTAGATCACTCACACCTAAGGCAGTTATTGTAAATGAAATAGTCACAGATAATAGCTTCGATGTACTTTGCCTTACTGAAACCTGGCTTAAACCAAATGATTATTTCGGTCTAAATGAGTCCACTCCATCAGGATACTCCTATAAGCATGAGCCCCGTCTGATTGGTCGTGGCGGCAGTGTTGCAACAATCTATAGAGATTTTCTTAATGTTACTCAGAAAACGGGTTATAAGTTTATTTCGTTTGAAGTACTTGTACTAAATGTTACGCTCTTAGATGTTAGAAAAACATCCCTATTATCTCTAGCCTTGGCTACCGTATATAGACCGCCAGGGCCTTACGCTGATTTCCTAAAAGAGTTTGCAGATTTTCTCTCAGACCTATTAGTCAATGTCGATAAAGCATTAATTGTTGTAGATTTTAACATACACGTAGATAATCAAAATGATGCGTTAGGGGCTGCGTTTACAGATTTATTAAACTCCTTTGGGGTTAAGCAAAACGTTACCGGACCAACTCATCGTTTTAATCATACACTCGATTTAATTATATCACATGGAACCGATCCAACCAATATAGATATCATTCCACAAAGTGATGATGTCACTGACCATTACATGGTAACTTGCATACTACGTACCCCTGTAATATATCATGCTGCGCCGCGTTATCGATTAGGCAGAACAATCCTTCCATCCACCATAGATAATTTTTCAAATTGCTTATCTGATCTGTCTCAGCTGCTCAGTGAACCCAAACAAACAGATGAACTAGAGGAATTAACTAGCACTATGAGCACCATTCTCTCTGGAAAATTGGATATTGTTGCACCCATTAGACTAAAAAAGGTCAGAGAGAAAAGTAAAGTACCATGGTTCAACAATACTAATGTTTTAAAGAGAGAAACCCGTAATTTAGAGCGTAAATGGAAACAAACTAATTTAGAGGTCTTTAGAATCGCTTGGAAAGACAGTATGTCACGTTATAAAAAGGCCCTAAAAGCGGCCAGGGCTGAGCACCTCCGCAAACTAATAGAAAATAACCAAAACAATCCAAGGTTTTTATTTAACACCGTGGCTAGACTAACAAATAAACAGATGTCACCTGAACAAAATATCCCGTTACAGTTTAGTAGTAATGATTTCATGAACTTCTTCACTGAGAAAATAGAAAACATCAGAACCACAATTGTAAACGTTCAATCCTCAATCGCGCCTTATAATTTAGCCTCAATTATCACCCCGCAAGAACAATTACAGTGCTTTACAACTATAGAACAAATAGAGTTAAATAAACTTATCACTTCATCTAAAACAACAACATGTTTATTAGATCCTATACCCACTAAACTACTGAAAGAAGTGTTACCTATAGTGGAAGAGCCTCTTCTCAATATTATTAACTCATCTTTATCTTTAGGTCATGTTCCAAGAACATTTAAACTGGCAGTTATAAAACCTCTCATTAAGAAACCACAATTAGACCCACATAATCTAGCAAATTATAGACCCATTTCAAATCTTCCTTTTATGTCTAAAATACTAGAAAAAGCTGTGTCCGCCCAACTGGGCTCTTTCTTACAAGAAAATGACATCTATGAAAAGTTTCAGTCTGGATTCAGACCGCATCATAGCACTGAAACTGCGCTCGTTAAAATCACAAATGATTTACTCTTAGCTTCTGACCAAGGCTGTATCTCAATACTAGTTTTACTTGATCTTAGTGCTGCGTTCGATACTATAGATCACACAGTACTCTTAGATCGACTACAAAATTATACTGGTGTTCAAGGACAAGCATTAAGCTTGTTCAGATCATACCTATCTGACCGCTACCATTTTGTCTGTTTAAATGGAGAAAAATCGATCATAACTCCAGTAAACTATGGAGTGCCGCAGGGATCTGTGTTAGGCCCTCTGCTATTCTCAATATATATGCTGCCACTTTGAAATATTATAAGGAAACATGGAATTAGTTTCCATTGTTATGCTGATGACACTCAAATCTATATTTCATCACGGCCAGATGAAAACGCTAAATTATCCAAATTGACAGAGTGTGTTAAAGATATAAAAGATTGGATGACGCGCAATTTTCTTTTATTAAATCCAGACAAGACAGAGGTACTAATCATCGGTTCAACAAACCGCCCACAAAACCTCTCACTCTACAACTTTACCATAGTAGGATGTCCTGTTACTTTATCCTCTACAGTAAAAGACCTGGGTGTTATACTAGACTGCAACCTGTCTTTTGAATAGGGATGTCCCGATACAACTTTTTGCAGAACGAGTCCGATACCGATACTTTGATTTTTGGTACTCGCCGATACCGATACCGTAACCGATACCTGAATTTTCACTGCATTTGTAATTTTTAAATGTATTTAGTAGATAAACCAAAATAATATAAATCATATTAGTTGGCTTAATTTGTTCATCAAATATATATATTTCTTGCAGTTATTTTAATGCTTAATTAAGCCTGATAAAATGCATTGTACGAGCTTCTGTTACTGTCACTGTTCATTCTATTGCTCTATCATATTTTATCTTTCATTTAATAGCCACAGCACATATTTAGAGCTGCTTCAGCAGGGCTCAGTGCTGAGGATCGGGTCAGCGGTTCAAATGTTAGTCAAAACCAGTAAAATATCAATTATTTAATCCAATTTTGATACTAAAACAAATTACCAGCCTAATTAATGTGAATTTAAAACAAGTAAACAGTCAGTAACAAAATAAAAACAAACAATCGAATAACAAATAGGACAAATAAATACAATAGAACAAAGAATGACTACAAATTAAATAAAAAGTGTTTTGGAGTTTTTCAGGTAGATCGAAAAGGTACAGAAATTTGAATAGAGTAATCAAATGTGAAAAAAGCATATTCATTACTGTATAAATTATATATAGATGGATATTTTTGTAAAGTTGAAAAGGGTAGCCTATTTAGTCAAGATCAGTGAGTATTTCTTTGTCCTTTGTTTGATTAACATTAAAACACAGAAGCAGGTTTATCAAACTGCTGCCCCTTTAAGACCGAGCGCACGGACCGCATTTGAACATGGCTACGTTCATTTGAGATTTAACCGACTTTGTTTACTATAGGATACTCGCCAAGATTGGCGTTTTTACATAATTTTGTGTGAATTCGTCCGTACAAGCGCAAGACGTGAAAGACAATTTAATTTAGTATTTGCGCGCTGAGACGCTGGTTTGCGGGGCGCGCGCTTTGGATGTTTGCCTTCATAGAACTTCTTGACCTGCACATGTCCTGTAATAATGTAGGGAACCACTCGTTATACTTAAAGGGGTCATGACATGTTTTTTTCTTTTCTTTTATTGTGTTCCCTTAGGTGCAATTATAGTATTACTATAGTTTTTTGGACAAAAAACGTTTAAAATTGACCTTTTCCCACCCTGTTTCTCATGCTCTGATTCAAACAGTCTGTTTTGAGGGTGTTTCCCCTTTAAGAGTTCAGTGTTAACACCCACTGTTATGATTGGATAACGTCAGTGCCTATGCATCAATTGTTAACGCCCCCTTGTCAAAACGTGCGGATTTTGCGGAGCTGTGTTTACCGTTACCATAGTAACGGGTGATGCGTGCGAGGCGATGGCGATTGCAATGATGTTTGAGTGTTTGAGTCGGAATCAGAGGAAATGAACCATCAACACAACTAAGAATGTATCTGCCCGTCCACATAGAAAGTGTGAAACTATTTTGTCAGTTTAACAGCATACATCTTTAAAACAAACTTTCCACTGATGTCTGTTTAAAGGGATGTGCTCGACCAGCTCGTGCCTATGCCTCAGTTCACCTAGACAAAGCACTCGCTACGGCCAGTTTCGTTTCGCAAAATGTACGTGGTATCGGTGCGTGGTATCGGCGAATTTTTATGAGTACGAGTACGAGTATATGAGGACAGTATCGGCCCGATCCCCGATGCCAGTATCGGTATCGGGCCATCCCTACTTTTGAAAATCATATTTCATATGTAACAAGAACAGCCTTTTTCCACCTTAGAAACATTGCTAAGCTACGTAATATGCTATCAGTTTCTGATGCAGAAAAGTTAGTTCATGCATTCATGACCTCGAGACTAGATTACTGTAATGCTTTATTAGCTGGTTGTCCTGCATCCTCAATAAACAAGCTACAGGTAGTCCAAAATGCCGCCGCTAGAGTGCTTACTATATCAAGAAAATATGATCATATAACACCAATTTTATCATCACTACATTGGTTACCTATAAAGTTCCGTATTAATTACAAGGTATTGCTACTGACTTATAAAGCCCTAAACGGCTTAGCTCCAGTCTATTTAACGGATCTTCTATCGCCCTATAATCCATCGCGCTCTTTAAGATCACTAAATTCGAGGCTTTTGGTCATACCTAGGATATCTAGGTCCACCAAAGGAGGGAGAGCATTTTCATATTTAGCTCCAAAACTCTGGAATAGTCTTCCTGATACTGTTCGTTGCTCAGACTCGCTCTCCCAGTTTAAAACTAGATTAAAGACTCATCTCTTCAGCCAGGCATTCATATAATACTTTTAATCTTACAGTTAAATCTGACCTCTAGTTCATAAACGCCAGAGGAGAACTGGCCCCCGACTGAGCCTGGGTTCTCCCAAGGTTTTTTTTCTCCATTAGGTCACCTGATGGAGTTTTTCGGTTCCCTGCCACTGTTGCCTTTGGCTTGCTCAGTTGGGGATATTTGGGGATACTTAATTTAATTAATCAATCAACAATACTATTGATCAGCATTACCAAACGTGGCCGTTTTACACTAGAAACAAACATTGTTGTATTATTTTAATTTAATACTGTGAAGCTGCTTTGATACAATCTGTATTGTGAAAAGCGCTATATAAATAAACTTGACTTGACATGTCGAGTTCTTCAGGAAGAAGCCTCTCGAGTACAGTTTGAGGATGTTTTCAAAGAGATCGCTGTTTATACAGCAGAGCGAGTGCTCAATATAGCAGGCTGCACCATTCCCTGCCTGTGTTGCCACGGCTATTTCCCTTGTGTGCTTCAGCACTGAGAGAGAGCTAATTACTGAAAGAGGAATTGTGTCTTTTTTCAAAATGTCATATCACCCGTGCGTTTCTGGATGCTGTCATTCCCTGGTGTCGGCTGATGGTCACAATCACTTTATTACGTGCATGGGCATTCAGCACGGTGAGCTGAGCAGTGAGAACTCATGTTCTCACTGCGGGAATTAGGGCTGCACGATTTATTGAAATGAAACTGCACGCGATTTGGCAAAGGCTGAGATTATTTTATGCACAGCTTGTCAGTGAAGTACGGCTCTGTGATCAGTAGTAAATGCTGCTCCATCTGAAAGCCAGAGGGCGTCTCACACACACACGCCAAATATGCCCCACCGCAGATGTAGACAACACATCTCATTCCAGGAAATTCCTGTGGGCATTATACCATTGCTGTAGCTGAATAAACAGAAGATTGAAATTTCTTTTGTTGGACAAGAGGTTCATAAATGCTTCTCATGTTTGGAAAGATGTTTGGTGCGTGTTGCTTTTTCAAATTCATGTTATAAGCGACACAAACTCGTAGTGCTTTCAGAGCATTTACTACTGCCGTCCGTCACTGACAAGCCTCGCGTAACAAATAATCGCAGCCTTTGCGATTTCATAATCCCAATAAACCAAATCGGTTTAAGCGTGATTTCATGTTAATTGTGATTAATCGTGCAGTCCTAGCGGGAACATAACCATCGTGGTGTTACGGTCAAGACTCCTATACTTCAAATGAGTTGGGAGTCCACTTACCAATACCTCAGTTTAGTTCCTCTTCTGGCAAACCCCAGAAATGGGCTACCTCGACGAATAGCCAGGGTGACTTGAGGATCACACTGAGGGCTTCCCTGCCTGGTACCCAATCCCTGTGGGCCCCTCACTCCTCTCAAACACAGCAAGCCATCGAGCTTCCGGTTGTGCTTGCTGGCCCCTCTCATGGACGGCCAGTCATTTAATTCGGGGCTCCAGCTGACGACCAGATGGTCTATCGCTGCATCAGAGGGTGAGCTTCAGTCATCTGGGGTTGAAGACTTGGCTGCGTTGCCTCCTTCTGGGAGAGTAGCATTGCCCGAGCCTGAGTAGAATTGCTTTCCCAGGCCGCCGAGAGAGTCGGGCTCGAGTGGAATCCTCCACCATGTCCCGAACCCTCGAGATTGGACGAGTGGTATCTCGGGGCCATGCTGGTTCTCAGCACCTCGCCCCACCCCAGTGCCTTTCCTCCAGGAAGTGCATGAGGAGGTAACCAGGTCGTGGACGGCACCTTTTTCTGCCAGGAACTGAGCTGGTACCTCCTCCCCCCTCACTAAATACTAAAAAATACAAAAAAATAAAATACTAAATTAACACTGATGGAGACAAATTATTTTGCTCAGATGCTCTTTAAAGGTTCAGCTCAGGAAAAGGACAAAACACCATAAAAGTATCATGGCAGTAGTTCATATGTCTCGTGTGCAATATATTTCCTTGAGGCAACAATATAACAGGTGGTTTCTCCATATAACTCACACCAGCCGAATCTGATCTTCCTCGTCTCATCTTAATCGTGATCTTCCTCATGTAGTTTGTGGATTAGATTAGATTAGATTAGATTAGATTAGATTAGATTAGATTAGATAAAACTTTCTTTATCCCCAAGTGAAAATTTAAACATTACAGCAGCATGGACAAGACAGTACAAAAAAAAAATATATATATATATATAATTAAAACAGCACAATAATGGTAAAAAAATTTGCACAAAACATTATTGCAACGATTTTTTCTGATGATAATTATGCCGAGAGACCAAAACAGATAAATCATTAAATATGAATGAAAAAAGATTAATAGATAAATAAATATCCTAAATATAGGTATATCCTCCTGGGACCCAGGAATAGACTTTTGTCCACTGTAGTGGACATTACATTTGAGTGAATTTAATGTTAATATTACAAATCAATTAATCAGTTCCAACGAACTCATTGATTATTCATTTATTCTAAGAAAAGTGTATCTTTCATGGTCACTGAAAAATAATAAAAGGGACTTTGTATGCAAACAGAAAATCAGAAACCAAATGCATAATTGTGCACAAGTTTTATTAACTAAATCACAAACATGACTAAACTAAACAAACAAACAAACATACATACATTCATCCATACATGCATAGGTAAAGGGGGTGAGTGATGTGGAACCAGAAGCAGGAAATAGAACTATGAAAAAGATCTATTTAACATTGAAAAGAACCATAAGCTTATCATTTTCAGAGCACCTCATTAAATTGATACTTGCATGGTCAATTCTTGAAGTGGTTGAAGATTGAATTCGTTGCTGGGTCCTTGAGTGTCAAATGTCACTGTATGAGTTGCAGTCGTTTCTTCTCTGCTGGATGGAGAAGATATCCTGGACCTTCGTGGTTAGTTCGACATTGTTCTCATAGCTGAAGTGCAGATTGTGGCCTGCCAGCCCTGGGCCGGAGAGGACACACAGAGCAAATGGTGGGAGTTGTGATGGACTTCTTCTGCATTGAATGAAGATGTGGAACTCCTGAGGTTGTCCTTGATGCTGTTGTAGTGGAGAGAGAGTCCTCTCTCTCCGGATAAGCACATGGCTGTTGTGAGTCGAGGCCTGCTGAGGCCACGTTGGTCAGCACAGCACGTGAACGTACCGAGAAGGCCAAGATCGTTGTCCGTTCCGTGATGGTAAAGTTGCAGTTTTTCTGGATTGAAGAAGAGTCTGACTCCCTTTGGGAGTATGAAAGCAAGGCAGATGGCATCAGGCCTGTTGGGCCCTGGGTCCCAGTGGTGGGGACCATTTACATTACATTGACCATTGGTGGTATAATAAAATACATAGTATCAAAAGATCATAGTATCAACAGATAATAGTATTAAAAGACACAACACAAGTAAATCATTCACAAAATGTTCTGGAATGCATGTTAACCCTCTGAGGTCGGCAAACGCGCCCACGCGTTTTGCTGGATTTTCTTCACATTGTAGCACTTTAAACTTAAATTACTCCGTCATTTATGGTCATACAGAAAAAAGAAATATAAAAAAAGAATCTGTGATATTTCTACTTTTGTATGTGTCCACTTACAATCAAATCAAAACATTGTGCTTTTGTAAAATAAAGAAAATAAACAGGGTGTGCGTTCTGCCTCTCCGTCGCGGTGAACTTTTTTTTCTTGAGCACGTCTATAAACTGAAACAAAACTCAGCGAATACTTGTCACACATTTATGAACCATATACCTTTATAAACATTTAAGTGTGTACTTTTAAATGATCGGATTCAAACTGAAAACAAATATTCTCTGTTTAAGTAATTTGTATAAAACCAACAAGATGTCCAGCTTCTCAAACGCTTCCTAATTAGTTTTAATTTGACCACGCCTACTCGCGCAAAAGATATTCACATGCAAATCGTCCACATGGAACGCGAACGCGCTCATTACCTCAAAAACAAAACACCAAAACACTTCATCAGTCTCTGCTTTTCGTCGAGATTGAGAGACGCGTCCTGAGCTTACATTGGCTTTACCCCAGAAGAAGAACGCGATTTGAAGATAAGGTAAGAAATTCTTACATATTAGTTTGTTATTGTTGCATAAATTTCACATTGCAGTTGAACTGTTGCTAGATATATGGTGAATATTATCATATTTAGATCCGTGTTTACTGTTACTGTGTTTGTGGATATCTGCTCAAACGTAGATATGTATATATGGTAACCATAATGTTTTATATTTGAGCGCGATCGCGTTTGAATGTATCACATTTTGCATCGCGATCGCGTTTGAATGTATCATATTTTGGAAAAGCAAAACGTTCCAAACGGCTTTTACTATTATCTCATTTCATATCATCATAACGAATGGAAACATTTGAAGTAACATGATAATCAATATATTTTTCTCTAGCTTAGTTGTTACTGAAATCTTTTGGAAGATTTATATAGGCTGCTATATTGTTATTATTTTATGCAGCACTGCGCATAGCCTATACCTACAAGGCACAACAAACGTGGTGTTCATTATATAATATATTGTTGGAAACATTTGTGTGTGTGTGTGTATTCTGTGAATTTTAAAAAGCAATTTTAACCAGAAAAATCAAAAATGTATTCCCAAAATCGTGCAGGCCTTTCTCTTGATATCAGTATGTTCACTTTTTTTTTTTTTTTTCAGGACCCAGATGCCACTGAGTCCTGCTGACTTCAACATTCACAGTACATGTCTCTGTACATGAACATGGTAAAGTGAAAATCAAACACCTTGGAAATGAAAGGTATGTACAATGTTTTTAGGAATGGCACAAAGGTCTCTTTCTTTGGATCATTGTTATCAATAAGTGCTTTTTTGTTGTGTATCTTTGGATTATGTTGTGTTGTAAATAAATCCAAACAATTTTAAAAGCCATTCTTTTTTAAATCTCCTCATTCTTTGTGCAAGGTTGGTCAGAATGATGGGCCCTGATAAGCTCCTAATAGGGCCATTAGGGAGTGTCTTTGTCTTTCTCAGGTGTAAAAAGCCTTACATATTAATGAGATGGTCCGCCCCTTCGCATATTGCTTTTTCACACAAAACACGTCGTAAAAATTTTAAATCAATATATTGTCTTCTCTGAATGAGCAGTCAGGGTGATTTTCACATAGTTTTGGAGCAAATATTCTAGGCTACGTGATACAATTTTCAAAAGTCTTGTGAAGAAATAATCAGTATGGGTTTCATGACCTTATTTCAGTGAGAATTTTTTTTTGTATTTTCACAAACCACGCATAAATGACATTATCTCAAAACTACAAACTTTTACACACATGCTGCTGATATATTATTGTAGCAGAGTTTGTGCTGAATACAGTGTAATTAGACTTTAGCCATGAAAATGTCACAAGTAACAGAAATAAGCACAAATGTCAGATCATGTCAGAACACCTCCAGGGCCCAGAAAACACCTCAGACCTCAGAGGGTTAATTTAATGTGAATCAGTTCATCGATAAATGAATGCAGGAGAGTCTGTTCCATATCTGTAGGTTTGTAGCAGGGCCCTATTCACATTTCTAAGAGTCATAAAAACAGCTTATCTGATCGTTGTCAAGGTAACTAAGACCGTCTTGCCCTGTTTGGGGGATGGGATCACAGATCACAGAGTGAAGTTTAAAATATAAGTTGTTAAACTATAACAAATACTTGTGTCTGACTTGTCTCAGTCGTTACATGGGTGTCCTGTAAAGAGCACATTCAGGACTTTTCAGAGATACCACATTTTTGGAGGTTTCACCATGAAAACAACTTCTCCTTGGTCTTTAAAAATGTCTGACATTAATTTAGTGATCAAATGTAGGAAATATGATAATATATTGTAATTATAATTTAAATCGGACTACTTTTCAAATTGTATTTCATAAACCAACATCTCAGGAAAATGTAATGGGGTTTCAAATAAAAAATGTACTTTCTGTTACAAAACAGGGCATTGATTTCATACATGTCCACTGTAGAGACATCAGGACTTAAATCATGTTTATCAGGCATTTTGGGAGACACAACAATTGAATATAGAAATAAATTCTACATCAATATTCCTATGAAATATTAGATATTATTATTAAAATGTTGCCAATTATTACACTTCTTTTTCATTAACCCTCTGAGGTCTGAGCTGTTTTCTGGGCCCTGGAGGTGTTCTGACATGCTCTGACATTTGTGGTTATTTCTGTTACTTGTGACATTTTCATGGCTAAAGTCTGATTACACTGTATTTAGCACAAACTCTGCTACAATAATATATCAGCAGCATGTGTGTAAAAGTTTGTAGTTTTGAGATAATGACATTTATGCATGGTTTGTGAAAATACAAAAAAAAAATTCTCACTGAAATAAGGTCATGAAACCCATACTGATTATTTCTTCACAAGACTTTTGAAAATTGTATGACGTAGCCTAGAATATTTGCTCTAAAACTATGTGAAAATCACCCTGACTGCTCATTCAGATAAGACAATATATTGATTTAAAAATTTTACGACGTGTTTTGTGTGATAAAGCTTTATGCGGGAGGGGCGGATCACCTCATTAATATGTAAGGCTTTTTACACCTGAGAAAGACAAAGACACTCCCTAATGGCCCTATTAGGAGCTTATCAGGGCCCATCATTCTGACCAACCTTCCACAAAGAATGAGGAGATTTAGAAAAGAATGGCTTTTAGATTGTTTGGATTTATTTACAACACAACATGATCCAAAGAAAGAGACCTTTGTGCCATTCCTAAAAACATTGTACATACCTTTCATTTCCAAGGTGTTTGATTTTCACTTTACCATGTTCATGTACAGAGACATGTACTGTGAATGTTGAAGTCAGCAGGACTCAGTGGCATCTGGGTCCTGAAAAAAAAAAAAAAAAGTGAACATACTGATATCAAGAGAAAGGCCTGCACGATTTTGGGAATACATTTTTGATTTTTCTGGTTAAAATTGCTTTTTAAAATTCACAGAATACACACACACACACAAATGTTTCCAACAATATATTATATAATGAACACCAGGTTTGTTGTGCCTTGTAGGTATAGGCTATGCGCAGTGCTGCATAAAATAATAACAATATAGCAGCCTATATAAATCTTCCAAAAGATTTCAGTAACTAAGCTAGAGAAAAATATATTGATTATCATGTTACTTCAAATGTTTCCATTCGTTATGATGATATGAAATGAGATAATAGTAAAAACATGAAGCCGTTTAGAGCGTTTTGCTTTTCCAAAATATGATACATTCAAACGCGATCGCGCTCAAATATAAAACATTATGGTTACCATATACATATCTACGTTTGAGCAGATATCCACAAACACAGTAACAGTAAACACGGATCTAAATATTATAATATTCACCATATATCTAGCAACAGTTCAACTGCAATGTGAAATTTATGCAACAATAACAAACTAATATGTAAGAATTTCTTACCTTATCTTTCTTGTCTTCAAATCGCGTTCTTCTTCTGGGGGTAAAGCCAATGTAAGCTCACGACGCGTCTTTCAATCTCGACGAAAAGCAGAGACTGATGAAGTGTTTTGGTGTTTTGTTTTTGAGGTAATGAGCGCGTTCGCGTTCCATGTGGACGATTTGCATGTGAATGTCTTTTGTGCGAGTGGGCGTGGTCAAATTAAAACTAATTAGGAAGCGTTTGAGAAGCTGGACATCTTGTTGGTTTTATACAAATTACTTAAACAGAGAATATTTGTTTTCAGTTTGAATCCGATCATTTAAAAGTACACACTTAAATGTTTATAAAGGTATATAGCTCATAAATGTGTGAATAGTATTCGCTGAGTTTTGTTTCAGTTTATAGACGTGCTCAAGAAAAAAAAGTTCACCGCGACGGAGAGGCAGAACGCACACCCTGTTTTTTTCTTTATTTTTCAAAAGCACGTTTTGATTTGATTGTAAGTGGACACATACAAAAGTAGAAATATCACAGATTCTTTTTTTATATTTCTTTTTTCTGTATGACCATAAATGACGGAGTAATTTAAGTTTAAAGTGCTACAATGTGAAGAAAATCCAGCAAAACGCGCCGGCGCGTTTGCCGACCTCAGAGGGTTAAATGTTGCTCCAAGAACACATTAATGTAACTACAGAGGACATAGCATAACGTATGAATAAAATATTATTTTTCAAAAATGTTTTTTTTAACATTTGTTTCTTATGCTCTAAACAATGTGATGCATGAAAAAAAACAATTAAAAAAACTTTTTTTTTCTGGGTCTCAGGAGGATATGGTAAATATACTGTCCTAAAGGATAACACTGGTCCTAGGAGTGTCAAACACCAGCCCCAGATATGCTGTTATAAAAAAGTTTAACTGTTGGAACAAAGGATCTTCTGTAGCACGCCTTTAGTCTTTTGTTCAGTTGTTCACCATGTTTGATAGCTTAACAAACATCCTTTTCTCACCCATGTGCTCCAGAGGACAGTCCACGATAGAGCTGAATCACTTTACCTTTTAATTTAGATTTACCTTGTGGGTTTATTAAAGAATGCCTTTTTACTTTTATCTTCTTGTCTGTGTGTGTTCTAGCAACACAATCTGTGACATTTTATTCAAAGTAACACCAAAATTGGACAAAATATAGGACAAAAATAATAAATATTAATATCAATATATCTAAATATTATTTTTCATTCAGTTCTATGCAACAGAATCAGATTAGGGCTGCCGAGAGTGAAACCTGCTGGGCTGCGCGGCATATGTTTTTGGCTCATATTTTCAGCTTTTTTTCTCTTTCGGCCCAAAATCTCAGTGCATCCCTATATATGTTATTTTCTAAAATACTCTACCATAACATGAAATGCAGACAGAGCGACGGACAGAAAAAAAAATGGGGATGCCACAGCCCGATAGAAGAGATGAAGCCCAATGATTCCACATACGCCGCTGTTTTGTTTTCATCTGGCTGAGACTGAGAGATCTGAGAAATATATGTAGCCTAAACTATATATTATGTAGTTATATGTATTATGCTATTAAAACTATTTTGACAGTGTTTGCGTGGCAACATTTTGCTAAGCTGTTTTATCAAATGGTCAAGGAAATATCTGAATCCACAGGCGTGTGACAATAGTTTCACCCTGAAGATGTAAATGTGTTTTCTAAAAGAGGTTCAGTATAGTTAGTGTCTCTCTGACATGCATAAACATGGATTATAACTCTCAATAAATTTAACATCAGTAATATTCAGCACAATTTAATCCTCCCACAATAACAGACGGTTTCATGTTTTCAGTCTTTTATTTTGAGTGATTTCAGTAAAGTTGCCCTTTTTAGGGTAATAATGTATATACATCATTTTAAACGGTTCTCACTCATTCAGAAGTGACATTTGTCTTTGGGGAAAATTTTATGATTTTGGTTAAAATACAATTTCCTCTTAAATAGCAGCTCCTTTTAAGAAATCAGTCTAAGAGACAAAGACACCTTAAACCTTAATTATTGTAACGCTAGGTGAAAATAAGCAGGCATGAGAGAGAATCTAAATCCAAGGAAGTTTAATAAAAACACAAGGAAACAGGGTAACAGAAGGGAACAAAGCAAACTCATACAACGACGGACAAGCCACGAGTGAAACATAAGCACTAAATATACACAGACAAACAATCTAATCAAGATAACAAGTGGGCGTGGTTAAATGGGAAACACCTGGGGAACTAAATCAACATGATAAACTTCAAAGCAAAGCACACAACAGGAAATAACATCACAAGCGCACAGGGAATATATGACAATTATGCTAATTTTAAATATTTTTCACAGCATTATTTCTTGATTGAACAATGGTTGTGGTGGAGCTGGAGCTTTCTGGATCATCAGAGAAATATCCCGCAACATCATTGTGAATGTGGTGGTAATGCAGGAAGAGGAAAAGCCCTGAAAAAATTAACAAACAAAAACCTAAGAGAAACATGTTTTATCTCATTTAAATGCATTCAATATATCATTAAAGGTGCAGTATGTAATATTGACAGCTAGTGGGGGAACTGGGTATTGCAGTCCAAATTCCAAATGTTGGAGTCTATATTATAGCTCTCTATACAAAGCATAGGCTACTTACAGTTTTTCTCGATTGCTTAAACACATTTCTTGAATTTCTTGAAAACATTCCTATTTTCAGGTCAAAATGAAGCTCTACACTCAAAACCATTCACTCTTGCTGAAAAATCAAACTTTGCCCTCAGACAGGACACACAAGCCCTCAAAATCACACACACTACAACATAGTCTTACACACTGGTGCAATAAATTCAAAACAACATTTCCAAAACTGGTAAGTTATGTTGCTTGTGGTTCCCCCGCTCACAAACCTTTTCACATGATGAACACAAAAGACACAACCAATGGATACATTGGCACATTTTTATTCATTCATGTACTACACAGTACAATACACACACACACAATTATTATTATTTTTTTCTGTTTTACTCTTTTTTTTTTCTTCTTTTTTTTACTCTCTCCTCCAAATTTGTTTTTATATTTACTTACAGTAAGATGTGTGTGACCATCATTTAACAGTAAAAGAGCACACACAAACCATATTCTAATATGGAATTGTATTAGAATGGTAAAGAGTGTTGTTACGTGACAGGAGGGCCTCCACTCAAGGAGACAATATGATGAACAAGTCTAAGAATGTTCCACATATGGTTGAAATACCATCATTGGCCTAGAAAGATAACATTCTGGGAGTCAAGACTATAAAGGATGAAGGATGCCCTCCCTTCACTGTCACACTCTGTGCCACTCTGTGTGACTGTATGACTGCTGACCTTTTCTTGCAAGAAAATACACCTCATCAAAGACTATTGGAAATGTTTGTCTTTTATTCAGTGATAGAATTTAGTTTGCCACCATACCTCCCTGAAGGCTCTCGAGGCGACGGTAAAGCGACTCAAATTTGGCCTTACTCGTAGCCCAGCTTCCCTCATAGCCATACCATTGACAAAGACATGGTCAACTAGAGTGGCTTGAATTTCATCTGAGACTGCTTGTCTTCTTGCCCTTGCCCTTCCTCCTCCTCATTCTTATCCCTCTTCCTTCATGTCTTTCTGGATCCATTGTTCCAAAACTCAATAAACTGATTTGGGCCCTTTTATATATCTATTGAAGGTTCTGATGTGTGTTAAATTTTGACTCTTAGTGTTTCCACCTGGGTAATTGTGTGCTAACTGAGCTGAAGCTGTGCTGACTTGAGTGAACAATATTGAATGCTAGTGCTTTCTAAATGACAACATGGTCTAGGCAATGAGAAATGAAGGGATTTGTGTGTAGAGTTTTGCAGTGACAGTTCAACAAATCTGACTCATGTGTCAAAACAGGGAATAGTGTTTATAGTTTAGGGAAATGGGTGTGCTTTTTGATAAATGGCATTATGGTTTTGAAATTTTAGTTCAAAAGCCTGGTTATAGTGTTTAAGCAATCGAGAAAAACTGTATTTAAAATCGAGCGGCAGGATTTTGAACAGTAGCGCCGAGTGGCACTGCCGGTATGTGTACACTCATAGAAAACAATGTGTCGAAGACATGCTCAGCGCTGCTCTTCTCGTCTGGTGTGTGACGGTGTTCAGTCAAACCCTGTCAGAAGGCGGTCGACCACCGGACAAAGGAGTCACGCCGCTAGATAAACTCACAGGTATTGCACACAAGACGCGTACTGACTGAATGTTGAATTTACCTAAAATACTAATTCCTACTAGTAGCCTCGATATTTTAGCAAACTAATTTTAGCTAATTTCTGACCTATCAAGGAGAAAATGAGCCAATTCAGAATTTATTTTGAAACCTTTGAAAGTCTCCATCTCTCAAGCGCATCTCCAATATTTATACAGCTTTTTTTAGGCCTATACTTTTGATCATACAGCTTTTTAGATGGATGCCGAGGCTTTTTAAGATGGATAGAAAGTACGATTTCTGACCCTTTTTGTTTGCCGGTTTCCATGACTGAAATGCACTGTTTTCCGCGGCGTCCAAATATGATTGGGTAAACTGGCAGTGGGCGGAGTCACACAGACCAAAACAAAGACAGACATTCCGACATGGAACGCATATTTTCAAAGGAGAATAACTAAATGTATAGCATTGTTTCTAGAAACAAGTATGTGAACTTAGCATGTTTCTTAAATATCTGCAAACATATTATGGTATGTTTATGCTTTAGTACAGTCAAAAACTTACATTCAGCAGATTTAAAGTTTAAAAAATTGTTTAATGTAACCAAAAATAAACTTTGGGCCAAATGCTTTTGGTCAAATTGATTATTACAATAGCTGCAATTATAAACCCTTATAATCAATAAAAATAATTAAATAAAATGAATTAATAAATGAAGAAATTATATTTTTAAAGTAATAGTATAAAAATATTAATCTAATAAAATAATAATTATATATAAAATAAACAATTACGTATTTAAAAAATCACTCATGAATGAATTCAAATAATTTACCGAAATATGTTGGATAAATAGAAGCATTCTACTCAACCAAATGTAATGATGCATGTGATTGTTTCTCACCCTGAAACGAGTTCAACACGGTGAAGATGTAATATGAGGGAATGAGCATCGGTCCATAACTGAAGAACGCCACAGCCCACGTCAGGCCGAAGAGCAGGAACAAACTCAACACCATCATGAGCTGCTTTCTGAACGTCTTTCTCTTGCCGTCAGCCGCTTTTACGTGTCGGGCTTGGACAATCTTAGTGACGATCATGATGAAGATTCCTATTGTGAAGATGAAGACTAAAGCGTAGTAGCCCATGTTCACTATGTAGTGAATTAAAGGATCTGTAATCCAGCACCTATAATTAGAAGAGAAGAGGCAATGTTGACATGTTGAAGCTTCTTTAATTCATGCATTTGACATCAGAACAACTTACATTCGTGTGGTTTTTCCAGATGTTGCGTTTATAATCACTGCTTTATATCCTCCTATTGAAACAACAGCTACGATTATTGGAGCCGGAAATGCTGAAAACAGAGACCAGGGTTATTATAGTTCCCTTTTGAATAGAATCTTTGATGTTGTGTCAGGGCGGTGACACTTTGAGAACGCTTCCAAGTAAACCGGAGTCTGAAGCACGTGTATACACACCAGTTCAATTGGCTGAGAGTATGGTGTGATGACGTGGCAAAGCGCATCACAGAGATCCCAATTAGATGCCTGAAATGCATGTTATCAACTTCTATGTCTTCAGGAGCTGCATGTCTGTTGAGTGCGTGTGTGTGGAAAATACTATTGTATAGTGTGTGTGTGTGTGTGTGTTTAAAATAAGAATAGGTGTTAGTCTGTAAAGATGTGTGATGCCGTTTCTTGCTTCATGATGGACGACTTGCACGATACGTGTTATGTGAATAGGTGAGGAACACACATTGCAAGAAAATCAGCATGTGCAAGCTCTGATCCCACTTTGCTCTCTGCCCGAGGGATGAGAGTCAAGTCAATGCACCCGGTGGCTCGGGTCATGAGGATCGCAGGTTGAGTTGGTGGAAGCAGAGCTTAAGAGGGGTGATGAAGCCCTGTCTCTATTGCTCTTTCTGTCAAGTCAGAGCTCCCCGTTTTGGATTTTGAAGCATGCTCTGCGATTTCTTCAGATCCAAACGAGAGCTCATGCTGTCTGCGTCTGATCCTGAGGGTTTACTTGTAGGCATTCAGGAGGGTGCTTCGGCAGAGTAGTCTACACAAACGGCTGAATCTGAGGAACTGCTCGAGGTTGTTACTCGTGCTGTGGCCAAAATTTAATCTGGAAGGGCCTGATGAACAGAGAGCGGTTGTTTGTTCGAATCTTGATGGCCGCTTTCTTGCATCATGCAGAGAGCGACCTCCCCGCCTTCATCTCCTGTTCATCCCGGATCTCCACACAGAAGAGTCGAGAATGTGGAAGAATCTGTATTCTGCTCATGTGCATACGCATACCTCATTGACATACTTTACAGTTGTTGGAATGCACAAGCGATGCCAAAGGTGGAAGAAATGCTTGCTGACTATTTCTCCCCTTCAACCGCATCCTCGTGGAGGAAGCCTCTGTCATGTACCAGGCCTCCCGCAATGCCATCAGGGGGTATTTCTGCCAACCCCCCCACCATTGATGATTTGGGAAGCAGAGACACCCAGTGGTTTATCCGCCCCATCCTCGCACGATCTATCTTTAAGACTTGTTTTGTTGTTCTCTGCTAGTCCTCTGAATCAGGGTCCCGGACAGGTTGATTCTGTCAGAAAAGTGACCCATCTGTTGTGGCAGCAGGAGTTCAACATTCAGGGCTTAGTAAATGATATATGTAGGGTTGGAATTTGGCACAAACAGCTTTCCTAACTTAAAACCAATTTTGTATACTATGCTGGAATGAAGTTCATAGAGTAAACGATGATTCCCACAGAATTGTGTGAAACAATTGGGTCAAGAGGTTCCCCTACCCAGGGGGTATGCTCCTCTGGAAGGAAAATTATGTACATTTTAAAGTTAAATCCTTCAATCTGGTGCACTTTGAGAGTTAAAAATTAGAAGCTTCAACGCATGTTCAGTGTGCAAGTTGAACAAAGCAAAAAGTGTTGTACCTGAACTTTAAAGTGGACTCAAACCTTCTTTTTTTTTGATATAGTAATAATAATAATAATCTTACATTATTATTTATATGACAGTAATAGCCTTTTTATTGTAAAACTAAATTGCACTCTAAATGAAAATGAATATTTCATAAGTATATAAAATTTTACTTTATGAATTTCTCTATTGTCCTTATTTCTTCACACAGACATAAACTCTAGAGCTTTTATTTTGGCTGAAAACTAACCACATTTTCAGTGAAAACAGGTTTACAATCAGTGAAATGCTGAAAATAAATCGCAACTGGTGCCCACTACGTTCCTAAATGCATGCTAAACTCACAGCACATGCAGAGATGGGAGTTCACTGCATTCATTCACTGTGAACTGAGCCATTCTGAGACTCAGAAAACACCAAACACTGTTCACGCGGAAGCTTCCCCATAGTGCCATGACGCAGAATCTCGTTCCCTTCTCAGGGAACAGGGTTACATACGTAATCTGAGACATTCACCAAAACCATAAAAAAATCGTTACTGAAAATAAATAAACTTGAACTGAAAATAAAATATTTAAAAATATTTAAATTTGATGTACTAAAATAACTCATACTAAATAAAATTAATGAACTATTTAAAAATATAAAACTAATAAAAATAAGATCTTTATGTAAAAATTCTACAACTTTAGCATTTTTCAAAATAATAAAACTTTAAAATTAAAACAGAAAATATAAAAATAAAACTGATTTAAAATATTGATATAAACTAAAATGATCAGGAGCGTTCAGATGCCCTTAACTAAAGGAAAAGCTCAACAAAAACAGTATAAAAACAAATAAACAAGTAAAACACCATAAAAGTATCATGACAGTAGTTCATATGACTTGTGAGCAATATATTTTCTTAAGGGTTAGTTCACCAAAAAAATTCTGTCATTACTTACTCCCCCTCATGTCATTCCAAACCTGTAAGACTCGTTCATCTTCAGATTTTTTTTATGTAATCTGTGAGCTTTCTGTCCCTCCATTGATAGTTGTGTCTACGCAACTACAACTTTCAAGCCAGAGAAGGGGAAAACATAATTTAAAGTTCCCGGTAGTCAATCATTTTATCCCTTAAAACTAATCTTTGATCACCAAAATGACACATTTATGTGTTTTTTCCTTGGAAAAAAATTATTCATGCCTTAAAATAGCTGTAATGTAACTCGACACCCTTGCCTCATTTAGTATACGCGGTTCTATGAATATGCAAATGAGCCCCGCCTCCACTCACTCACTCAGCTCAGAGATCCACTGGTTGACGATCACACGTTGATCTGATTGGTTACAAGGTGGTTTGTGACGTCAGAAACACCAGCGATTTCAAAGCGTGTTTTTGAGACTGTCTTTGGTTCACTGCAGTTTTAAGGAGAGAATACTCAGCAATGGTGTTGATTTATGAATATATCTGTAAAACCGCATTTTTCCATCTTAATATCTAAATTACGTCATATGCTCTCAATGACAAATGCGGAACAGTTAGTTCATGCATTGATGACATCAAGGCTAGATTATTGTAATGCTATTATAGGTGGTTGCCCTGCAAGCTTAATAAACAAACTACTAGAGAAGCTCAAGTTCTTACCAGAACCAGGAAGTATGACCATATTAGCCCGGTTCTGTCAACACTGCACTGGGTCCCTATTAAACATCTGATACATTTTTAAATATTGCTGATTACTTACAAAGCACTAAATGGTTTAGCTCTGCAGTACTTGAGCGACCTCTTAACACATTATAGTCCCTCACGTCTATTGCGATCTCAAAATTCCGGCCAGTTGATAATACATAGAATATCAAAATCGACTGCTGGCGGTAGATCCTTCTCCTATTTAGCACCAAAACTTTGGAACATTCTTCCTAACATTGTCCGGGAAGCAGACACACTCTTGTCAGTTCAAATCTAGACTAAAAACACATCTCTTTGACCTAGCATACACATAACACATTATAGACTTCCATAATTCAATGTTAGGCTGCATAGATTTGGTCAGCCGGAACCGGGAACACTTCCCATAAATCCTGATGTACTCGTTACATCATAAGAAGGATGGTGTCTACGCTAATATTGGTCTCTGTTTATCCCGAGGTTTACCGCAGTCCGCCGGATCCAGGGCAAGCCGGATCTAATGAAGGACCTGCGCCTGGACAGCGCAGTCCTGAAGTGTCAACTAGTCTCTCCCCTGTGAAGGCCTCCTTCCCTTCTCTTTACCTCTGTACAGATAAAACGCTGTCGGGATAATTCCGGTTCACGTGGCTACGCATAAGCGATTAAAAAATGATGTATTATAAATTTTTGTAGGCTTGTACCTTGGATCCTATTTCATGGTTTGCATTCTCGAAAAGTGAGCGGCCGGATCGCATTAAGAGTTTTCTGTTAGAACGGTGTCGTGTCAGCGGCCCCTAAGTTAATAACTGATGATCGTTGCGACGGAAGTGAATCAATCAAAACTAACTTTAGCTGGACAATAACTTTATTCTAGAGCTGCTGTAAAGCCAAAACAATCTCTATCACTGTTAAGCTGCTTTGAAACAATCTAAATTGTTAAAAGCGCTATATAAATGAAGGTGACTTGAATGTATACTTTGCCTTAAAGCATATTAAAAACACCACATAGACATATAAACAATATTAAAACCTTGATTTTCACCAGAGGGGGACTTTAAGTAATCCATGCGACTCCAGTGGTTTAACCTCAGTTTTATGACGCAACACAATGGCTTTGTTTGCACAAAAAAGGTTAAACCACTGGAGTAATTAATGACAGAATTCTTAGTTTTGGGTGAACTAACCCTTTAAGGAAACAGTATAACAGGTGGTTTCTCCATATAACTCACTCCAGCCGAACACTGTGATCTTCCTCATGTAGTTTGTGATGGTGATGTTCTGTCTGATGAGCCATAAGTACATATGAAGAGCTTGAATGAAGAACCAGGTGAATGTAGTCAGCATGGAGTAATGCATGAGCAGCGCTATGAAGACACACGCAGCCTTGTCTCCTGTGTTGGCGACGCTCTCGTTTGACAAAAAGGATAAATTCAGGAGAAACAAAGCCACAAACATGTTCATCAAGATCTTCGTGGCCTGATTTGATCTGTCATCTCTATTAAAATATAAAAACAACCTGTATTCGTAATGTGCATTTATGCATTTAGCAGACATTTTTATCCAAAAGAGGAACCAAAGCAATTGGTCAAAACAATCTTACAGTAACTATATTTTATATTTTAAGATACTCTACCCTACGAAATGCATGAATAGAGCGACGGACAGAAAAAACATGGAGATGCCGCAGCCGATAGAAGAGATGAAGCTCAATGATTGCACATACTGCGCTGTGGTGATTGGATTTACATCTGGAGAAGAGATCTGAAAGAACAGAGAAAAACACAACAGAAACAGCCCTTTTAACCCCTTACTTGACACCGGTTGCTGCTCATAAGTCATTCTGGATAGAGACATAATCATCGTATATTTAAAAAGCTGACACTTTGTAGTTTACAGGTCAAGACTCAGAAATACTCAAACTGTTATTAATATGGAGATATGAAGATATTATGGATAATATGGATGAGATATGTATAAGCTTAAACATAAAATTCATGAGTTCACACTTACAAATGATCAGATAGAGTAAAGTAGTATGTGTATTTGGCGTGCTGTCCGAGGAGAGGGCTCGGAGCTTTGTATTTTTGTCCGAGCCCAGAGTACTTCCCAAAAATTGCAAACCAATGCAGGACAGCAGCCAGGAACATTACTGTCAACCCCCCAAATATTGTGAAGTACAAGTCTGGTGGCGCGGGGAGATAACACTGCTGCGGCAGTGCAAGAACGGAGTGGACTCCTGCGTGAACTAATGGACACTGTTCAGTGAAGCCGTGTGAACAAATAAACTGGAGCAGACATGAGGGAATTCATATGCGTGTGATATTCTATTCAAACTACGGGTGGGACAAAATATCGATAGGGCGAAACATCATTGTCCTCTGTGCGATACAAGAATCGATACGCTGGCGCCAAATATCACACTTCGGTACCATTGACAACACCATTGCCAAATTAAGAGTGTGATGTTTTAAAATGCAGTGAATGCTGAACAACAATATCCTGGGGACATCTGCAATCTTTGCACGTAAAGGGGTTAAACCCTTTGTTGTTTATTAGCTCGAATCGGTAACCCTTCCTTTTACAGTCCCCTAATTACTAGGTATTTACCTGGTAAATATATGGTAAGTTATAGTTGGTTATTGGTAATTACCACAGGTAACAAGTATGTAAATGCAGAGAAACTACTAACTAACTACTAAGTATTTACCTGGTAAGCATATGGTAAATTATAGTATTTTAGTGTGTAATTACTTAAGGTGATTAGTATGCAATTACAATAAAAAAAAATATGTGACTATGGAAAAGGGAATGATATGGTACAATTCCGGTAATACCATGGAAATAAACAAGGCTTCATTTTACAGTACAGTTACACTTTACTTACTGAGTAAATTGTAAAAACATCTGCAAGAACATACCCAGTATTTAAGATGTGCCATGACATTAGGGAAAACTGTTCCTGCGGGGTAGTTACCAGGTAAGTGTAAGGTAAATTATCTGATAAACCCTCTATAAATGGGTGTAGCAATGAACAACAACTATGTAAGACAAGGTAATTTATTGGAAACTACGTCTTAATTTCAAGATGGTAATAAATAAACATGGACTGTTACCAACATAACCCTAGGATAACTACAAACCTAACTTGAATTGATGGGTAATACTGGAGGTGTTTCTAAAAATAGTCTGCCTACATTCTGAGGAAGTACACAATTAAATCTGAGTTATTACCAACCTAAACAGGTAACAAGTACACAGTACTTTGTTGAGTTGATATTTAACAGTGGTGTTTTTTCCCCTGGTAGTTTCTCTGTAATTGCATACTAATCACCTTAAGTAATTACACACTAAAATACTATAATTTACCATATGCTTACCAGGTAAATACTTAGTAGTTAGTTAGTAGTTTCTCTGCATTTACGTACTTATTACCTGTGGTAATTACCAATAACCAACTATAACTTACCATATATTTACCAGGTAAATACCTAGTAATTAGGGGACTGTAAAAGGAAGGGTTACCCACGAAGGATATATTTACATTTTTAAATCTTACTATTTGTATGACTTTAGTCATCTTTTACAAGTTCACCAGCATATTGACTCTGATATTTATGTCATGGGGGTCTTTAAATGAAACTCTGAGAAGCTTCTCACCATCAGCACTGCAAAGAACGTCAGATGTGAACACGAGCACTTTATGGTGTTGTTGATTTTTACTGTCTCACAGCCGGACGTCGTCCATGTTAGATTTCCTTCAAAGAAAAGAGAGCGAGGAATTATATATATCAAATAAATTTGTTTTTTGATTTTAACTGATCAGAACAGCCATAAATAGATTTACCTTTGCCATCCCAAGAACTGCAGGACGCCTCACCGACCTGTAAGAACATTTTTATTTTGCTTTTACAGTGTCTGGTCATTATAAAAAAAAATAAGTTTCACAACAAAACCTTCATTACCAGATCTTTCTGTGTAAAGAACATTTCTATGTTGTTGGTAAGGTCGGAGATATTGGCCTTCATTGTTATTCCATAAACCTCATTGTTCAAAACAGTGTAATTTTTAGTTTCATCCTAAATAAGAAATAGAGCAAATCAAATATAAACACGTGTGAACACAATAGATCAGGAAACATTTGTTAAAAGAAAAGTTCAGCCATAAATGTCTCTCATGCTGTATTTTTACTGGAACACAAAAGTAGATTTTTTTACTTTTCAAACAACAATTCATAAACGCAAAGAGGATTAAAAAACACCATAGAAGCATCATAACAGGTAATAGTAATGACATAATTTACTAATATCTAGCTCTTCTGAGGTCAAGACATTTGTGTCATAATGGAAAAGAGATTAGTGTAAATGTATTCGTTGAACTTGGCTGAAAATATTTGGGTAAACTGTCCCATAATTATTTTGAACACAAATGTTCAAACATGGATTTTTAAAAAAAAAAATTATTGTGAGTACCTTTCCCATGTTTTTGAACCGTAGAACTCCAAGTAACGCGCGTCCATGGTTTTCCAGTCGTGATTTATTGAAGGCCTCGCTGGGAATCTTTACAGACCAGGGAATGTCTGTCTGCAGGCCACTTTGACAATCAGTAACCTGTGAAAAAATAATTATAATAATAAATAAGGAATCATACCATGTTTTATTGTTTCTCAAGTCTTACGTTTATCCTGTCTGGATCTGAAGAGAAACATGTGTCTCTGGCTTCTGTGTTCTCGTCTTGTATGTGAAGAAGACCAATAACATCCCCCATGACAATGTGTGTGTTGCTTATATTGTTGTTTTCCATCTCTACCATCTTAGAATCCAGATTGTCCAAGGCGTCTCTGCAAAATTGAAAAATATCTCTTTATTCTGTGATAAGAGTTTTAATTTTGAAAGTCACTTGGTAACCATGCACTTACGATGCTTTTGAGGGATTAATATATCCATTATTGTCTTTTAGATCATCTGTAGTTGGATTGTAAATTGTCTCAGATGGTGTGAAACTGGTTGTTGGATTGTAAATTGTCTCAAATGGTGTGAAACTGGTTGTTGGATTAACATTATTCAGAATTCCTGTAAAAGGGAAGAGATGGAATTATTACAAGTTTCAATATAATCTAAAATAGTCTGTGGTTGAACAATGATCTGCTCTTTCTCAGAAACACAATACAGCGCTTACAGGACAACTAATATTCAGACTTCATTCAAACAACTTGTTTTGTTGATTATTTTAGTCTTAAGTGTGTTCGGATCTTTTTATGGTTTGCATTGACAACAGTGATCAATCATAGTGGACAGTAAAAACATTTTTGTGGAACGTACATTTAATATTATGTGAAAAAGAACAACACCACCAACAACTCACAACCTTTAACACCATCACTGTGTCTATTGTAGGACGACGCGCACCTGTGAAATTCAAGGTTGATTGCGGACAATTATCTTTTAGCAATAACCACAGCTTTATGTCTTCAAAAGTTTTGTTTTATTTGGATCCCCATTAGCTTCAGCATAAGCTAAAAGCTATTCTTCCTGGGGTCCTACAATCTACCATGTGACAATACAATTTATGACATCACATTACACACCATACGCACAAGACATTACACAACATTTGAAAATACATATTGTACAGTTAACGCCATTGATCACAAAAAAATTTAATAAATAAAAAAAAAAAAAAAAAAAAAAAAAAAAATGTCGCTACTCCGAATAGATCTATATCAAAAAATAAAATAACTAAGAACCCTATAACAGTATCTACTTAAATTAAATTAATATTAACTATTTATTTAGGTAATATTTCTTAAGTGATGTTTTGAAACCATACAGAGTGTTTTGTTGTTTGATAATATTTGGGAGGGAGTTCCATTCACACATCGCTCTGTACCTGACTGAACGTTGAATTGATTTGTTTTTCACTATAGGTAAAATAAAACTACCTCCTACTGCATGCCTCGTTGGATAATGATGTGTATCAGTACTAAAGGATAGTTTTGTATATAAAGTAAAAGGTGTTTTGTTTGTTGTAACATTATATAAAAATGCCATTAGTGAATACACCAATCTATTTTTAACTTTAAACCATGAGAGGCTTTCATGCATTTTGTCAACATTTGATCTAAACCCACATGAGAGAGCCACACGTGCAGCTTTATTCTGAATCACTTGCAGTTTTTTTTATATTAGTTGATGAAGTATTGGACCAAACCACAGAACAGTAATCAAGGTGTGAAAAAAACAAAGCATGAAGTACTTGTTTAACGGTCTGTGGTGTAAAATGTTTTGCACACCTTTTAATAACAGACAAAGTGTTGCCCATTTTAGTTAACAGTTTCTGAACATGTCTGTCTGAACACAATCTATTATCAGTCATCACTCCCAAAAGTTTAACCTCTTCTCTTTGCTCAACAGAATTTTGCTCTATGTAGAGTTCAAGTTTCGGTTTGGAAAGTAAAGAAAAAGGAGTTCCAACCACTAAACAGGTAGTTTTAGATACATTGAGAATCAGTTTATTACTCCTTATCCAGTCCACCACTAACTGTAGCTCTCTTTGTAGTTTTGTATTTAAATCACCAATATCAGTTCCTGCTAAATATATAGTGGAATCATCAGCAAACATTGAAATGCTTGCCTTATCTAAAACAGATGGAAGGTCATTGGTAAAGATTGTGTAGAGGAGCGACCCAAGACAACTTCCTTGAGGCACGCCATGTTCCACAACCCTTGCCTTTGAAAAACTTCCATTAAAGTAAACTAATTGTCTTCTGTGTGACAAATAACTTTTCATCCATAATAATGCGGTTCGTGAAAAACCATAATATTTCAGTTTTTTTAATAGCAAGTCGTGGTCAATTATATCAAATAATGCAGTGAAATCAAGCATTACAACTAGGGTTCGAAATGAGGGGGGTCTGGGGGGGGGGGAATTTATATTATACCCCCATAAGAATTTATTTTTGGATTTTGGGGGGTCCCCAACAAACATATTTTAACATTAAAAAATGATTCTGAAAATTAGAAGAAAAACTTTAGTGACGTTTTATATAACAGTAATTAATTTATTTCCTAGCGCGAGGCAGCAATCAGGGCAGCTATTAGCCGAGTGAGTTCTTACACAGCGTCACAGATTGTTGTTGTGGTGCTCCCGCAGACACGCACTGTAGCTGAACGCGGCAAAACGAAACCTCACAAAGAGTGAAATCCTGAATGAAAATCCTGTAAGTGCTTTGATTATGTTTATATCTCCATAATTACTTATAGTAAAATATTAGGAGTTCGAGTTTCTATATCAAAAATTGCATTAACTAAGTTAGATACCCAGTGTAATGATTAGAAGAGTAGCCTACGTTTGTCAACGTTTCTTGCTAGCTGTAAGTGTATGAAGCCAAATGATCTGCCAGCTAACAGCAGACTATGGAAGCTTGTTTCTGCCACAGAGTGAAAAATAAAAAAGGTAATTGCGACTTTTTAATCTCACAATTCTGACTGTTTTTCTCAGAATTACTTGATATAAAGTCGCAGTTGCAGGTTATAAAGTTAGAATTGCGTGATATAAAGTCGCAATTGTGTGTTAAGTCAAATTTGCGTGATATAAAGTCGCAATTGTGTGTTATAAAGTCAGAATTATGAGATATAAATTGCAAGAAATATACTTGAAATTCTGACTTTTTTCTCAGAATTGCAGGTTTATATCTCGCAATTCTGACTTTATAATACGCATTTGGGAAATATAAAGTCATAATTACATGATATAAAGTCGCAATTGCGTGTTATACAGTCAAAATTGTGAGATACAAAAAAAGTCCATCTTTTTTTCCTTAGAATTGGACTCACAATTGTTAGTTTATATTTCACTATTCTGAGAAAAAAAATCAGAATTGCGAGATATAAACTCGCAATTATGTGTTATAAAGTCAGAATTGCGCAATTGTGACTTTATTTCACGCAATTCTGACTCTATATCTCAAAATTCTGAGAAATAAAGTTAGAATTGCGAGATGTAAACTCGCAATTGTGAGATAAAAAGTCGGAATTATCTTTTTAAATGTTTGATTCTGTGGCGGAAACAAGCTTCCATAGCAGACCTAGCAGCTAGACTAGTTATTCAAAGCTAGCATAACAACCTACTTGTCCAGTCAGTGATTATGAAAGATAACCAGGACTTGATTCAAGTCAGTGAGTTGATTAAAGTGAATGTGATTTGAGCACTAATGACTATATATATTAGAGCTTGGTAAGCTATCTAGGAAGCTAATATTATTATTTTTTTTTATTTAGAATCCTGCATCATGGAGAGAAAAAGAGAAAAAAGAACTTGTAACTCTGTTGCCCCAGAGTTAGAGATTTACCTGTTAGATTATAGCCACGTCTCCAGACACCACTACAATACTAGGCCTAGCCCAAACCATGAAAAGACCATTATCCCACCTTCATTGGTCCATATAATTTTGCCTACAGTATAGTGTAGCAAGGTAGTCTTCAGAATTTTTTATAATTTAATAATAAAATTTTAGGGGACCCCCCAAGAGTCCTAAGTCATTTCGAACCCTGATTACAACACCTATTATTTTCCTCTCCTCCATATCCTTGAACCAGTCATCAACCGTCTGAGTCAGGGCAGTGGCTGTTGAGTGTTTTCCTCTATATGTATGCTGAAAAGTTGTAATTAAATCATTATTCATAAAATAAGACTGAATCTGTTCATAAACAATTATTTCCATTATTTTACAGAGAATTGGTAATAAACTTATTGGTCTACTGTTTGACCCAGAGAAAGGCATTTTCTTATTTTTAGGTATTGGCACAACTTTACATATTTTCCAGGTGGTTTGTTTTTACAATTCATCAGAAGTAATTCCACTTTAGAACCATATATTCGATAAATCTGTCTTGTATGGCTGTGTAGTATTTTTAAGTTTATTTATTTTATTTATGAAATAATCATTAAGATGATTCGCTATATCACTTGGTTTAGTAAAAAAAATCACCTTCATGTTCTAAATAAGCTGGAGTTAATTTATTATTTCCTCTTAATATATTATTTAGTGTATTCCATAATTGTTTACTATCATGTTTTATTTCTATAATTTTCTTAGTATAGTACAATTTCTTTTTCTTATTTACCTTAGTTACAAAATTTCTAAGTTTACAATATATTTGCCAGTCCGATTTGAATTTAGATATGATTGCTGCTTGCTTAGCTAAATCTCTCTCTTTCATAAGATCTTTTAATTCTTGATCCAACCACGGGGTGTTAACATTTCGAACAGTAAACTTTTTTATTGGTGCATGGTTTTCTACAATTGTCCTTTCGTAGAATTACCTCTGACCAGTTTGTATTTCTGACATCATCTTCATATTGTAAATGATTGAATCTTTTCATTATTACTTTTGGACCCAATTTAGGAACTTTTGTTTTCCTTACAATTGCAATAAGATTGTGGTCACTAAAACCAACTGGCACTGATACGCAATTTGAGCAAACTTGTAGTCTATTTATAAACATGTGGTCGATACAGGAAGCTGATCGAATGCCATCCCTTTTTATACATATTCTAGTCGGTTTATTAATTATCTGTGATAATCCACATGCTGTTGCTGTGCTCATAAATTTATAGAGCATAAACCCAAAGTGGAACGAACTTTCTATCTCATACACACACACAAACACACACAGTCTGGTTCACTATCTTTGTGGGGACTCTCCATAGACGTAATGGTTTTTATACCGTACAAACTGTATATTCTGTCCCCTTACACTAACCCTGCCCCTAAACCTACCCATCACAGGAAACATTCTGCATTTTTACTTTCTCAAAACAACTCATCCTGTGTGATTTATAAGCCTTTTGAAAAGTGGGGACCGCTGGCTGGTCCCCACAATGTAGGTGATCTCAGGTTTTACTATTCTTATGGGGACATTTGGTCCCCACAATGTAATATAAACAAGGGCACACACACACACACACACACACACACACAGTCATGTCATAGTGGTGACTTGTAATGTTTCTGCAAATGTATGTATAATAATTTGATAATAATTATATAATTAATATTATATAATTATAATAATTAATAATTAATTTGATAATAATAATTAGATTTTTTATGTATTTCAAAATGTTTATATTAAAATATATATATCAAAGTTGTGAAGAGAAGTTGAATGAGTGAGTGAATGAATGGTTCTCTATGGCCCTCTATTGGATACATTTGGCCATTGGCCATTAATTCCTTACCCATAAGAAATAAAAAATTTCGACTAACCTTTAGATGGCAGTATTCTATCCCTAACACATAGAGCAATGTCCAAAAACTATTTAGATTTAATTAAAATCATCATTTAAGTGATTTTTTCTTTAAAAAATCATTTTTCATGAGCCAATTTATGGCCTAGTTATGTAATTGTTCAGTAAATAGGTAAAAAACTTCAAAATTTCCACAAAAACACAGCATTCACAGCCGAGGAGACCGACGCTCTCGTCACGGCCGTAAAAGAGAGAGAAGTGACATTGGGTATGGAGAAACACACCCAAATTAGCTTCGGTTAAACAGCCAAATAATAATGTGGGTAAATGTGTAAGCTAGATGTATGCTTTTATAATAAATTGTCTGTCTGTCTGTCTGTCTGTCTGTCTGTCTGTCTGTCTATCTGTCTGTCTATCTATCTATCTATCTATCTATCTATCTATCTATCTATCTATCTATCTATCTATCTATCTATCTATCTATCTATCTATCTATCTATCTATCTATCGTAATATGATTTGCAAAAATGAAAACTGCTGCTTCTGTGTAGATCAGAGAATCAAAGTGTGTGTGCGTTGTGGACGCTATACATTATGGTCAAGCATGCGCCCTTAAAATAGCATAATGAACAACGCGCAATGCACCACTGACTTTAGACTAGGTTTTTTCTGGCCAGTGGCGCAATTGTTTTATGGAACAGTAAAATAGCACCAGGGAACGTTTGCGCCGGAACACGCCTCCTTTTTTTGCGCTGAACCGCCCCCGGGAGCACAAGTTTTTTTTTAAGTTTTTTATTTATTTGTTCTGCACGGATATCACATGGATACAGTACAAGGAGGGGAACGAAACCCAATTGGGTTTATACAGAGTTCCACTCCACTTGCATGAATAAACAAAAAACAAAAAAGAAAACGTTCATTCCCTAGTTTAGCGACGTGCTTCTGTGGAGGGAAAAGCACGCTGTGCACGGGTGCAAAATAGAAATGAAACATTCCGGTGTACAAAGTCAATTGCGCTGGGTGCAAGATAGGGCCCTAACTGTAAAATTCTACTACCTCCTGTCGCACTATTACACCATGCTACATGATTGGATTTTTCAAGTCTTTCCGCAATATTAGGTCCGACATTGACAAAGAAGGAATTAAACTCATTTGCAATACCTGTTCCATTATTAATAACTTTTCCTTTGTGCTCAAAATACTCGGGTAAATTTTTACTCTGAGAATTTGGCTTCATAACCTTATGTAAAACTTAAAGTTTCTTTAATATTAGTCTTGTATTCATATAATTTGTTTTTATAATAGTCTTTTTTGGCCTGTCACATTATAGTTATTAACTTATTCTTATATCTTTTGTATTTAATTTCATGATTACTAGACTTGTATTTTATAAAATCTCGGTATAATTTGTTTTTCTTTTTACAGGCCTTCTGTAACCCGCTGGTGTTATCCATGGTTTTTTATTGAATTTATTCACTTTACCCATTTTTAAGGGACAATTTTTATTATAAAGGGTTACAAATATATTCAGAAAGACCTCATAAGCATTATTAACATCCTCTACAAAAACTTTACTCCAATCTTGGTTAATCAGATCCTTCCTAAATGAGCTTATTTCCTTCTCTGTCCGAATCGAGTGTATTTAACTTTATCAACATCACTAATTTTCTTACCAGTTTTTAGGCCACAGACAATGAAAACTGGTAAGTGATCGCTGCTATCACATAATAGCAGACCACTATGGAAGGTAATGTCAATATTATTGATACAAATATTATCAATCAATGTTGAAGTTGTCCGTGTCACTCTACTGGGTTGTGATATCACTGGAAACAAACCTTTGCTGTACATTTCATTTAAAAAATCATGGGTTACTGTTTGGCCTTGTGGGTTCATTAAATCAACATTAACATCACCACATAACCACATGGTCTTGTTTAACATTGTACAATCTACAAGTTCAGTGAGTTTATCTTTAAATACTTCTACATTCGAGCCTTGTGCTCTGTACACACAAGCTATAATTATTTTTTGCTTTGTTTCCAACTCAATCTCCACCGCCACACATTCTAGAAGACCTTCAATAGCCACAGACATCCTTTCAACAATGTATGTTTCTTTGACACACAATGCCACACCTCCTCCTCGTTTTCCCGGTCTGTCAACATGATACAAACTATATCCATCAATTCCCAAATCATAACCTTTGACCGCATTTAACCATGTTTCAGAAAAAGATAATATCAAATTGACTTTTTAATGTAATTAAGTAATCTATAATTGTATTAAGGTTTGTATAAAGACTTCTACAGTTAAAATGGACAAGTGAAAAATTGTCTAATTTAACATTTCAGTTGAATTCGTCCTCACATTTCCCGTAATTCTCAGCCTAATTAATATACAAATGTGTAATTTCTTCCTATAAGTTTTAGAATATTTTATCTGACACTTAATGCTAACAAATTTGGCAAAACATTAACAGTAGTTAGTGAAAGGACACAACTGTATTTTAGTTTCCACTGTCTTTATATTTAAATAAATAGTTTTCCACGAATTCCTGAATTTAGCCATTCAATAATAGATAAATCAATATAATATGTAATTCAAGTTTATGTCCATATATCAATTCCCCACTCCTCGAGATGTATGTCAGGCAGTTCTCAATTCAGTTCAATTCATCATACCTGCATCTGATGCACTTGTTTCTGGTGCGAAGTCCAATCATTAGATTACTTAATTGCCAGGCAGCGTCGGTCCAATCACTTGATTGTAGTAGATGTCTCCCGATTTCTGATCTTGGAAGTATTTTGTGTCTCCATTAAATGTTATAATCAGTGTCGCCGGATAAATCAAACCATGTTTTATTCCTGCCTGATGTAGTTTCATTCTCAGATCTTTAAACTGCGCTCTTCTCTTGGACACTTCTGCTGTTAAATCCGGAAAGATTTTGACATTCATCACTTTGAAATGTAGGACTTTTTCTTGCTTTGCAATTTGTAAAATAGCCTCTTTCGCCGCATACCTCTGCATCCTGACAATCATCGGTCTCGAACCATGTTTTGTAACAGGCCCCACTCTGTGCGCAATTTCCACTTCAGGTTTATAAAGCAGTTTATCTTTAAATACCTCATTGAAAAGGGACTCCATGAATTCGGTGGGTTTTCCTTTTTCCATATCCTTGTCGAGGCCAAATACTCTGAGGTTAAATCGTACTCGGTTACTAACGTAACCTCGGTTCTCTCTAGAAGAGGGAACGAGTACTGCATAAGTATCTTACGCTAGGGGAAAATCCCTTTTCCGCAAGATATTGAAGCCAAAAAATTATCGTTAATTTTGTATTATTGTAAAACGCGTTGCGGCAGCATACAGACATAGGCAAGACGGCTCGTGTGCCTATTGGCTGTTCTGCGGCAACTGCAGCAACCTATCGAGCGAGGCCTAGCGTGATGTCAGACCCAATGAGGGTGCTTCACGCCCACTGCGTCACGTCCCGCCCAAACGGGCATGGCTTAGGCCTATAAATCCGGCTCGCAGGCAGCTGATATCTGGTTTTTCATCGCCGAAGCTAACCAGAGCGTGTGCATGCACGGCAAGATACGCAGTACTCGTTCCCTCTTCTAGAGAGAACCGAGGTTACGTTAGTAACCGAGTACGTTCTCTTACGAGAGGTCTCTCGTACTGCGTAAGTATCTTACGCTAGGGGACCCAATGTAAAACGCCGTGCGTGCTGAGATCTGACACCAAAGACCCAAGGGCGAAAGCCCGGGGTTCATATAGTGCATAATCACCAGGGGGAACTCACAGGGAGTCCGGGAAGAGGGAGGGGCGGAGCCGCGCTCTTCCACATATAGCAGCGTCCCTCAGATGCAAATTACATCATACAGACAGGGCGGAGTACGGCCTGAACTGATGGAAAATTGTGGGTCTTATTCATTTGCCCATAAGCATTTTGTGGTCGATCAGCGAGCAGTGCTCATCGAGCAGTGGCTTTGAGAGTGGATATCTCTCTACTTTACTAAGTGGAAGTAAGACGTCTCATTCATTCTGAGGCCTTGTCCACACTCATACGTTTTTGTTTGAATACACATCTTTTCCTCTGCGTTTTGGCCTTCCGTCCACATTGAGACAGCATTTTTTTTGTTAATGAAAACAAACCCTTTTGAAAATGCTGTTTTCGTGTTGTAGTGTGGACTGTGAAACCAGAGGTATTTAAAAACGATGACGTAAGTTTAGTCATGTGACGCATATTGTACCAATAGATATTCATGTTTATTCCAGTATTGCGTAGGGCTGCACGATTAATTGCAATTTACATGTAATCAGACTTAAATCGATTAGGCGGTGGATTTTTTTTAATTTTTTTTTTATGCGCAGCTTGTCAGTGACGTACGGCTCAGTAAACGCTGCTTCATCTGAAAGCACTGTGAGTTTGAGTCACTTATAACGTGCATTTGAAAAAGCAACACGTGTCAAACATCTTTCCAAAACATGAGAAACATTTATGAACCTCTTGTCCAACAACAGTCAACATTTAATAACATGCATTTACTCCAAACTCACTTCATAATGACAGCTGAGCTCCTCCTTCTGTGAGATGATGTGATTCTGACACAGAAAAAGGCAGTCGTGTATTTATAAGTCATGTTTAAAGGACAAGTTCGGTATTTTACACTTAAAGCCCTGTTTTCAGATCGTTTCTGATGAAATAGAATGGTTAAGATTGAAATTTGGACACATGCTGCTGGCCCAAGAATTTTCGGTTTCTGTGGTAGCACCCCCCCACCCCCACAATGGCTGCATAGGTGCACTGGAACAATCCTTCCTAAAACGCATTAAACTTTAGTTTACAAAGACGTGAAACTCGCCGAGTGGTCAGGGGTGTTCACTGATATGCTCACACAAAAATCGCTGCAAAAGATGCTTTCCAACAGGTGTTTTACCATTCGTTGTAAAACTGTGGACATATTTAGCGTGTTTGCGTGAGAGCGCCCTCTGGCGCTCAGATGGAGCAGTATTTACTACCGATCAGCCGCACTCCACTGACAAGCTGCGCATAAAATAATCGCAGCCTTTGCCAAATCGCATGCGGTTTTATTGCGATTAATCGTGCAGCCCTAGTATTGTGCCTGTTATGTGCTGTTCACTTTCACACTGTTGCTCAAATATTCTACTTTGCACACTCTTCATATCACAGTGCTGCAAAGATGACAGAATTGACTCACATTTGCTAAACATGAGAGCAGTTTTAGCGTTTTAGACCAAACATATAATGGTGACTGAGTGGGTCCTGGACGCATCAGTGAATGAGGAGATATTTTGCTAAATAAAATCCTGTCAGAAGAGTTGCGCGATAACTTTATTATTTATTTTTTCTGTTTGTATCATCTCAGTGAGCTTTTGTGAGGTTTTACGCATGTGCTGTAAGGTGAATTTAGCGTTTTCAGGCGTTTTTTCAAAAGTTTCTCATCCACACTGAAACGTTGGAAATTCAAATGCATTAATGTAGATGTAGCCGGACTTCACATGTTTCCCCTCATGGTTTATGCTGAAATTGTATGATTTGCACTGTCCTGAAATTTGCAAGTAAAATTATTGGTATCCCTACCCCTAATTTATCAGAAAGTGCCTCTACAGAAAACATTTTACATTTGTTGAAAAAATACTCTTAAAAGAGTTTTTTTTTTTTTTTTTGTTGAACTCAAGAATGGTTTATAAATAATATATACACAGGTTTTACCTGATAGAGATGTCGGATTTACAGCTGGAAGAAAAACAGAAATGACCTCAATGAGTTTTTCAGTCGTCACAAGTGCTTTAAGACAATAAATATGTAATATTTACACAGTCTAATTGGATTTGTTGATGTCAAACGGACTTGAGATTGGAGTCGTCTGAGCTGGCTGCACAAATACAACATATAAGGCCACTATGTAATGATGTTGACATATTCATTTTTTAAAGCAACATACTTATCTGGCATGAAGCACAACAGACGATCATCAGCCACAGCAAATTCTGCTTTTGTCGAGACATAATTCTCCAAAACAGCCTGAGAGAGACACAAGAGTTGGATTTTCCTTTTCTGCCGATATTAGTAATAAATCTTAAAGTATTTTCTTATTAAATCTTGAGATGAAACGTCCACAGTCCAAGAGGAAAGAGAGTTTCATCCGTTCACATATGAAGCCGTATGATTATGATCCGCAGCTCAGAGCCGCTGGAACAGTTAATTGGAAAACATGCAAATCATGTTATTTTGGGCTTTAACTGTGAATTTCAGTATTTGTTTATATTCAGGTTCAATTTATCAAGTCACATTTGCTCACAGAGAACAATGTAAGGACAATTATATTTAATAATAGTAGAAAGAAGATTCCAATAAAAGCATACACTTTATTAGTGGTTATTAGACAATATTTAGATTATTTTGCTATATAATGTGACAGATTCAGAGTCCCATACATAAAATGTCAAGTTTTAACAGTAAAACAACTAAATCTTATATGTTGTTTATAAAGTTTGTGTCTTTCTTTCCTTTCAATAAATGGCACTTGCTGTAATATTTTGTCACTTAATGAATGAAATTCACATATTTACACGTTTGACTGATTTGAATAAATGTTTTTGGAGCCACTGAAAGTCCATCATGATTAATGAATTTTATTTACACATTGCATTATCTTCATTACAATCACATGAGAGGCTCAGAGATATAACACATTAAAACCACATTAAATAATGCAGAAGTCATTAGCTGATTTTGACAGAGTCTGCGTGGCAACATATTCAATAACCAAATATGTTTCACATCCGAGTATGTGAACAAGCAAATATCTGAATCCATAGGCGTGTGACTTTAGTTTCATCCTGAAGATGTAAATTTGTTTTGTAAAAGAGGTTCAGTAGTTTGTGTCTCTCTGACACGCATATGCTCAAACATGGATTATAACTCTCAATAAACCTAACATCACTAATATTCAGCACAATTCAATCCTCCCACAAATAACAGACGGTTTCAGTAACGATCATCACAGATATTTGACATTTGTTTTGAGTGATTTCAGTAAAGTTGCCCTTTTTAGGGTCATAATTTAATGTAGATACATCATTTTAAACAGTTCTCACTCATTACAGATTATAAACATATAACATCATATGAACATTTGTCTTTGGTGAGAATTTTATTTAAATTTAATTGTTTAGATTTTGGTTAAAATACAGTTTCACCTTAAACAGCAGCTCAGTTTAAGAAATTAGTCTAAGAGAGAAAGACTTAAACCTTAATTATGCTAATATTAAATATTTTCCACGACATTAATTCTGGATTGAACGATGGTTATGGTGGAGCTGGAGCTTTCTGGATCATCAGAGAAATTTCCCGCAACATCATTATGAATGTGGTAGTAATACAGGAAGAGGAAAAACCCTGTAAAAAACAAACACAAAAAACGGTAAGAGAAACATGGTATTTGGTATATGAAGTTTTATTGCATTTATTTCTGCAAAACAAAAGGCTGATTTGATAGGAAGATGGAGCTGATGTGCAAATAGTTCGGACTATGTGCCAATATGTAGTTCATGCAGTGATATTTGTGCATATTTTAAATGACAGACCTATAGGTTTGGATGTTTTGTCAATGGCATTTAATCCTGCAAAATAAAACGCTAATAACTTGCTCTTTTGTGATTAAGAAGATTGAGTGAATATAGATAATAGTTCCAGTGGATGAAGGGCCTCTCAAGGGCTAAAGCCCAGGGGCCCCTTATAGTCTTAATGTGGCTCTGAACACAAGTACTGTCTGAATGTTGAATTTACTTAGAATATTAATTCCTGCTAATAGCCTGGAGACATTAGCAAACTAACTATAGCAAATTACTTGCCTATCAAGGAGAAAATTAGCAAACTCAGCTTAAAACCCAGAAAGGTTTCAAAATGAAGTCTGTGTCCATCTCTCAAGCGCATCTCCAATATTTATACAGCTTTTATTATACTTGTGATCATGCAGCTTTTTAGATGGATGCCGAGGCTTTTTAGGACGGGTAGAAGGTTCGATTTCGGACCCTCAGCGTTTGCCGGCTTCCATGACTGAAATACGCTGTTTTCCGCGGTGCCGAAATATAATTGGGTAAACTGGCAGTGGCCGGAGTCACACAGACCAAAACAAAGACAGACAATGTATAGCATTGTTTTTCAGAGAAACAAGTATGTGAACTGATGTGAATGCATATTTCTTAAATATCTCCAAACATATTATGGTATTTTTAAGCTTTAGTACAGTCAAAAACTTACATACAGTACCTTTAAAGTCAAGTTGCATAATTTTTTTAATGTAACCAAAAATACACTTTAGGCCAAATTCTTATGGTCAAATTGATTGTTACAATATCTGCCACTATAAACCCTTATAATCAATAAAAATAATAAAATAAAATGAATAAATAAATACATAATTATATATAAAATAAACAATTATGTACGGATAAATAGAAGCATTCTATTAAACCAGATGTAATGATGTACGTGATTGTTTCTTACCCTGAAACGAGTTCAACACGGTGAAGATGTAATATAAGGGAATGAGCATCGGTCCATAACTGAAGAACGCCACAGCCCACGTCAGGCCGAAGAGCAGGAACAAACTCAACACCATCATGAGCTGCTTTCTGAATGTGTTTCTCTTGCCGTCAGGCGCTCTTACGTGTTGGGTTTGGACAATCTTAGTGACGATCATGATGAAGATTCCAGTCGTGAAGATGAAGACTAAAGCGTAGTAGCCAATGTTTAATTTGTATTGAATGAAAGGATCTGTAATCCAGCACCTATAATTAGAAGAGAAGAGAAAATGTTGATTTAAAAGCTTCATTATTATTTCATGCATTTGTGACATCAGAACAACTTACATTCGTGTGTTTTTTCTAGATGTTGCGTTTACAATCACTTCTTTATATCCTCCTAATGAAACAACAGCTACGACTATTGGAGCCGAAAAAGCTGAAAGCACACGGAGACCAGGGTTATTATAGGTAACTAAAAAAATATTAATAAAATACTAAAATAACACTGATGGAGACAAATAATTTAGTTGAGTGCTCAGATGCTCTTTAAAGGAACGGCTCAAGAAAAGGACAAAAACACCATAAAAGTATCATGACAGTAGTTCATATGTCTCGGGCACAATAGATTTTCTTAAAGGATTAGTTCACCTCAGAATGAAAATTTCCTGATAATTTACTCACCCCAATGCCATCCAAGATGTTCATGTCTTTCTTTTTTCAGTGGAAAATAAATTAAGTATTTTGAGGAAAACATTTCAGGATTTTTCTCCACACAATGGACTTCAATGGCAACCAGAATGTTGAAGTTCAAATCAATGCCGTTTCAAAGGGCTCTGCACAATCCCAGCTGAGGAATAGGGTCTTATCTGGCAAAACGATCGGCCATTTTCTAAAAAATAAATAAAAATGTATATACTTTTTAACCACAATTGTTTGTCTTGTCCTGGTCTGCAACGTGCCATGTATTACGTCATCACGTTGGAGAGGTCATAAAAAAAAAAGAAAATAATAATAATAAATGAAAACAAAGATGTCGGACGATTTTGAAGTTGGAAGAGAAAATGAGATGTTTTTTTCGCCCTTCCCTACCTTTTTGAACCGGAGTACACAGACAAATAACTTAGAAAGATGACGTGACTCGTGACCTTTCCAACGTGATGACGCAATGCATGGTGCGTCGCAGACCAACACAAGACGAACAATTGTGGTTAAAAAGTATATACATTTTAATTTTTTTTGAAAATGACCGATCGTTTCGCCAGATAAGACCCCATTCCTCAGCTGGGATCGTGCAGAGCCCTTTGAAACAGCATTGATTTGAACTTCAACATTCTGGTTGCCATTGAAGTCCATTGTGTGGAGAAAAATCCTGAAATATTTTCCTCAAAAAAATTAATTTCTTTTCCACTGAAGAAAGAAAGACATGGACATCTTGGATGGCAAATTATCAGGAAACTTTCATTTTGAGGTGAACTAATCCTTTAAGTGAGCACTATAACAGGTGTTTTGTTCATAAAACTCACTCCAGCCGAACACTGTGATCTTCCTCATGTAGTTTGTGATGGTGACGTTCTGTCTGATGAGCCATAAGTACATATGAAGAGCTTGAATGAAGAACCAGGTGAATGTAGTCAGCATGGAGTAATGCATGAGCAGCGCTATGAAGACACACGCAGCCTTGTCTTCTGTGTTGGCGACGCTCTCGTTTGACAAAAAGGATAAATTCAGGAGAAACAAAGCCACAAACATGTTCATCAAGATCTTCGTGGCGTGGTTTGATTTGGCTTTCCTGTTCAAATATAAAAATAACCTGTATTTCTAACATGCATTTATGCATTTTGCAGACGCTTTAATCCAAAAGAGGAGCAAAAGCAATTGGTCAAAGAACTTAAAGTAGCTATATGTTATATTTTAGAGACTCTACCGTAATAGGAAATGCATTAAAAGAGCGACGGACAGAAAAAACATGGAGATGCCGCAGCCGATAGAAGAGATGAAGCTCAATGAATCCACATATTGTGCTCTGATGTTTGCATTTACATCTGGAGGAGACTGAGAGATCAGAGAAATATATTTGAACTAAAAGACTCTGATATTGATTTCATGGGGTCTTTAAATGAAACACTGAGAAGCTTCTCACCATCAGCACTGCAAAGAACGTCAGATGTGAACACGAGCACTTTATGGTGTTACTGTTGACTTTTACTGTCTCACAGCCGGACGTCGACCATGTAAGATTTCCTTCAAAGAAAAGAGAGCGAGGAATGAAATATTTAAAATAAATTAGTTTTTTGATTTTACCTGATCAGAACAGCCATAAATAGATTTACCTTTGCCATCCCAAGAACTGCAGGACGCCTCACCGACCTGTAAGAACATTTTTATTTTGCTTTTACGGTGTCTGGTCATTATATAAAAAAATGTTTGACAACAAAACCTTCATTACCAGATCTTTCTGTGTAAAGAACATTTCTATGTTGTTGGTGAGGTCGGAGATATTGGCCTTCATTGTTATTCCATAAACCTCATTGTTCAAAACAGTGTAATTTTTTGTTTCATCCTAAATAAGAAATAGAGCAAATCACATATGAATGAACATGTATGAACACAATAGATCAAGAAACATTTGTCAAAAGAAAAGTACACCCAAAAATGTCTCTTATGCTGTTATATTTTCACTAGAACACAATTTAGAATTTTTATCTCTTTTCAAACAACAATTAAAAAATTGCAAAAAGGATTTAAAAAAAAAAAAACACCACAGAAGCATTATAACAGTAGTGAACATGACAGTGTACTAATATCCAGCTCTTCTGAAGTCAAGAGATTTGTGTCATGATGGAGCAGAGATGAGTGACAATTTATTTGGTGAATTATTCCATAAACTCCATAAATTCCAAAAAAAGTAAAAAAAATTATTCCATAAATTCCATAAAAACATGGACAAACATGTTAAAACGTGGATTTTTAAAATGTTTTAATTGTGAGTACCTTTCCCATGTTTTTGAACCGTAGAACTCCAAGTAACGCACATCCATGGTTTTCCAGTCGTGATTTATTAAAGGCCTCAGTGGGAATCTTTACAGACCAGGGGATGTCTGTCTTAATGTCACTTTGACAATCAGCAACCTGTAAAAAAAGAATTAGGTAACACTTTATTTTAGTGTCCTTGTTACATATGTTACATGTACCTACCATAGTAATAACAGTAAATGATGCATAATTACATGCAACTAACCCTAAACCAAATCCTAATCTTACCCTAACCCAATAGTAAGTACATGTATTTGCTTAATGTTACTCAGTACTTAAATATATAATTACACTGCAACAATGACACCTTAAAATAAAGTGTAACCAAGAATTATAATAAGTAAGGAATTGAAAGACTTGAGAACTTAGAAAATGCCGGGCAGTCTGGTTGAGGAACGACCACTCCCCGAGAAGTAAAAGGACCTTTCTGGAAATTAACATTTGAACTCTCTCTTGTGAAGTTAGCATCACCATTTGAGACGCAAGTCTCATCTCAGAATACATCTCTTTCCCCCTTCCCCCCCTCCCTTTCTCTCTCATGCTGAGATCACCTGAAATTCACCCAAAAATGTATATGGTTTAAATCTGAATAATTATTATACAGTTTTATACATGTTTGGTATCATTTGAAATGTCTCAGTGTGACTGGTACAAATGTCTCAATCCCAAAGATAAGGAAAAACCATAAGGCAAATAAAGTTTTTAAAAGTTAGGGATAACCTGCACACCAGGTCTGTGTATATAATGAATTGCAACAAGAGGCTCAGGGCGATTCTGTAACTCAGATCAGCCCATAATGTTAAAGGATCTCAAAGACTTCAGCATTATGTATTTTTCAAAATGTTGGGTTTCACCTATCTTTTAATCTTTATCTCTGAGCATTTGGTGTTATTGTATTGATTATCTTTGAACTGATTATGAAATTGTCATGATTGGCGGAAACCCCCATTTGGACCGATTAATGGGCTTACAGAATCATACCATGTTTTATTGTTTCTCAAGTCTTACTTTTATCCTGTTCGGATATGAAGAGTAACATATGTCTCTGGTTTCTGTGTTCTCATCTTGTATGTGAAGAAGACCAAAAACATCCCCCGTCACAATGTCTGCATTGCTTATATTTTTGTGTTCCATTTCTTCCATCTTAGACTCCAGATTGTCCAAGGCGTCTCTGCAAAATTGAATAATCACTCTGTATTCTGTGATAAAAATGTAAATTTTACAAAACACTGGTAACCACACACTTACGCTGCTTTTGAGGGATTAATAAATCCATCCTTGCCTTTTAGATCATCTGTAGTTAGATTGTAAGTTATCTTTGTTGTTGGATTGTTAGTTGTCTCAGATGGTTTAAAAATGGTAGCTGGCTTGTTAATGGATTTGTATGACATTGATGTGAAAGTAGTTGATCTTTCATCAACACAGATGACACACATCCATTCACTCCCATTAAAATTCAGAACATATGTACATCCTTCATTCCCTTAAATACAAAGTAATATATAAGAGATGGATTTTAATGATATAGGCTATCTGTGCTTTTGGATCTCAAATATTAAAGTGATTAGGCTAAATATATTGTGTTGTTTATTTATAAACCTATACATGTATTGTAATTTAAGCATGCATATTCAGTTGACATAAGCCCTTTCAAGGGAACTAGCGCTGCGTCAAAAACGCTGCGGGAGCGCCCCTGCATGATTGCATCGTGAAGCACATATGGAATCAGTCTAATGGTGTGGCGGAACTTTCCTGAAATGTTGTTTGCTCGCCATAAAAATGTTTTTTATTTTATTTACTGTATATAGATGAAAACTCCCGCCTTGCAACTTGTAATGACAGACAAAAAACACCAGGGACACAGATTCACACACAGAGCGCTTGCTAAAGACACAGAAGCTGACATTGATTTGTCTCTCGCCCGGAGTGGCCCGCACTGAGGGACCCGCATTAATGAGACGGCCAAGTCAGTGAGCCGTTTTATGGCAGCCCTGGTGGCCACGAAGAAGCATCTCTGCCTGAACCTCGCAGGAATGAAGGAGAATGAGAAAAGCTTCCCTCTGGACGCCCGCTCTCTCCTGCTGGCCTCTTCGGTGACGCAGTTAATTCTGTCACCAAGAGGTTTCAGGAAGAAGCAGTCTGCGGCGTTCCAGAAATTCCTGCCTCGCCGAGCTTATGTCTCGGGGGCTGCTGGGCGGGAAAGCAGCCCCAGCCGTCATCCAGCTCCTCACATAAGTGCAACAAAACAGTTGCGTCTCGCGCTCAAACCACAAAAAGACTGGAAGGCGGTGCAACTCTCTCAGGCTAAGTCCTTGAAGGGCAAGGCAGATCTGAGGACCGTTATTGTGTCTAAGAGAGCTTCATCTTAGAAGTCCAGACTGCACCAGCGCCAGGCTACTGAGGGTGCACCCCTCCGGGGAAAGACTGATTCCACCTCATATGGTGCCCATCTCCCCTCAGTGCCCTCAGGGAGCCGTTCTGCCCAACCCCGCCTTCATGCCGGGACACAGAGGTACCCAGTGAGCGTTTACCTGAGGGTCGCTCGCTTACTCCTTCCGAGGATGGTTCTATAGCGCCACTTCAGGTTGCTTGCTGTTCGAGATACACCAGAGGCCAGTCTCGAGAGACTGGTACACTTAGTAGATTTTCTGGCAGAGTGGATACGTCAATCAGATGATTGAAAAAGGCTATACCATTCAGTTCAGGTCTTGCAGGCTGAGCAGGCTCTGTTTATGAAACCAAAAATAAAAGCTCTTCTGTAAGAAGAGTCCAATTTTTGTGTCCAATTTTAGATCTGCACCTGTTGCTCAAATTCAAAATGCTTACTCTGAAGCTTTCGGGGGCGAAGTGTACCAAAATTGAGTTCTTCCTGTCACCTCGCACTTTCATAAAGTGTTTGGATACAGCTATGGCTTCACTGGGAGTCCAGGGCATCCGCATACTAAACTATATCGACAATTGGTTGATTCTAGCTCAATCTGAGCATCTGACTTTTCGACATTAAGATGTTGTTCTTGCCCACATGAGAAAGTTGGGGTTGAGGTTGAATGCCAAGAAGAGTGTGCTTTCTCCACAGAGGACCATTATTCTGGGCATGGTTTGGAACCCAAAAAACCTTGGTTTCTTTTCCGAGGGCCTTTGTTGGGAGCTCCTTGTTGTCGCATCACGCTAACGACGGACGCATCCCTCACGGTTTGGGGAGTGACCATGAGTGGTCGCTCAGCTCGAGGCCTGTGGCGGGACCATCATCTCTCGTGGCACATAAACTGCCGGGAAATGCTGGCCGTGTTTCAAGCTTTGAAATACTTCCTCCCAGACCTGAGGGATCAACATTGCTTGTTTGTACCGACAAACCATCAGGGATGTGCAGTCGTGTCCCTTATTTAAGCTGGCTCACCAGATCCTCCTATGGGCCCAAGGGAAACTGCTCTCTCTGAGGGCAGCATATATTTAAAATCAGGGAGCATTTAAATCAGTGAGTAGACATCCTGTTGAGGAAGGGGCCGAGGCCCGGGGAATAGAGACTCTTATGAAAGAACTTGATGTAGATCTGTACGCATCCCAAGAGACGACACACTGTCCACTTTGGCTCTCCCTTACTCAGCTATGGTACAAATGTGGCCGAGGCTACGTCGGTACGCTTTTCTTCCGATCGCTCTGCTCCGGAGAGTTCTGGAGAGAGTTCACCAGGACGAGGCCCATCTTCTGTTAGTAGCCCCGTTCTGGCCTGACAGAGTATGGTTCTCGGACCTAGTGTCTCTTCTCGACGGCTCTCCTCTGGAGATTCCTTCTCTCTCAGGCGAGCGGGTTGACCCTTCACCCCCGGCCAGAATTGTGGAAACTGTGGGCTTGGCCTCAGAGGGGTCCCAGCTCATAAGTTCAGGTCTCTCATCTGAGGTTTTTGAGATGATCCTCCACTCCACGAGGAAACTCTACGCCTTGAAGTGGAGACTATTCACTTCCTGGTGCGGAGAGCACCAGCCTGACCCAGTTAACTGCCCAGTGGGTGCAGTGCTGGAGTTCCTGCTGGAGCGTTTCTCCCGAGGGTTATCCCCCTCCACACTAAAGCTGTACGTGGCTCTCAAAAGAATCTGAGACATTCACTCCCTTTCGGTATCTCATCTCCCTCATGCCTGGAATTTGCGCCCGCGATGGTAAAGTCTTTTCTTCACCCTAGACCGGGTTCTACTAATATTGTAAGACTTATAGCTCTGCAGGCCTTCTGTCCTCCGCCCTTGGATGTCAGATCAGGAGAAACTAAATCTGATCTGCCCAGTTAGGGTCCAAGATGCTAATGTCCACAGAGCTGCCCTGTGGAGGAAATCTGAACAGTTGTTAATTTGCTTTGGGTCACCCAGAAAGTGGTGCCCAGCATCTAAGCATAGGATAAGCAAGTGGGTGGCGAGGCTCTCTCACTTGTTTATGAGTCGGCCGGTCAGCCTTCACCTTTGATTGTGCGGGCCAACTCTAATAGGAGTATGGTTGCTTCCCAAGCATTACTGTCAGGAGTTTCTCTTCTAGATGTTTGTGATGCAGCAGGCTGGTCCTCACCACACAGATTTGTGAGGTTCTACGACCTTGGGTGCAGGTGCTTTTGTCTGAATGTGTGCACTGACTTCACACAGGACAGACACTTGCTCTTATGACGGCATGGGTAATTTGTTCCTGCAAATTCCCTTGAAAGGGAACGTCTCGGTTACGTATGTAACCTTAGTTCCCTGAAGAGGGAACGAGACGCTGCATCACCCTGCCATACTCCCGGCATGCCAATGATCGACTTTGCTTCAGCCTATCAGAAGCTTACATTGTTGGTTCAGGTAGCTTAAGTTGTGGAGATCATACATTCTAATTTATTTTAATTCTAATTTAACAAAACATAATTAAATTCGAATATAACATCTTGACTGTTACTGGTTAATGACGGGCGTCGGTTAGGGAAAAAACTAAATGAACATTACTAACGTTTGTTTGACCAAGTATAGTGTAAATGCAGATATCGGATATAGGTCCCCTAAAAGAAGATGCAAGCTGGTCGTCAAGAAAATCGGATATAGAAACCGGAAATGCCTGAGCTGTAATAAGTAGAACGCGGAAGTCATTGTGCAAGTAGTCCATTATGCGATGTACACCTCTCTCAAGCTCTGAATATGAATATGATTGTGGAAAGTAAATGTATTTGTGTATGAATGCAGTTGTTCTAATTTATATACTGTTTGGGAAGATCTGGTGTACTTCCAACAACAGATACCTAATATAATATAACAAATACCAGTTTGCAGTACCAAGCAGCTTTACAGGCTGTTTTTGTACAGCTAAAAGAACTGGAAGCAGATGATGCAAATCTTGCGTGAAAAATATGGTAGTTAGTTTAGCTGTTTAGCTTAAAAATCTGAGACAAAGAGCAGTGGCATGAAAAAATAAAAGCAATATGAAACTATCTGGTCTAGTTGTCATAGTTGTTACAATTTTCAGCTCGCCTTGTCTTGAATCTTTAGTGAAAACTTGCAATCTTATATTGAAGTGTTCGGTATTAAAGCTGCACATTCATCAATGCAACCTTCGTTCTTCCCTTTCTTATTTACTGTGAGGAGTACAGAAATATAAAGAATGCAAGCAAGCACAGGCTCATTCCCATAGTGGCCTGTTACACCTGTCATTTTAAATAACCAACTGTTCTGCCATAATTAAACACAAACTAAAATTAAAGACAAAATAATGTGGATAAAATCATACCTGATGGTGATTTAGTCTGGCAGCTTACATTATTAAAAATTCCTGTAAAAGGGAAGAGATGGAATTATTACAAGTCTCACTAAATATAAATAATCCAAAATAGCCTGTGGTTGAACCATGATCTGCTCTTTCTCAGAAACACATTGCAGCGTAGGTACAATTAATATTCAGACTTCATTTAAACAGCTTCTTTGGTTGAGTATGTTAGCCTTAAGTGTGTTTGGATCTGTTTATGGTTTGCATCGACAACAGTGATCAATCATAGTGGACAGTGAAAACTTCTGTGGAAAGTACATTTAAATGGAAAAAGAACAATAACACCAAAAACTCACAACCTTCAACACTGTCACTGTGTCTATTGTAGGACGACACGCACCTGTGAAATTCAAGGTTAGTGGGGGACAGACAGCAGAATGAACATCTGGCAATAACCACAGCTTTATGCCTTCAAACGTCTCATTCATTCTGACTTCACACTGCCCCTCATGGTTTATGCTGAAACTATATGATTTGCACTGTCCTAAAACCAGAGAGAATATTTTACATTTGTTGCAAAAAAATGTTTTAAGATCTTTGAACTCAAGAATGGTCTATAAATAAAATATACACAGGTTTTACCTAGAGAAGAGATGTTTAGTGTGACATTGGTTCTGTGAAAATTCCCTTGATTTATCTCCTGGCTGGGATTTACAGCTGGAAGAAAAACAGAAACGACCTCAATGAGTTTTGTCAGTCGTCACAAGTGCTTTTAGACATTAAATATGTAACATTTAGGCTACACAGTATACCTGGATTTGTTGATGTCAAACAGACTTGGAGTTTTGGGTCTTCTGAGCTGGCTGCACAAATACAACATATAAGGCCACTGTGTAATGATGTTTACATTTAAAAAAAAATTATTAACATACTTATCTGGCATGAAGCACAACAGACGGTCATCAGCCACAGCAAATTCTGCTTTTGTCGAGACATAATTCCCCAAAAAAGTCTGATAGAGACACAAGAGTTGAATTTTCTTTTCAACAGATATTAATAATTAATCTTAAAGCATTTCCTTCTTTCATTCTTGAGATGAAACGTCCACAGTCCAAGAGGAGAGAGAGTTTCATCCGTTCACAAATGAAGCCGTATTATTATGACCCGCAGCTCAGAGCCGCTGTAACAATGACATAGTTAATTTGCAAACATGAAAATTTGGGTTTCAACTGAATTTCAGTATTTTCGGTGTCTTGCATTTTCCATAACCAAATATGTTATCCATGTGTTTGATCATGCAAATATCTGAATCCACAGGCGTGTGACTTTAGTTTCATCCTGAAGATGTAAATTTGTTTTCTAAAAGAGGTTCAGTAGTTTGTGTCTCTGACACGCATATGCATAAACATGGATTATAACACTCAATAAATCTAACATCAGTAATATTCAGCACAATTCAATCCTCCCACAAATAACAGACGGTTTCAGTAACGATCATCACAGATATCTTTTATTTTGAGTGATTTCATTTACATTACATTTACATTTATTCATTTAGCAGATGCTGTTATCCAAAGCAACTTACAAATGAGAACAATTGATGCAGTTAAACTACAGTAGGAAAACAATATGCAAGTGCTATGACCCTTCCCAGTTTAATCTAACTCAGTACGTGCATGTTTTTTTTTTTTTTTTTGAATAGAATAGAATAGAATAGAAATTTCAGTAAAGTTGCCCTTTTTCGGGTCATAATTTAATGTATACATCATTTTAAACAGTTCTCACTCATTAAAGATTATAAACATATAACATCATATAAACATTTGTCTTCATTTGACTGAAATCAGTCTAAGAGAGAAAGACACCTTAAACCTTAATTATGCTAATTTTAAGTATTTTCCACAGTATTAATTCTGGATTGAACGATGGTTATGGTGGAGCTGGAGCTTTCTGGATCATCAGAGAAATTTCCCGCAACATCATTGTGAATGTGGTAGTAATACAGGAAGAGAAAAAACCCTGAAAAACAAAACAAAAAAAACCCCACTAAAAACGGTAAGAGAAACATAGTATTTGGTATATGAAGTTTTATTGCATTTATTTCTGCAAAACAAAAGGCTGATTTGATAGTAAGATGGAGCTGATTTGCAAATAGTTTGGACTATGTGCCAATATGTAGTTCATGCAGTGATATTTGTGTATATTTTGAATGACAGACCTATAGGTTTGGATGTTTTGTCAATGGCATTTATTCCTGCAAAACAAAAGGCTGATAACTTGCTCTTTGTGATTAATAAGATTGAGTGAATGTAGATAATAGTTCCATTGGATGAAGGGCCTCTCAAGAGCTAAAGCCCAGGGGCCCCTTATAGTCTTAATGTGGCTCTGAACGCGAGTACTGTCTGAATGTTGAATTTACTTAGAATATTAATTCCTGCTAATAGCCTGGAGACATTAGCAAACTAACTATAGCAAATTACTTGCCTATCAAGGAGAAAATTTGCAAACTCAGCTTAAAATCCAGAAAGGTTTCAAAATGAATGCTGTGTCCATCTCTCAAGCGCATCTCCAATATTTATACAGCTTTTATTATACTTGTGATCATGCAGCTTTTTAGATGGATGCCGAGGCTTTTTAGGACGGGTAGAAGGTTCGATTTCGGACCCCTTTCGTTTGCCGGCTTCCATGACTGAAATGCGCTGTTTTCCGCCGTGCCGAAATATAATTGGGTAAAGTGGCAGTGGCCGGAGTCACACAGACCAAATTAGGGCTGCACAATTTGGGGATAATGTCATATTGCGATAATTGAGGTCAATATTGTGATTGCGATATGCGATATAATAAACAAATGGTTTCATGAGTCAACTTGATTGGTTCTCAAGGAAAATAAATGCACACACAGATTAGTGATAATCTGCCTAAAGAAAAAAGTTCTTTAGTCAAGAGCAGTGAGTGTTTTTCTCTGTTCCCTTTGTTCTTTGATTAACTTTAGCGACAGATATAATTAGTGGCTACTGTGTACTGTCCCTTTAAGTGCAGCCGCTGCTGTCAGAGACGCGGATCTCACACGCGCCTCATTCTCTCACGAGTCACAACTCTTCACGTTCATCATAAGACTACTCTTATGTTATGAAGATACTTGACAAAAAGACATTTTGGCATAATTGTGTGTGTTATTGTTCGTTCAAGCTCGAAAGAGAACTGTATTCTGGCATGCTGTTTTGTGCGCACGTACGATATTAGCGTGAGTCTTTCTGTGTGTCACAGTCAGGACATTCACAGGCAGCGTGTTAATTTTTTGTCTTATCGTGCATGAATGGTTTAAAAGCATTTGCATGAATATGAGCGGGATCATGTAACACTAGCCAAAGGATGCCAAAAATTAACAGATGCTGTGTTAATTGCGTTAACAGCGCTAATTTGTTTATTTAATATAAAATCGCAGCATTTTGTGTCATATAATCGCGCAGGCTTGACATCGCGATTGCGATTGCGATATGATTAATCGTGCAGCACTAGACCAAATAGTTTTTCAGAGAAACAAGTATGTGAACTGATGTGAACGCATGTTTCGTAAATATCTCCAAACGTATTATGGTATTTTTATGCTTTAGTACAGTCAAAAACTTACATACAGTACCTTTAAAGTCATTTGCATAATTTTTTTTAATGTAACCAAAGATAAACTTTGGGCCAAATACTTTTTGTCAGATTGATTGTTACAATAGCTGCAATTATAAACCCTAATAATCAATAAAAATAATAAAATAAAATGAATGAATAAATAAATAAATGAACAAATAATATTTTAAAAAGAATAAAACATCAATTTAATAAAATAATAATTATATATAAAATAAACAATTATGTACGGATAAATAGAAGCATTCTATTAAACCAAATGTAATGATGTATGTGATTGTTTCTCACCCTGAAACGAGTTCAACGCAGTGAAGATGTAATATGAGGGAATGAGCATCGGTCCATAACTGAAGAACGCCACAGCCCACGTCAGGCCGAAGAGCAGGAACAAACTCAACACCATCATGAGCTGCTTTCTGAACATCTTTCTCTTGCCGTTAGGCGCTCTAATGCGTCGGGCTTGGACAACCCTAGTAAAGATAGTGATGAAGATTCCTATCGTGAAGATGAAGACTAAGATGTAGTAGCCAGTGTTCACTATGTAGTGAATGAAAGGATCTGTAATCCAGCACCTATAATTAGAAGAAAAGAGGCAATGTCGACATGTTAAAAGCTTCATTATTATTTCATGCATTTGTGACATCAGAACAACTTACATTTGTGTGGTTTTTCCAGATGTTGCGTTTATAATCACTTCTTTATATCCTCCTAATGAAACAACAGCTACGACTATTGGAGCCGAAAAAGCTGAAAGCACACGGAGACCAGGGTTATTATAGGTAACTAAAAAAATATTAATAAAAACTAAAATAACACTGATGGAGACAAATTATTTTGTTGAGTGCTCAGATGTTCTTTAAAGGAACTGCTCAAGAAAAGGACAAAAACACAAAAGTATCATGACAGTAGTTAATGTCTCGTGCACAATATATTTTCTTAAGTGAACACTATAACAGATGGTTTCTCCATATAACTCACTCCAGCCGAACACGGTGATCTTCCTCATGTAGTTTGTGATGGTGATGTTCTGTCTGATGAGCCATAAGTACATATGAAGAGCTTGAATGAAGAACCAGGTGAATGTAGTCAGCATGGAGTAATGCATGAGCAGCGCTATGAAGACACACGCAGCCTTGTCTCCTGTGTTGGCGACGCTCTCGTTTGACAAAAAGGATAAATTCAGGAGAAACAAAGCCACAAACATATTCATCAAGATCTTCGTGGCATGATTTGATTTGGCTTTCCTGTTCAAATATAAAAACAATCTATATTTGTACATTCATGTATTTATGTATTTAGAAAAGGCTTTTATCCAAAGAAGAACAAAAGCAGTTGGTCAAAAAAACCTAAGTAACTTTATGTTATATTTTAAGATACTCTACCGTAACAGGAAATGCATGAACAGAGCGATGGCCTGAAAAAACATGGAGATGCCACAGCCGATAGAAGAGATGAAGCTCAATGATTCTACATATGGCGCTGTGATGTTTGGATTTACATCTGGAGGAGACTAAAAGAACAGAGAAAACAATGGAAACAACCCTTTTAAAACCCTATTAGCAAGTAATCAAATGGTTTTAAAAAACACTGTTAAAATACATCATATAAACAATTATCTTATGTACATTATGTATTATAACAAATGCCTGCTGAAGGGCGCAGAGAACAGACACTACAATTAAAAACTGAATGTGTCTGCTCAATTCAGCACGAGAGTCACTGATCAGCAGCAGAAGTCAGATTTCATTTATCTCGAGAGTGAGGAGCTGACTGACAAGATGATAGCGGTGTTTCAAAGTGTTGGGAGACCTCCTGAGAAAATCAGGTTGCTGCTGGAAGAGGTCTTAGTGAGGCCAGCAGGGGCTGCTCACCCTGTGGTCTGTGTGGGTCCTAACGCCCCCAGTGTAGTGACCGGGACACTATACTGTCGAAGAGCACCGTCCTTCGGATGAGACGTTAAACCGAGGTCCTGACTCTCTGTGGTCATTAAAAACCCAGGATGTCCTTCGAAAAAGAGTAGGGGTGTTATAACCCCGGCATCCTGGCCATCCATCAATCTGTCGGATACACGAGATGACCGAGGAAAGTAGCAAGACGTTAGCATCACAAAGTAATGCTGCCAGTGTGAATGCAGTTAAGTTAGTTCCAAATAGAATGCAGTGGCCAAAGCCCCAGCCCCCCTCACAGACTATCACGAGGCAGCCAAAATAGGCAGCATCCTAGACAGAAAACTGGCAGACAGACAAATAAATGAAGAACTGGCAAAAAGAGGAACATGTGAAGATGAAACGTTTTATGTATATGGTGTTGAAGTTGACAGTCATGTTGATTGTGTGAATCTAAAAGCCATTGAAAAGGATGAAGGATTTGTCACAATGCATATAAACGGCAAGCCCACTGAGATGAAAGTGGACACAGGAGCAAAATGCAGTGATGTCATTTGACACCTTCAGAAGACTTAATAGCGGCTAACAACTTGTAAAGTAGAAGAAAGCAGCTAGCCTTGTTGCTTATGGAGGTACCAGAATTGAGACCAGTGGCATCGCCACACTGTCGTGCTGCTTAAAGGAGCAGAACCACTCATTGCCGTTTTTCATTGTGGACAGAGCAGTGCAACCACTGCTAGGATTTCGTGCATGTATGGACATGGGGGTTTTGAAAATGAGTCCAGATGTCCACCAGGTCAGCGTGGAGAGCAGCACGGACTTCAGCTCACAGACATTTACACAGTATAAAGACCTGTTCAGCGACAAGTTAGGAGAACTTCCGGTTACATACTCCATGATTTTGGATGCCAACATACAGCCTGTGGTCCGCCCAGCTCACTGTATCCCTGTTGCAATGCAAGAAAGAGTTAAAGCTGAACTTGAACGCATGCAAAGCATAGGTGTCATAACACCAGTCACAGAACCAACCGACTGGGTGTCGTCAATGGTTGCAGCACATAAGGATAAGCGAGAAATCAGACTATGTATCAACCCCAAAGACCTCAACACGCACTGAAAAGACCCCATCACCCAATGCGCAGCGTCGAAGAAGTGGGGCAACAGTGTTTTCTGTCCTGGATGCAAAGAATTTGTTCTGGCAGATATAGGGTTAGGGTTAGGGTTAATACGTCTCGACAAGAAATCGTCACTGCTGATGACATTCAGCACTCCATTTGGGCACTACAGATTTCTAAAGATGCCCTTCGGCATAAATTCCACAAGTGAAGTATTTTAGCGCTCCATGGAACAACTGTATGCGGGTTACCCCTGCTCAGTCATAGTCGATGACATCATTATAGGAGGCCGTGGAGTAGTGGTTGAACATGACACCAACTAGAGAAAGGTGCTCGAAAGGGCACGGTTAGTCAATCTCAGGTTAAAAACCCGAACAAGTGTAAATTTCGCCTGGACCAGGTAGCGTACGACCCGTCTAAAACTGCAGCGATCTATGACATGCCAGTCCCCACGGATGTGACCGCACTACAACTCTTTCTGGGCATGGTACCTTAGCGAGTACATCCCAAATCTCAGTGACATCGCAGTGCCCCTTAGGAAACTCACCCGCAAAAAGACAGCATGGTGCTGGTTTCAACAGCATCAAGAGGCTTTCGAGCGTCTCAAATCATGCCTCTCCAGCCCACCAGTACTGGCATACTACAATGTCAAAGACCCAGTTACACTGCATTATGTTATGGACTAGGAGCAGCATGCTTACAGAACGGCAGACCAGTAGCCTTCGCGTTATGCTCAAATAGAAAAGGAGCTTCTAGCTGTTATGTTTGCTTGCACAAAATTCAAAGACTATGTCTACGGAAAACCCATAATTGTAGAAACCGACTACCAGCCTTTAGTGACCATCATGAAAAAGCCCATCCATGCCGCTCCTGCCCGTCTCCAGAGAATGTTGCTTCGCCTGCAAAGCTACGACATCAGCCTGGTCTACAAAAAGAGCAAGTACATGTACCTGGCAGACACCCTCTCAAGAGCTCCCAGCTCACAAGCACCACAGAGCCCTGTGGAAAACGGGTCATGAGCGCGAGCTACATCTCCTCAGCACGCCTGGAGGAACTCTGCAGACACACAGCAGAGGATGAGGTGTTACAAACTCTTACCACTATCATTCGACGCGGATGGCCCACCAGAGAAAGCCAGCTCCAGCCTGCCATCAGCCATTTTTTTCCATACAGAGATAAGCTGTATGGCATCATCATGAAAGGCCATAAAATCCATCATCCCCCGATCCCTGCACAAGGAGTACATCATCATTGTACACAAAGGCCACCCAGGAATTGAGGCAACCAAGCGTAGAACTATAGGTGTAATCTTTTGGCCTACAATGTCAAAGAACATCACAGAAGAGTTGCTCTCATGTGCATTATGCAATAGCACAAAGTCGCATCAGCGGAAAGAGCCCCTCCAGCTCCACCCTGTTCCAGATCTGCCATGGTCCACAGTGGCCGCAGACATTCTTGATTGGCATTATCAAGTTCTCGTGGATTGGTATTCCGGCTGGTTCAAAGTCGACCTCCTCAGAGACTTGACCTCATCAGCCGTCATATCCAAATTAAAAAGACACTTTTCGGTACATGGTACACCTCACATACTCATCACTGACAATGCTAGACAATACACCAGTCAGCAGTTCAAGGATTTTGCTGAGCAATGGGATTTTACTCATACCACAAGCAGCCCAGAGTTTCCCCAGTCAAACGGACTCACGGAAAGAGCAGTCCACAATGCCATGCAGCTCATGGTGATATCGCACAGGGATGGGTCTGATGTGTTTCTCAATATCCTGAACCTCAGAAACATTCCCTGTGACCCAACATTAGGCTTTCCTGCTGAGCGCCTTATGTCTCGCCAAACTTGTGCAGCCATTCCAGTGAGCACTAAACTGCTGGAGCCTACCACGAGGAATGTCAAGCAAGTCACCGCCCAACTCCTGAACAAAAGGCTCACCCTGAAGCGCTGCAATGACGAGTCGAGTCACCCACTACAGCCGCTGGCAGAGGGACAAGTGATCTGCATGCAGACAGCGAAAGGCTACGACAAACTTGGAACGGTGAAGGAGATGAGGAGGGAACCACGGTCCTACATGGTTCAAGCAGATGGAAAGACTTATAGGAGAAATCACAGCCACATACTTCTTGTGGCTGAGCCGCCATCACCGCAGCTCCTTGACGACCCAGACCCTCAGGACACCAGCCCCCCTACAGTGGACAGTTTTCCTTCACCACAAATGCCGACACCAAACACTGTGCAACCACAACACCCATCCTCCCCCCAGCCCAAGTCCACAGCGCACTCACCCAGTGAGAATCACAACAAACAATACACCACACGTTCAGGTCGCATCTGCAGACCAAATCCCAAATACATGTGAAAAAAAACCTCTTTGTGTAATTTCATGTCCCTTATGTATAACCGGGCATAATTCGGGAGCCAAGCCGAGTTAAGGCATGAGATTCCGGGCATGGAGAGGTCTCAGAGGGACCCTACATTCCCCATAGTGCTGAGCCCCTGGGACCGTCCAGCTCCGAGATATCGCCACTTCCTTTCCAGCTTTGACTGGGCAAAACTTGGGACCCATGCTGAGTTGGGGCTCTGGACTCTGGGCATGGAGGGGTCACCCAGTGGTCCCCCTATGCCGGGAGTATTGAGCCCTAACTCGGCTTTCTTCCCGAGATATGGTCACTTCCTGTGGAAATTTGATCGGGCATAACTCTGGAACCAAACCGACTTAAGGCTTCATACTCCAGGCATGGGGGACCAACTATAGGGGACCCCCTAACCCCAGAGTCTGGAGCCCAAACTTGACTTCCTTCTCGAGATACACCCAGTCAAACTTCCACCTTTGACCGGGCATAACTCCAGAGTCAAGCCAACCTAAGGCTGTATACTCCCGGTGTGGGGGGCCCACTAGGAGACCCCCCGAAACCCTAGAGTATGGAGCCCCAACTCAGCTTCCTTCCCGATATACACCTGGTCAAACTTCCAGCTTAACTCCAGCTACAACTCCAGTCAAGCAAACTTAAGGCTTCAGACCAATGGCAACTAACACCTACCCATCCCACCCAGGGCTCTAATCAAACATTAGCTAAAGGGATATGTTTTAATACTTAACTGTCACTGAATAAATGTATTGATGTTTTACTTCTTTAAAATCAACACATTTTTATATTTTGTGAATCAATGATGATGTGGGCATATTTGGAACACAAGCAGGCTTAAATGGTGCCAAATTACCAATTTAAGCCCATGCCAGACTTCTGACTTTATTCCTAAAATATCTTAATTTTATATTCTAAAATGTAAATAAACTAATTAATACATTTTCAAATGAGAGATAAATCTTGCATTTTAACAAATTATTTTTCTTATAAACCATGTGTCAATAGCTGTGAAAAAAAAAATAGACTTAGATTTTGGTGGACTTAATAGGTACACTTATCCTACTCTAATTTAATGAGTAATCATGACAGCCCTAATCAGATCTTTACATTTTAAATATCTATATCTGTTAAGTTTCTTTAGTCATCTTTTACAAGTTCTGTAGCTAATAGACTCTGATATTGATTTCATGGGGTCTTTAAATTAAAACTCTGAGAAGCTTCTCACCATCAGCACTGCAAAGAACGTCAGATGTGAACACGAGCACTTTATGGTGTTACTGTTGACTTTTACTGTCTTGCAGCCGAACGTTGTCCATGTAAGATTTCCTTCAAAGAAAAGAGAGCAGAAAATGAAATTAATTATATAAAATAAATTAGTTTTGTTGATGGGAACTGATCAATAGGTGCCAGCCATAGGTGAATTTACCTTTGCCATCCCAAGAACTGCAGGATGCATTACCGACCTGTAAGAACATGTTTGATTTTTATTTTGCTTTCACAGTGTCTGATTATTATAACAAAAGAAGTTTCACAACAAAACCTTTATTACCAGATCTTTTTGTGTAAAGAACATTTCTATATTGTTGGTAAGGTTGGAGATATTGGCCTTCATCGTTATTCCATAAACCTCATTGTTCAAAACTGTGTAATTTTTTGTTTCATCCTAAATAAGAAATAGAGCAAATCAAATATAAACATGTTTGAATACAATAGATCAGGAAACGAATAGAATAGTTTTAACACAAGAATAGTTTTAACACAAAAATATATCTTATGCTGTTACATTTTCACTGGAACACAAAAGTAGAATTTTTAACTCTTTTCGAACAACAATTCATAGTCGCAAAGAGGATAAAAAACACCATAGAAGCATCATAACAGGTAATAGTAATGACATAATGTACTAATGTGTACAAAATGTACTAATATCCAGCTCATCTGAGGTCAAGAGATTTAAGTCATAATGGAAAAGAGATTAGTGTAAATGTATTCGGTAAACTTGGGCGTACATTTTTGGGTGAACTTTCCCATAAATATTTTTTCCCATAAACAATAAAAAAAAAATTCAAACATGGATTTTTATTTATTTATTGTGAGTACCTTTTCCATGTTTTTGAACCGTAGAACTCCAAGTAACGCACATCCATGGTTTTTCAGTCTCGATTTATTAAAGGCCTCGGTGGGAATATTTACAGACCAGGGAATGTCTGTCTTCAGGTTTCTTTGACAATCAGTAACCTGTGAAAAAATAATTATAATAATAAATAAGGAATCATGCCATGTTTTATTGTTTCTCAAGTCTTACATTTATGCTGTCCGGATCTGAAGAGTAACATGTGTCTCTGGTTTCTGTATTCTCGTCTTGTATGTGAATAAGGCCAATAACATCCCCCATGACAATCCGTGCGTTGCTTATATTGTTGTGTTCCATCTCTTCCATCTTAGACTCCAGATTGTCCAAGGCGTCTCTGCAAAATTGAAAAATCACCCTGTATTCTGTCATTTTAATTTTAAAAGTCACTGGTAACCATACACTTACGATGCTTTTGAGGGATTAATAAATCCATTCTTGTCTTTTAGATCATCTGTAGTTGGATTTTTAGTTGTCTCAGATGGTGTGATACTGGTTGTTGGATTGTTACTTGTTTCAGGTGGTTTGAAACTAACAATCCAACAACCAGTTGTCTCAGATGGTTTGAAACAGGTTGTTGGATTGTTAGTTGCCTCAGATGATGTGAAACTGGTAGGTGGATTGTTAGTTGCCTCAGATGATGTGAAACTGGTAGTTGGATTGTTAGTTGTCACAGATGATGTGAAGCTGGTAGTTGGATTGTAAATTGTCTCAGATGATGTGAAACTGGTAGTTGGATCGTTAGTTGTCACAGATGATGTGAAGCTGGTAGTTGGATTGTTAGTTGTCTCAGATGGTTTGAAACTGGTAGTTGGGTTGTTAGTTGTCTCGGATTGTGTGAAACTTGTAGTTGGATTGTTAGTTGTCTCAGATGATGTGAAACTGGTAGTTGGATTGTTACATTTTTCAGGTAGTGTGAAACTTACAATCCAACAACCAATTGTCTCAGATGATGTGAAACTGGTAGTTGGATTGTTAATTGTCTCAGATGGTGTGAAACTGGTTTTTGGATTGTTAATTGTCTCAGATGGTGTGAAACTGGTTTTTGGATTGTTAGTTGTCTCAGATGTTGTGAAACTTGTTTTTGGTTTTTTAGTTGTCGCAGATGGTGTGAAACTAACAATCCAACAACCAGTTATCTCAGATGGTTTGAAACTGGTAGTTGGATTGTTAATTGTCTCAGATGTTGTGAAACTTGTTGTTGGTTTGTTAGTTGTCTCAGATGATGTGAAACTGGTAGTTGGATTGTTAGTTGTCTCAGATGGTGTGAAACTTGTTGTTGGTTTGTTAGTTGTCTCAGATGGTGTGAAACTGGTAGCTGGCTTTTTAGTGGTATTGTATGACAATGGTGTGAAAGTAGTTGATCTTTCATCAACGCAGATGACACACATCCATTCACTCCCATTAAAATGCAGAATGTATTTACTTCCTCCTTTTCCTTTGACACAAAGAAATATATAAGAGATTGATTTTAATGATATATCTGTGCATTTGGATCTCAAAGATCAAAGTGATCCAATATATTGTCTTTAATTTATAAACCTATACATGTATTGTAATTTCATCATGCATATTCATCACAGTTGACATAGGCCTATTCATTATTAACAATGAATAATGAGTCCTATAATAATGATGACAACTGAGAAGAATAAGAAGTTCCCTTGCTGTGTCAAAACGCTGTGGGAATGCCCCTGCATGATTGTGCTGTGAAGCACGTATGGAATCAGTCCTATGGCATGACGGAACAAATGGGGTGACGTCATCGACCAGGAAACTATAAAACACACCTAAATCCAAACAATGTCAGCTTCTGTGACTTCCGCAAGCGCTCTGTGTGTGAATTTGTGTCCCTGATTTTTTTAAGTTGCTAGGCAGATGTTATATATATATATATATATATATATATATATATATATATATATATATGTATGTATATGTGTATATGTATATGTATATGTATATATAAACAATGGCAAGCGAACAACATTTCAGGAAATGTTACACATACACATGTACTGTGTGTTGTTTATTTGGGAGTGCAGCATGTTCAGTCAGCTTTCGAGGGAGATGAATGTGAGCATTGTGAGCGCGCTGAGAACGCTGCGGTTCGTGTACCTGGCATCTTGGGTCCCGCTTCTGCCGAGGCAGAGGGGCGGCTCCAGTCGTGGGGTTTGCATTTGGATCTGGCAGACGGGTTAGAGATGGGCCAGGTCCAGTGCCTCAGTTCAGTCTCCTGCATGTGAGGAGCTCATGGAGGTGATCACTCGTGCGGTCGCTTAATTAAGCATTTAGTGGCCCGCTGATAAACAGGAGACCAGGCAGAGAAGCAAGCTAGATGAATGCTTCCTGCCTTCACGTGTTCAGCCTCCATGCCGGTGCTTACCCTTTTTTTTTTTTTTTGACCTCCACACTGAGGTGTCAAGTCGTGGAAGAAACCAGTTTCATACCGTGTGTTAAATCCACATACATCTACCTATTCAAATATTTATGGGCTCAAACATTACGGTTATGGGGCGATGCCCAGAGCTGAAGAGATGCTGGCGAGCCAACTCTCCCCTGAGTCAGCATCTTCCCCCAAAAAACAAGCATTACCCTCCAAGCCTCTCAGAGCTACTTCGGCTTTGGTGGGTAAAGCATATTCAGTGGCAGGTCAGGCTGCTCAAAGACATGAGTGAAAGCGAGGAGGTCAGCACTTGAATTACAGATTTGTCTCTCCGGGCCACAAAGGAGACGGCCAAGTCAGTGAGCCGTTCTATGGCAGTCCTGGCAGTCACGGAGAGGCATGTCTAGCTGAACCTCGCAGGAATGAAGGAGAAACAGAAAAGCTTCCTTCTGGACGCCCTGCTCTCTCCTGCTGGCCTCTTCGGTGACGCAGTTAATTCTGTCATTGAGAGGTTTCAGGAAGAAGCAGGCGACGGCGTTCCAGAATGTCTCATGTCTCGAGGGCTGTTGAGCGGGAGCAGCCCCAGCCATCATCCAGCTCCTCACATATCATGAGTGGTCGCTTAGCTCAAGGCCTGTGGTTCTCATGGCACATAAACTGCCTGAAAATGCTGGTCATGTTTCAAGCTTTGAAATACTTCCTCCCAGACCTGAGGGGCCAACATGTGTTTGATCATACCTACAACACATCAGTCGTCTCCTTCTTAAGCCATCAGGGGGGTCTGCGGTCGCACCCCTTATTCTAGCTGGCTCACCAGATCCTCCTATGGGCCCAAGGGAAACTGCTCTCTCTGAGGGCAGCATATATTCCGAGGTATTCTTTCTTTCTTTATTTTTTCTCTCGTGCCTCATCAGTCCAGCAAGCAACTGTGGTGAGTAGGATCAGTCAACAAACACGGTGAGTCATGTCATCTTCTCCTCTTATTGTCACTCGCACTTCGTGTCACATGCATAGCATAGCCTTCTCTGCCAGCACAGGATTTACATGTGATAAATGCAGGGAGATAGTCAGGCTGATGGAGACGATTTCAGAACTAGAGACAAGCATCCAAACTTTAATTGAGGATAGTAAGAGTGCAAGGACTTTAGATACTGCTTTGGATGTGACTAGCTTAGTGAACTCTGTACATTGTTTGGTCCATGCAACATGGCAACTGGGTCACCGTGAGACGCTGTAGTCGCGGGACAAAACACTGCTCTTACTTTCCGATAACGACATTAAACAGGTTCTCCCCACTCAGTGAAGCACCCACTGAGAATCCTGTTGAATGTGAATGTAGTTATTGGCGATTCTATTACACAGAACGTGAAATAGAGACACCAGCCACCATAGTCACGTGTATGCTGGGAGCCAGAGCGCCTGACATCAAAGTAAATTTAAAAGTGCTGGCTAATGCTAATCATAAATTCTCTAAGATTATTCACTTTGGTACTAATGATGTTCGACTTCGCCAGTCGGAGATCACTAAAATGAACGTTAAAGAGGTGTGTGAACTCGCAAGTACGATGTCAGGCACAGTAATTTTCTCTGGCCCCCTTCCTGTTTGCAGGAGTGATTAGATACTGAGATGTGCTGTGTTTGACAGAAACCTGGCTAAAACCAAACGATTACACCCCCCAAGATTATGGTTTATAAACATGAACCTCATCTGAAAGGCAAAGGGGGGAGGTGTTGCTGTAATTCATAGTAATGTCTTCAGAATTACTAAGAAGTCTAGTTTCAAAAATAATTATTTTGAAGTGTTGGTGCTTAATGTAACACTATCTAGTGTAAATGATAAATCACGTTTGAGATTTGTGCTGGCTACTGTATACAGGCCACCAGGGCACCATACAGACTTTATCAAAGAATTTGCTGACGTTCTATCAGAGTTAGTCCTGGCTGCAGATAAAGTCCTAATTGTTGGTGATTTTAACATACATGTAGATGTCACCCTTTTTTTGCCTTTTTTTTTTTTTTTTTACAGCTGTGATTTTACCACTGGATTTCATAGCTTTGTACGGTAAAATCCTTCTTTGCTAGACCTAATAATTATTTTGGAATATAATCATATCAATTTCAAAAAGTAGAATTAAAAAAGTATCATTAAAAAGTTTATTTGACCTAATAGTCTAATTTTCTACCATATACAATTGAATACAATTAGCAGCTAGCTAACAACAGCTTGCTTTGCACTTTTTTTTCTCTTTTCACCTCACTCCAGTCTAAACTAAAAGTTTGTTTTGGTAATTGTTCTACACGTTGTTATATAAATAACCTGAAAATACAGTAGTTTATTAAGGTTAAATCTTGCTAACCACTCTTACTAAAAAAATTGGGTACTCTTACATTCTCATTTTAAGAGGTGTTAAATGTGGTTTGATTTGTTAACATTAGTTAATGTATTACGCTAACTAACATGAACCATGAGCAATACATTTGTTACTGTATTTATTAATCTTTGTTAATCTTAGTTGAACAAACAATGAACAGCTGTATTTTTATGATGTTACTTCACACAGTGCATTAGGCTAACTCATTTTAACAAATACAACTTTTGATTTAAATAATGTATGCTACTAGTAAATGGTGAAATTAACTTTAATAAAGATGAATAAATGCTGTATAAGTGCAGTTTATTAATAGTTAATGTTAACTAATGTAGTTAACTAGAGTTTAATAAATGGAACCTTATTGTAAAGTGTTACCGATTTGTGAGCGAGAGAGAGCAAGACAGTTTGAAGACGTTGAGAGTGCGTGTGCGCGACCGGGGGTCTCTCTCTCTCGCCGCTCGTTCTTTCAGTAACATGCGCCCTATCGCAAGCGGTGACGCATCTACATCACTCACCGATCAAAAAAGGCTTTGGCGAGACAAAAATTAGCTTAGAAAAATTTCAAAGCTGGAAAAACCCTGACCAAAAAGGCCACGCTTCCAGGGATGATCTTGTTTTCATGGAGACAGACGCACGCGGTGTGCACGGAGGGGAGGGGCTGTGCGTGTATGTGTGTGTGTGTGTGAAGCCTTGTTCATACTTTCGCCTGGCTCCGCAGCGCGAGTCTCCGCAGACTGCGCACGCACCTCCCCAAACGGACGAGGCGTTTGAGAGAGAGACGCGTGAGTGACAGAGAGACGGAGGGAGAGCAGAGAAAGGATATGCAGCTGAACGAATACGCTGCGTGTTTTAAATAGCGGGAAAAATATATATATAACGAAACGCAATATGTGGCAGCCGGTGTTGATTCTGTGGCGCACTGCCACGAATTAGTCTATGTGTGGGAAACACTGGCCTATCAGAAGCTTACATTGTTGATACAGGTGTACTTTAAAGTTTCCTGGTCGATGACGTCACCCGCCTATGACGTTCCGTCAAGCCATTGGACTGATTCCATATGTGCTTCATGACGCAATCACGTAGGGGCGTTCCCATAGTGTTTCGACGCAGCGTCTCATTCCCTCTTCAGCGAACTAATATGTTGATAACCGAGACGATTTGTATTCACTTTTCTATTTATTTGGTATATGATCAAGAAATAAATGTACATTAAGCCAGTGCTTCTCAAACCTGTCCTGGTAACACCCAGCACTGATCTCCCTCATCAAACACACATGATTCAACTCATCAGCTCATTAGTAGAGACTGCAAGACTTGTGTTGGGTGTGTCTGATGACGGAAGCATCCAGAATCTGCAGTGCTGGGGACAGGACAGATCTGACAGGCACGGGCGGCTGGCACACACTAAAAAGGTTTGGATGTTTTGAAGTTGTGGAGATTGTTATGCATTCTAATTTATTTTAATTCTAATTTAACAAAACATAATTCAATTCTAATATAACATCTTGCCGGTTACTGGTTAATGACGGGCGTCGGTTAGGAAAAAAACTAAATTAACATTTCTAACGGTTGTTTCACCAAGTACAGTGTAAATGCAGATATCGTATATGGGTCCCTTTTAAAAGAAGATGCAGTCTAAAACCGGAAATGCCTGAGCTGTAATAAGTAAAACGTGGAAGTCGTTGTGCTAGTAGTCCATTTTGCGATGTACACCTTTCTCAGATTGAGAATATGAATATGATTGTGGAAAGTAAATGTATTTGTGTATGTATGCAATTGTTCTACTTTATATACTGTTCGATGAGCTCTGGTGTATCTCCAATAACAGATACTGTACCTAATATAATATGATAACAAATACCAGTTTGCAGTATTAAGCAGCTTAACAGGCTGTTTTTGTACAGCTAATAAAAATGGAAGCAGATGACGCAAATCTTAAGTGAAAAATAAGGTGGGTAGTTTAGCTGTTTAGCTTAAAAATCCGAGATAAAGAGCAGTGGAATGAAAAAACGCAACCGATGTAAAGTGATTGTAACAAATAAATATGTAATATTTACACAGTCTACCTGGATTTGTTGATGTCACACAGACTTGGAGTTTTGGGTCTTCTGAGCTGGCTGCACAAATACAATATATAAGGCCACTATGTAATGATGTTAACATTTGAATTTTTTAAAGCAACATACTTATCTGGCGTGAAGCACAACAGACGATCATCAGCCACAGCAAATTCTGCTTTTGTCGAGACATAATTCCCCAAAACAGCCTCAGAGAGACACAAGTTAAATTTTCTTTTCAACAGATACAAGTTATAAATCTTAAAGCATTTTCTTATTACATTCTTGAGATGAAAAGTCCACAGTCCAAGAGAAGAGAGAGTTTCATCCGTTCACATATGAAGCCGTATGATTATGATCCGCAGCTCAGAGCCGCTGAAACACTGGCTTATGGTTTGTTTGCAGACATGCAAATCATGAATTTTGGGGTTTTAGCTGAATTTCTCTATTTTCAGTGTCTTGCATTTTCCATAACCAAATTTGTTCCACATCTGAGTGTGTGATCAAGGAAAATATCTGACTCCACAGGCATGTGACTTTAGTTTCATCCTGAAGATGTAAATTAGTTTTCTAACTATTCACTAATATTCAGCAAAATTCAATCCTCCCACAATAACAGACGGTTTCAGTAACGATCACCACAGATATTTGTCTTTTATTTTGAGTGATTTCAGTAAAGTTTGCCCTTTTTAGGGTCATAATTTAATGTACATACATCATTTTAAACATTTCTCACTTATTCAAGTGACATTTGTCTTTGGTGAAAATTTGATTATTTTGGTTACAATACAGTTTCCCCTTAAACAGCAGCCCAGTTAAAGAAATCAGTCTAAGAAAGTCTAAGAGAGAAAGACTTAAACCTTAATTATTCTAATTTTAAACATTTTCCACAACATTAATTCTGGATTAAACGATGGTTGTGGTGGAGCTGGAGCTTTCTGGATCATCAGAGAAATTCCCCGCAACATCATTATGAATGTGGTGGTAATACAGGAAGAGGAAAAACCCTGAAAAAACATACAAACATAAAACTAGTAAGAAAAACATGTTTTATCTCATTTAAATACATTCAATATATCATTAAAGGTGCAGTATGCAACATTGACAGCTAGTGGGGGAACTGAGTATTGCAGTCCAAATTCAAAATATTGGAGAGGGTCTATATTATAGCTCTCTATAGAAAGCATAGGCTACTTTATTTAAAATGGCGCAGCAGGATTTTGAACAGTAGCTGGACGGCGCGGACAGACGCTGAGTGGCGTTGCCGGTATGTGTACACTCATAGAAAACAATGTGTTTGAAAACATGGCGTGGCGCTGCTCTTCTCGTCTGGTGTGTGTGACGGTGTTCAGTCAAACCCTGTCAGAAGGCGGTCGCACACCGGACAAGGGAGTCACGCAGCTAGATAACCTGACACGTATCGCACACAAGACGCGTCGTGTTCAGTTTAAGACAGAATCTGATCACAAAACATGCAAAAATTCATTTCAAGAAGTGGCGTTGATAAGTTTGGTGTTAAAAAAAAAAAAAAAACAGAACAAATGGAAAGAGAAAGCGTGATCTAGGCTTATATTATCTCTCTATATGAAGCATAACTTTATTCAAGCCAGAGAAAGACAAATGTTTTGCAAAAAGATACACAATACAATATATTCTTTTCAAGGTTGTCCCCATGATCTGATTACATTTTCAACATTATAAAAAACAAAATATAATCATGAAGTAAAATATTTTTTGTAGGCAATATTTTCATATGAAATTATAAATGAAATCTGGTATAAAAAGTTTTATTGCATTTATTTCTGCAAAACAAAAGGCTGATTTAATAGCAAGATAGAGCTGATTTTGCAGAGTACTTCTGTGCAAATAGTTCAGAGAATGTGCCAATATGTAGTTCATGCAATAATATTTGTATAATAATATATACACAGGAGAAAATTAGCCAACTCAGCATTCGTTTTGAAACCTTTCTGGATTTTAAGCTGTCACCCTCTCTCAAGCGCATCTCCAATATTTATACGGCTTTAGTATACTTTTGATCATACAGCTTTTTAGGATGGGTAGAAGGTTTGATTTCGGACCCCTTTAGTTTGCCGGCTTTCATGACTGAAATACGCGTTGTTTTCCACCAACTGGCAACCCAGGGTGCTAAAATATGATTGGGTAAACTGGCTGTGGGCGGAGTCACACAGTCCACAACAAAGACAGACATTCTGACACGGAACGCATATTTTCAAAGGAGAATAATTAAATATATAGCATTGTTTTTTTTGTTAGAGAAACAAGTATATGGACTGATGTGAACTCATGTTTCTTAAATATCTCCAAACATATTAAGGTATTTTTATGCTTTAGTACAGTCAGAAACTTACATACAGTACCTTTAAAGTCATTTGCATATTTTTTTTAATGTAACCAAAACTAAACTTTGGGCCAAATACTTTTGGTCAGATTGATTGTTACAATAGCTGCAATTATAAACCCTTATAATCAATAAAAAGAATAAAATAAAATGAATGAATAAATAAATGAATAAATAATATTTTAAAAAGAATAAAATATCAATATAATAAAATAATAATTATATATAAAATAAACAATTATGTACGGATAAATAGAAGCATTCTACTAAACCAAATGTAATTATGCATGTGATTGTTTCTCACCCTGAAACGAGTTAAACACGGTGAAGATGTAATATGAGGGAATGAGCATCGGTCCATAACTGAAGAACGCCACAGCCCACGTCAGGCCGAAGAGCAGGAACAAACTCAACACCATCATGAGCTGCTTTCTGAACGTCTTTCTCTTGCCGTCAGCCGCTTTTACGTGTCGGGCTTGGACAATCTTAGTGACGATCATGATGAAGATTCCAGTCGTGAAGATGAAGACTAAAGCGTAGTAGCCAATGTTCACTATGTAGTGAATTAAAGGATCTGTAATCCAGCACCTATAATTAGAAGAGAAGAGATGTCGATGTTAAAAGCTTCATTATTATTTCATGCATTTGTGACATCAGAACAACTTACATTCGTGTGGTTTTTCCAGATGTTGTGTTTATAATCACTTCTTTATATCCTCCTAATGAAACAACAGCTACGACTATTGGAGCCGGAAACGCTGAAAGCACACGGAGACCAGGGTTATTATAGGTAACTAAAAAATAGTAATAAAAAAATAAATAAAATCCTAAATTAACACTGATGGAGACAAATTATTTTGTTGAGTGCTCAGATGCTTTTTAAATGAACGGCTCAAGAAAAGGACAAAAACACCATAAAAGTATCATGACAGTAGTTAGTATGTATCGTGCACAATATATTTTCTTAAGTGAACACTATAACAGATGGTTTCTCCATATAACTCACTCCAGCCGAACACGGTGATCTTCCTTATGTAGTTTGTGATGGTGACGTTCTGTCTGATGAGCCATAAGTACATATGAAGAGCTTGAATGAAGAACCAGGTGAATGTAGTCAGCATGGAGTAATGCATGAGCAGCGCTATGAAGACACACGCAGCCTTGTCTCCTGTGTTGGCGACGCTCTCGTTTGACAAAAAGGATAAATTCAGGAGACACAAAGCCACAAACATGTTCATCAAGATCTTTGTGGCGTGGTTTGATCTGGCTTTCCTGTTCAAATATAAAAACAACCTGTATTTCTAACATGCATTTATGCATTTAGCAGACACTTTAATTCAAAAGAAGAGCAAAAGCGAATGGTCAAAGAACTTAAAGTAACTATATGTTATATTTAAGAGACTCTACCGTAATAGGAAATGCATGAACAGAGCGACGGACAGAAAAAACATGGAGATGCCGCAGCCGATAGAAGAGATGAAGCTCAGTGATTCCACATATTGCGCTGTGATGTTTGCATTTACATCTGCAGGAGAGATCTGAGAAAACAACAGAAACACACAGATGATTGATTTTTAAAAACCTATTGTTGCTTGTAAGCAAGAATCAGATCTTTACATTTTAAATGCATTTATCTGTTAAGTTTCTTTATTGAACTTGTACAAGCTCACTAGCATATACTGTTAGACATTTTATCGTATTTTTGCGGTAACTTACTGGCAGCACTATTGCCAGTAAGTTACTGTAAGTTCCCCTTTACAGTAGCTTACCTGTAAATGCGTTTTACGGTATGATGCCCTTACCGCAATTTAATTTTACAGTAAGATGCCCTTACCGCAATTTAATTTTACAGTATGATGCCCTTACCGCAATTAAATTTTACAGTATGATGCCCTTACTGCAATTTAATTTTACAGTATGATGTCCATACCGCAATTTCATTTTACAGTATTATGCCCATTTTACACTATTTTATTATTTATATTTTACATGAATGCTATTGAATTTAATAAATTCCAAAAAAGCGACTTGAGTCCATGTACATCAGCATATTCTTTATTCACTCTCACAATCAATCACATCCATTTTATTTATTTATTGTGATGCAACATTAGGCAAGGCAGTTTTATTTATATAGCACCTCATACACTTTGGCAATTAAAAGTGCTTTACACAGTAAGGAATTAAAATAATCACAAAATAAAAGCAAGGAAAATTAAAGTGCCCCTATTATGGATTTTTGAAAATGACCTTTCATGTAGTGTGTAACAGCTCTAAGGCCTCGTTTACAAGTGAAATGTAACCCAATTCAGATTTTTTGCTCATATGTGACACAGATCGGATGTGTTCTATGACAGTGTAAACAGGAAAAAAAACACATGAATTCAGATATTTCGAGATCGGTTTAAGGCCTCATTCATATGTGGAAATAAATCAGATATAAATCGGATATGTGCCAATGCGACTGTCATGTAAACAGGCTGATCGGATTTTCTGAGGCATTAGGCAACTTCTCCACGGTTTCATGACGAGGGAAACCCCGATGCACGTCTGCAAAGGGACGGATGGCCTGTCGAAACGTTGTGTCGTCGTACATTTACATTTTTTTACATTTATTCATTTAACTGACGCTTTTATCCAAAGCGACTTACAATTGCTATATATGTCAGAGGTCGCACGCCTCTGGAGCAACTAGGGGTTAAGTGTCTTGCTCAGGGACACATTGGTGTCTCACAGTGGATTCGAACCCGGGTCTCTCACACCAAAGGCATGTGTCTTATCCATTGCGCTACACCACCCCTCCACCACGTCGTAGAAGAGGAATGTGGACAAACGTTGACACAACATATCAAAGGTTGGCTTGCTCATCCTAAAATTTCGGACCCACTGCTTCTCGTTAAAGCCCGCCACAATATGCTCCCACCAGTCCTGATCTCTTTCACACACAATAACTGAAGCATATGCACAGGCTGCAATGATGGCACTTTTCATCCTCCTCGGCCTCATAATCATGGTGATGTTTGGCGAACTTCGCATATATCGCAGAACTAGCATCAAGCATATTTCGCGTTCGTCCATCTGTGTAAGATAATTTAACCCTATTATGCGCAATGTTTCAGATAGTATGGCACATGACTCGGATATGGGTCACAATTGAAAGAACGTAAACGGACGGTAAAAAAAAAAAATCAAATATAGCCAACAAATCAGAATTGGGCATCAAGACCTGCAGTGTAAATGAGGCCTCTGAGGCCTAATCGTTTTTCAAATGAGTCATAAGCCATTTAGTTGTGATGTTAAGACGAAACATTAGCATATTGCCGACACCAGGGAAAACTTGAAACCCCTCAAACACTACAGCTGATCCCTGTGGATGCTAGATAGCATCATGTTGAGAAGACGCTGTGCTCTACAATGTGACGGTAAAGCCAGTTGTATTTTCCCTACCCAAGGACGAGCATGTGAAGAATCAGTGGTTAAAGTTCATCTTTACCATGATATCACAGCAGTATAATCCTAAACTTTTGCTGTGTTCCCTTTATTTCACTGATGACAGCTTCTCAAATCTCGAAATTCAATGCAGGATTTGCAAACCGCTTGCTCTTGGAAGATGGAGTAGTTTTGAGTTTTATATTGTATAGGTCTCCTGCTAACTCACGTTATCACTGTCTTACTTAAATACCTATGCTAATCAGTTTGTGGGCCACGATTATCTATAACTGTGTCTATTAATGCAGTGTATCACTGAGAAACGTCCTGCTTGAGTCGTCCTTGTGATGGAGGTTGGGGTTGAATAACTAGTTCTTCCAGTGTTTCATTATTGGACTCACGTTCGGATTGATATGGTAAAATCGACGTCATTGTTCGTTACTGTTTAGTTTACGGTGTAGGAAGCCTCAGGACAGCTGATGTTGTTATGGCAATGGGTGTTTTTGTTTAAGACACACGTGCTGTACGCAGTAAACCGATCACAACAGACTGAGCTGTCTGGCCAGTAGCATGTGGAAAGGAGGGATTTAGAGAGATTGATTCATCTGACGAGCCGTTTAAGAATCTTTGAAAAATGTGGTGATGTGCAAATGTATATTATGAGAAAATTCAACAGTTTTTTTTTTACCTTTGATGCACGTAAACCTGTTGTAGGTAAGTGTTGTAGTAAATCACATAATAGGGGCACTTTAAAACAGTTATAAAAACAATGAAAAAAGATGTACAGTACAGTTATAAAATGAATTAAAAGAGATAAACTTAGATAAACATAGATAAACTTCTCATCTGGCAATACACCGGTGTATCAAATTTTTCATATCTCCCAGTTTTACTCTGAGATTTTCCCATGGTGATTACACTGTGTCCGTGGTGTTCTTGCGGCACGCCTAAGAAATAAAAAATAAAAAAACAGAAAATGTGTGAGAAATGGTCATGAGTTTATTTAATCTAAATTTGTTCATGGACAGACGAGGAATCAACTTGTGCAACAGCAGTTATTACCAGTCGAGTTTCAAACTTAAATCTGAAATAGAAAGCTTTTTTTAACATGTCATATTTCGCTCCTGTGCAGAGTGAATCCAGCATTTATGTATGTCGCTGTCACATCTCTTACATCTTGTCTACACTTTGTAAATGAGAGTTATCGCGAGCCTGCATAATTCGGCACTGAATAAAAACTCCTGCGTTCTCCAGAGCGCGAAAACAAATAAGCACAAATATGCACTGGAGCGTTTGGTTTGGCAAATCTGTTTCGCCAATATATTATAACAGTATCAATCGAGGCTGCTCTTGCTTGCGTTTGAGGGTGCATAGCAGCCCCATAGAACCGGGCCTGGGCCAGAGAGAGCGCGAGAGAATGCCTTTGAGAAAACGCGCTAGGCCTAACTTACTTCAAAACGCCACACATTTAACTGACGAGTCAAATATGCCATAAATGGTCGTAAAAAAGACAGACAACCTTTATTTGTGTAAATATTAGATTGGGTCCATCTACTGGAAAAGGCAGTCAGTCAATTCTATGGCATTTAATGGGATATTAAAGCGGCAGTTTCGAGGAAAATTAGACTGTCCTGTGAGCTGTTATTAAAAGCCTATTAGATTTTATTATTTACTTTCTTCATAAATTTAGCTATATTTAATTGATATTGGTAATGGTTTACTTTGTAAAAGTAACTTATAAAATAAATTTGTTCAGTAAAAAGTACTTACCTCAGAAAAAACCCCAGCTGGCGTCTAGCGATCCACTCTCAGCAGGGACGTCCGTTATGAGCGCGCACTCGACACGTGACGTCACACAAACCTCAGCTTACATTCTGCCAGGTTGTTGCGCGGGCTTTGCAACAATTTAAATTTTGTGAGGTGTAAGCAAAGTTTATATATATAAAGTTTATATTAATTTAAAATAAAATATATTTTTTTAATTATATCATTTATATTGCCTGTATGGGAACCAGTTGTGAATTTTTGTATATATATAAAAAAAATATATATTTATTTATTTTATTTAACTTTTAAACATCCAGTGTTTGCATAGCTTAAAAATGAGAATGCAGATTCATAATTTTCATCTGCAGAACAATATGGGGGGAAAAAATATAAAACATTATCATATGATATTTTAATATGCCTAAAACATAAATACAATATGCATATACAAACTTAAAAAAAATCTGTCTTCTTCATTTACAGTAGCACTACTGCTTTTGCATAAACAGTAAAGTACTGTAAATTCCATAAAAATACCCATAATGCAGTGCATATTACAGTAGTTAACCGTAAATAATATAAATGGTATTTTACTGGGCTTTTATGCGGTAAGTAACTGTAAAATTACGGCAAAGTCTAACAGTATAGTGGACTAAAAGACTCTGATATTGATTTCATGGGGTCTTTAAATGAAACTCTGAGAAGCTTCTCACCATCAGCACTGCAAAGAACGTCAGATGTGAACACGAGCACTTTATGGTGTTATTGTTGATTTTTTCTGTCTCACAGCCGGACGTCGTCCATGTAAGATTTCCTTCAAAGAAAAGAGAGCGAGGAATGAAATATATCAAATAAATTAGGTTTGCTGTTGGAAACTGATCAATACATCCATAAATAAATGTACCTTTGCCATCCCAAGAACTGCAGGACGCCTCACCGACCTGTAAGAACATTTTTATTTTGCTTTTACAGTGTCTGGTCATTATATATATAAAAAAAGTTTCACAACAAAACCTTTATTACCAGATCTTTCTGTGTAAAGAACATTTCTATGTTGTTGGTAAGGTTGGAGATATTGGCCCTCATTGTTATTCCATAAACCTCATTGTTCAAAACAGTGTAATTTTTTGTTTCATCCTAAATTAGAAATAGAGCAAATCAAATAGAAATGTGTGATGAATACAATAGATCAAGAAACATTTGTTAAAAGAATAGTTTTAATACATAAATGTATCTTATGCTGTTACATTTTCAATGGAACATAAAAGTAGAATTTTTAACTCTTTTCAAACAACAATTTAGAATCGCAAAGAGTATAAAAAACACAATAGAAGCATCATAACAGGAGTGGTTATGACATAATGTCCTAATATCCAGCCAGGTCAAGAGATTTGAGTCATTATGGAAAAAGATTAATGTAAATTTTATTGGGTGAACTGTCCCATAAACATTCCTTAATGTACCTTTCCCATGTTTTTGAACCGTAGAACTCCAAGTAACGCGCGTCCATGGTTTTCCAGTCGTGATTTATTAAAGGCCTCGCTGGGAATCTTTACAGACCAGGGAATGTCTGTCTGCAGGCCACTTTGACAATCAGTAACCTGTGAAAAAAAAATAGCATAATAAATAAGGAATCATACCATGTTTTATTGTTTCTCAAGTCTTACGTTTATCCTGTCCGGATCTGAAGAGTAACATGTGTCTCTGGCTTCTGTGTTCTCGTCTTGTATGTGAAGAAGACCAATAACATCCCCCATGACAATGTGTGTGTTGCTTATATTGTTGTTTTCCATCTCTTCCATCTTAGACTCCAGATTGTTCAAGGCGTCTCTGCAAAATTGAAAAATATCTCTGTATTCTGTGATAAGAGTTTTAATTTTGAAAGTCACTTGGTAACCATGCACTTACGATGCTTTTGAGGGATTAATATATCCATTATTGTCTTTTAGATAATCTGTAGTTGGATTGTTAGTTGTCTCAGATGATGTTAAACTGGTAGATGGATTGTTAGTTGGACTGTTAGTTGTCCCAGATGATGTGAAACTGGTAGTTGGACTGTTAGTTGTCTCAGATGATGTGAAACTGGTAGTTGGGTAGTTAGTTTTCTCAGATGATGTGAAACTGGTTGTTGGATTGTTAGTTGTCCCAGATGATGTGAAACTGGTTGTTGGTTTGTTAGTTGTCTCAGAATATGTTAAACTGGTTGTTGGATTGTTAGTTGGACTGTTAGTTGTCCCAGATGATGTGAAACTGGTAGTTGGATTGTTAGTTGTCCCAGATGATGTGAAACTGGTAGTTGGTTTGTTAGTTGTCTCAGAATATGTTAAACTGGTTGTTGGATTTTTAGTTGGATTGTTAGATGTCTCAGATGTTGTGAAACTGGTAGTTGGATTGTTAGTTGTCTCAGATGATGTTAAACTGGTAGTTGGGTAGTTAGTTGTCTCAGATGATGTTAAACTGGTAGTTGGATTGTTAGTTGTCTCAGATGATGTTAAACTGGTTGTTGGATTGTTAGTTGTCGCAGATAATGTGAAACTGGTAGTTGGATTGTTAGTTGGATTGTTAGATGTCTCAGATGTTGTGAAAATGGTAGTTGGATTGTTAGTTGGATTGTTAGATGTCTCAGATGGTGTGAAACTGGTTGTTGGATTGTTAGTTGTCTCAGATGTTGTGAAACTAGTAGTTGGATTGTTAGTTGTCTCAGATGTTGTGACACTAGTAGTTGGATTGTTAGTTGTCTGAGATTGTGTGAAACTGGTAGATGGATTGTTAGTTGGATTGTTAGTTGTCCCAGATGATGTTAAACTGGTAGTTGGGCAGTTAGTTGTCTCAGATGATGTTAAACTGGTAGTTGGATTGTTAGTTGTCGCAGATAATGTGAAACTGGTAGTTGGATTGTTAGTTGGATTGTTAGTTGTCTCAGATGATGTTAAACTGGTAGTTGGGTAGTTAGTTGTCTCAGATGATGTTAAACTGGTAGTTGGATTGTTAGTTGTCTCAGATGATGTTAAACTGGTTGTTGGATTGTTAGTTGTCGCAGATAATGTGAAACTGGTAGTTGGATTGTTAGTTGGATTGTTAGATGTCTCAGATGTTGTGAAAATGGTAGTTGGATTGTTAGTTGGATTGTTAGATGTCTCAGATGGTGTGAAACTGGTTGTTGGATTGTTAGTTGTCTCAGATGTTGTGAAACTAGTAGTTGGATTGTTAGTTGTCTCAGATGTTGTGACACTAGTAGTTGGATTGTTAGTTGTCTGAGATTGTGTGAAACTGGTAGATGGATTGTTAGTTGGATTGTTAGTTGTCCCAGATGATGTTAAACTGGTAGTTGGGCAGTTAGATGTCTCAGATGATGTGAAACTGGTAGTTGGATTGTTAGTTGTCTCAGGTGGTGTGAAACTGGTTGTTGGATTGTTAGTTGTCTCAGATGTTGTGAAACTGGTAGTTGGGTAGTTAGTTGTCTCAGATGTTGTGAAACTAGTAGTTGGATTGTTAGTTGTCTCAGTCGGTGTAAAACTGGTAGTTGTATTGTTAGTTGTATTGTTAGTTGTTTTAAATGGTGTGAAACTAGCTATTGGATTGTTAGTTGTCTCAAAAGATGTCAAACTTGTTATTGGTTTGTTAGCTGTCTCAGATGGTGTGAAACTGGTTGTTGGATTGTTAGATGTCTCAGATGTTGTGAAACTGGCTGTTGGATTGTTAGTTGTCTCAGATGATGTGACAATAGTAGTTGGATTGTTAGTTGTCTGAGATTGTGTGAAACTCATAGATGGATTGTTAGTTGTCTCAGATTGTGTGAAACTGGTAGATGGATTGTTGGTTGGATTGTTAGCTATCTCAGATGATGTGACACTAGTAGTTGGATTGTTAGTTGTCTGAGATTGTGTGAAACTGATAGATGGATTGTTAGTTGTCGCAGATGGTTTGAAACTGGTAGAAGGATTGTTAGTTGGATTGTTAGCTGTCTCAGATGATGTGAAACTGGTAGTTGGATTGTTAGTTGTCTCAGATTGTGTGAAACTTGTTGTTGGATTGTTAGTTGTCTCAGAATATGTTAAACTGGTTGTTGGATTTTTAGTTGGATTGTTAGTTGTCCCAGATGATGTGAAACTGGTAGTTGGACTGTTAGTTGTCTCAAATGATGTTAAACTGGTTGTTGGTTTGTTAGTTGTCTCAGATTGTGTGAAACTGGTAGTTGGATTGTTGGTTGTCGCAGATGATGTGAAACTGGTAGTTGGATTGTTAGTTGGATTGTTAGTTGGATTGTTAGTTGGATTGTTAGATGTCTCAGATGATGTGAAACTGGTAGTTGGATTGTTAGTTGTCTCAGTTGGTGTAAAACTGGTAGTTGGATTGTAAGTTGGATTGTTAGATGTCTCAGATGTTGTGAAACTGGTAGTTGGGTAGTTAGTTGTCTCAGATGGTGTGAAACTGGTTGTTGGATTGTTAGTTGTCTCAGATGTTGTGAAACTAGTAGTTGGATTGTTAGTGGTCTCAGAATATGTTAAACTAGTTGTTGGATTTTTAGTTGGATTGTTAGTTGTCCCAGATGATATGAAACTGGTAGTTGGGTAGTTAGTTGTCTCAGATGATGTGAAACTGGTAGTTGGATTGTTAGTTTTCTCAGATGATGTGAAACTGGTTGTTGGATTGTTAGTTGTCTCAGAATATGTTAAACTGGTTGTTGGATTTTTAATTGGATTGTTAGTTGCCCCAGATGATGTGAAACTGGTTGTTGGGTAGTTAGTTGTCTCAGATGATGTGAAACTGGTTGTTGGATTGTTAGTTGTCTCAGATGTTGTGAAACTAGTAGTTGGATTGTTAGTTTTCTCAGATGATGTGAAACTTGTTGTTGGATTGTTAGTTGTCTCAGAATATGTTAAACTGGTTGTTGGATTTTTAGTTGGATTGTTAGTTGTCTCAGATGATGTTAAACTGGTAGTTGGGTAGTTAGTTTTCTCAGATGATGTGAAACTGGTTGTTGGATTGTTAGTTGTCCCAGATGATGTGAAACTGGTTGTTGGTTTGTTAGTTGTCTCAGATTGTGTGAAACTAGTAGTTGGATTGTTAGTGGTCTCAGAATATGTTAAACTGGTTGTTGGATTTTTAGTTGGATTGTTAGTTGTCCCAGATGATGTGAAACTGGTAGTTGGACTGTTAGTTGTCTCAGATGATGTTAAACTGGTAGTTGGGTAGTTAGTTTTCTCAGATGATGTGAAACTGGTTGTTGGATTGTTAGTTGTCCCAGATGATGTGAAACTGGTGTTTGGTTTGTTAGTTGTCTCAGATTGTGTGAAACTGGTAGTTGCATTGTTGGTTGTCGCAGATGATGTGAAACTGGTTGTTGGATTGTTAGCTGGATTGTTAGTTGGATTGTTAGATGTCTCAGATGTTGTGAAACTGGTAGTTGGATTGTTAGATGTCTCAGATGATGTGAAACTAGTAGTTGGATTGTTAGTGGTCTCAGAATATGTTAAACTGGTTGTTGGATTGTTAGTTGTCTCAGAATATGTTAAACTGGTAGTTGGACTGTTAGTTGTCTCAGATGATGTTAAACTGGTAGTTGGGTAGTTAGTTTTCTCAGATGATGTGAAACTGGTTGTTGGATTGTTAGTTGTCCCAGATGATGTGAAACTGGTTGTTGGTTTGTTAGTTGTCTCAGATTGTGTGAAACTGGTAGTTGGATTGTTGGTTGTCGCAGATGATGTGAAACTGGTAGTTGGATTGTTAGTTGGATTGTTAGATGTCTCAGATGTTGTGAAACTGGTAGTTGGATTGTTAGTTGGATTGTTAGTTGTCCCAGATGATGTGAAACTGGTAGTTGGGTAGTTAGTTGTCTCAGATGATGTGAAACTGGTTGTTGGATTGTTAGTTGTCTCAGATGTTGTGAAACTAGTAGTTGGATTGTTAGTTTTCTCAGATGATGTGAAACTGGTTGTTGGATTGTTAGCTGGATTGTTAGTTGGATTGTTAGATGTCTCAGATGTTGTGAAACTGGTAGTTGGATTGTTAGATGTCTCAGATGATGTGAAACTGGTAGTTGGGTAGTTAGTTGTCTCAAATGTTGTGAAACTAGTAATTGGATTGTTAGTGGTCTCAGATTGTGTGAAACTTGTTGTTGGATTGTTAGTTGTCTCAGAATATGTTAAACTGGTTGTTGGATTTTTAGTTGGATTGTTAGTTGTCCCAGATGATGTGAAACTGGTAGTTGGACTGTTAGTTGTCTCAAATGATGTTAAACTGGTTGTTGGTTTGTTAGTTGTCTCAGATTGTGTGAAACTGGTAGTTGGATTGTTGGTTGTCGCAGATGATGTGAAACTGGTAGTTGGATTGTTAGTTGGATTGTTAGTTGGATTGTTAGTTGGATTGTTAGATGTCTCAGATGATGTGAAACTGGTAGTTGGGTAGTTAGTTGTCTCAGTTGGTGTAAAACTGGTAGTTGGATTGTTAGTTGGATTGTTAGATGTCTCAGATGTTGTGAAACTGGTAGTTGGGTAGTTAGTTGTCTCAGATGGTGTGAAACTGGTTGTTGGATTGTTAGTTGTCTCAGATGTTGTGAAACTAGTAGTTGGATTGTTAGTGGTCTCAGAATATGTTAAACTAGTTGTTGGATTTTTAGTTGGATTGTTAGTTGTCCCAGATGATATGAAACTGGTAGTTGGGTAGTTAGTTGTCTCAGATGATGTGAAACTGGTAGTTGGATTGTTAGTTTTCTCAGATGATGTGAAACTGGTTGTTGGATTGTTAGTTGTCTCAGAATATGTTAAACTGGTTGTTGGATTTTTAATTGGATTGTTAGTTGCCCCAGATGATGTGAAACTGGTTGTTGGGTAGTTAGTTGTCTCAGATGATGTGAAACTGGTTGTTGGATTGTTAGTTGTCTCAGATGTTGTGAAACTAGTAGTTGGATTGTTAGTTTTCTCAGATGATGTGAAACTTGTTGTTGGATTGTTAGTTGTCTCAGAATATGTTAAACTGGTTGTTGGATTTTTAGTTGGATTGTTAGTTGTCTCAGATGATGTTAAACTGGTAGTTGGGTAGTTAGTTTTCTCAGATGATGTGAAACTGGTTGTTGGATTGTTAGTTGTCCCAGATGATGTGAAACTGGTTGTTGGTTTGTTAGTTGTCTCAGATTGTGTGAAACTAGTAGTTGGATTGTTGGTTGTCGCAGATGATGTGAAACTGGTTGTTGGATTGTTAGCTGGATTGTTAGTTGGATTGTTAGATGTCTCAGATGTTGTGAAACTGGTAGTTGGATTGTTAGATGTCTCAGATGATGTGAAACTGGTAGTTGGGTAGTTAGTTGTCTCAAATGTTGTGAAACTAGTAGTTGGATTGTTAGTGGTCTCAGAATATGTTAAACTGGTTGTTGGATTTTTAGTTGGATTGTTAGTTGTCCCAGATGATGTGAAACTGGTAGTTGGACTGTTAGTTGTCTCAGATGATGTTAAACTGGTAGTTGGGTAGTTAGTTTTCTCAGATGATGTGAAACTGGTTGTTGGATTGTTAGTTGTCCCAGATGATGTGAAACTGGTGTTTGGTTTGTTAGTTGTCTCAGATTGTGTGAAACTGGTAGTTGCATTGTTGGTTGTCGCAGATGATGTGAAACTGGTTGTTGGATTGTTAGCTGGATTGTTAGTTGGATTGTTAGATGTCTCAGATGTTGTGAAACTGGTAGTTGGATTGTTAGATGTCTCAGATGATGTGAAACTAGTAGTTGGATTGTTAGTGGTCTCAGAATATGTTAAACTGGTTGTTGGATTGTTAGTTGTCTCAGAATATGTTAAACTGGTAGTTGGACTGTTAGTTGTCTCAGATGATGTTAAACTGGTAGTTGGGTAGTTAGTTTTCTCAGATGATGTGAAACTGGTTGTTGGATTGTTAGTTGTCCCAGATGATGTGAAACTGGTTGTTGGTTTGTTAGTTGTCTCAGATTGTGTGAAACTGGTAGTTGGATTGTTGGTTGTCGCAGATGATGTGAAACTGGTAGTTGGATTGTTAGTTGGATTGTTAGTTGGATTGTTAGATGTCTCAGATGTTGTGAAACTGGTAGTTGGATTGTTAGTTGGATTGTTAGTTGTCCCAGATGATGTGAAACTGGTAGTTGGGTAGTTAGTTGTCTCAGATGATGTGAAACTGGTTGTTGGATTGTTAGTTGTCTCAGATGTTGTGAAACTAGTAGTTGGATTGTTAGTTTTCTCAGATGATGTGAAACTGGTTGTTGGATTGTTAGCTGGATTGTTAGTTGGATTGTTAGATGTCTCAGATGTTGTGAAACTGGTAGTTGGATTGTTAGATGTCTCAGATGATGTGAAACTGGTAGTTGGGTAGTTAGTTGTCTCAAATGTTGTGAAACTAGTAGTTGGATTGTTAGTGGTCTCAGAATATGTTAAACTGGTTGTTGGATTTTTAGTTGGATTGTTAGTTGTCCCAGATGATGTGAAACTGGTAGTTGGACTGTTAGTTGTCTCAGATGATGTTAAACTGGTAGTTGGGTAGTTAGTTTTCTCAGATGATGTGAAACTGGTTGTTGGATTGTTAGTTGTCCCAGATGATGTGAAACTGGTTGTTGGTTTGTTAGTTGTCTCAGATTGTGTGAAACTGGTAGTTGGATTGTTGGTTGTCGCAGATGATGTGAAACTGGTTGTTGGATTGTTAGCTGGATTGTTAGTTGGATTGTTAGATGTCTCAGATGTTGTGAAACTGGTAGTTGGATTGTTAGATGTCTCAGATGATGTGAAACTAGTAGTTGGATTGTTAGTTGTCTCAGAATATGTTAAACTGGTTGTTGGATTGTTAGTTGTCTCAGAATATGTTAAACTGGTAGTTGGACTGTTAGTTGTCTCAGATGATGTTAAACTGGTAGTTGGGTAGTTAGTTTTCTCAGATGATGTGAAACTGGTTGTTGGATTGTTAGTTGTCCCAGATGATGTGAAACTGGTTGTTGGTTTGTTAGTTGTCTCAGATTGTGTGAAACTGGTAGTTGGATTGTTGGTTGTCGCAGATGATGTGAAACTGGTAGTTGGATTGTTAGTTGGATTGTTAGATGTCTCAGATGTTGTGAAACTGGTAGTTGGATTGTTAGTTGGATTGTTAGTTGTCCCAGATGATGTGAAACTGGTAGTTGGGTAGTTAGTTGTCTCAGATGATGTGAAACTGGTTGTTGGATTGTTAGTTGTCTCAGATGTTGTGAAACTAGTAGTTGGATTGTTAGTTTTCTCAGATGATGTGAAACTGGTTGTTGGATTGTTAGTTGTCTCAGAATATGTTAAACTGGTAGTTGGACTGTTAGTTGTCTCAGATGATGTTAAACTGGTAGTTGGGTAGTTAGTTTTCTCAGATGATGTGAAACTGGTTGTTGGATTGTTAGTTGTCCCAGATGATGTGAAACTGGTTGTTGGTTTGTTAGTTGTCTCAGATTGTGTGAAACTGGTAGTTGGATTGTTGGTTGTCGCAGATGATGTGAAACTGGTAGTTGGATTGTTAGTTGGATTGTTAGATGTCTCAGATGTTGTGAAACTGGTAGTTGGATTGTTAGATGTCTCAGATGATGTGAAACTGGTAGTTGGGTAGTTAGTTGTCTCAGTTGGTGTAAAACTGGTAGTTGGATTGTTAGTTGGATTGTTAGATGTCTCAGATGTTGTGAAACTGGTAGTTGGATTGTTAGTTGTCTCAGATGATGTGAAACTGGTAGTTGGGTAGTTAGTTGTCTCAGATGATGTGAAACTGGTTGTTGGATTGTTAGTTGTCTCAGAATATGTTAAACTGGTAGTTGGGTAGTTAGTTTTCTCAGATGATGTGAAACTGGTTGTTGGATTGTTAGTTGTCCCAGATGATGTGAAACTGGTTGTTGGTTTGTTAGTTGTCTCAGATTGTGTGAAACTGGTAGTTGGATTGTTGGTTGTCGCAGATGATGTGAAACTGGTAGTTGGATTGTTAGTTGTCTCAGATGGTGTGAAACTGGTTGTTGGATTGTTAGTTGTCTCAGATGTTGTGAAACTAGTAGTTGGATTGTTAGTTGTCTCAGAATATGTTAAACTGGTTGTTGGATTTTTAGTTGGATTGTTAGTTGTCCCAGATGATGTGAAACTGGTAGTTGGATTGTTAGTTGGATTGTTAGTTGGATTGTTAGATGTCTCAGATGTTGTGAAACTGGTAGTTGGATTGTTAGATGTCTCAGTTGATGTGAAACTGGTAGTTGGGTAGTTAGATGTCTCAGATGTTGTGAAACTGGTAGTTGGATTGTTAGATGTCTCAGATGGTGTGAAACTGGTAGTTGGATTGTTAGATGTCTCAGTTGGTGTAAAACTGGTAGTTGGATTGTTAGTTGGATTGTTAGATGTCTCAGATGTTGTGAAACTGGTAGTTGGATTGTTAGATGTCTCAGTTGATGTGAAACTGGTAGTTGGGTAGTTAGATGTCTCAGATGTTGTGAAACTGGTAGTTGGATTGTTAGATGTCTCAGATGTTGTGAAACTGGTAGTTGGATTGTTAGATGTCTCAGATGTTGTGAAACTGGAAGTTGGATTGTTAGATGTCTCAGATGATGTGAAACTGGTAGTTGGGTAGTTAGTTGTCTCAGATGGTGTGAAACTGGTTGTTGGATTGTTAGTTGTCTCAGATGTTGTGAAACTAGTAGTTGGATTGTTAGTTGTCTCAGAATATGTTAAACTGGTTGTTGGATTTTTAGTTGGATTGTTAGTTGTCCCAGATGATGTGAAACTAGTAGTTGGACTGTTAGTTGTCTCAGATGATGTTAAACTGGTAGTTGGGTAGTTAGTTTTCTCAGATGATGTGAAACTGGTTGTTGGATTGTTAGTTGTCCCAGATGATGTGAAACTGGTTGTTGGTTTGTTAGTTGTCTCAGATTGTGTGAAACTGGTCGTTGGATTGTTGGTTGTCGCAGAGGATGTGAAACTGGTTGTTGGATTGTTAGTTGGATTGTTAGATGTCTCAGATGTTGTGAAACTGGTAGTTGGATTGTTAGATGTCTCAGATGATGTGAAACTGGTAGTTGGGTAGTTAGTTGTCTCAGATGTTGTGAAACTAGTAGTTGGATTGTTAGTGGTCTCAGAATATGTTAAACTGGTTGTTGGATTTTTAGTTGGATTGTTAGTTCTCCCAGATGATGTGAAACTGGTAGTTGGGTAGTTAGTTGTCTCAGATGATGTGAAACTGGTTGTTGGATTGTTAGTTGTCTCAGATGTTGTGAAACTAGTAGTTGGATTGTTAGTTTTCTCAGATGATGTGAAACTGTTTTTTGGATTGTTAGTTGTCTCAGAATATGTTAAACTGGTAGTTGGACTGTTAGTTGTCTCAGATGATGTTAAACTGGTAGTTGGGTAGTTAGTTTTCTCAGATGATGTGAAACTGGTTGTTGGATTGTTAGTTGTCCCAGATGATGTGAAACTGGTTGTTGGTTTGTTAGTTGTCTCAGATTGTGTGAAACTGGTAGTTGGATTGTTGGTTGTCGCAGATGATGTGAAACTGGTAGATGGATTGTTAGTTGGATTGTTAGATGTCTCAGATGTTGTGAAACTGGTAGTTGGATTGTTAGATGTCTCAGATGATGTGAAACTGGTAGTTGGGTAGTTAGTTGTCTCAGATGTTGTGAAACTAGTAGTTGGATTGTTAGTGGTCTCAGAATATGTTAAACTGGTTGTTGGATTGTTAGTTGTCTCAGAATATGTTAAACTGGTAGTTGGACTGTTAGTTGTCTCAGATGATGTTAAACTGGTAGTTGGGTAGTTAGTTTTCTCAGATGATGTGAAACTGGTTGTTGGATTGTTAGTTGTCCCAGATGATGTGAAACTGGTTGTTGGTTTGTTAGTTGTCTCAGATTGTGTGAAACTGGTAGTTGGATTGTTGGTTGTCGCAGATGATGTGAAACTGGTAGTTGGATTGTTAGTTGGATTGTTAGATATCTCAGATGTTGTGAAACTGGTAGTTGGATTGTTAGTTGTCCCAGATGATGTGAAACTGGTAGTTGGATTGTTAGTTGTCTCAGATGTTGTGAAACTAGTAGTTGGATTGTTAGTTTTCTCAGATGATGTGAAACTGGTAGTTGGATTGTTAGTTGGATTGTTAGATGTCTCAGATGTTGTGAAACTGGTAGTTGGATTGTTAGTTGTCTCAGATGATGTGAAACTGGTAGTTGGGTAGTTAGTTGTCTCAGTTGGTGTAAAACTGGTAGTTGGATTGTTAGTTGGATTGTTAGATGTCTCAGATGTTGTGAAACTGGTAGTTGGATTGTTAGATGTCTCAGATGATGTGAAACTGGTAGTTGGGTAGTTAGTTGTCTCAGATGGTGTGAAACTGGTTGTTGGATTGTTAGTTTTCTCAGATGATGTGAAACTGGTTGTTGGATTGTTAGTTGTCTCAGAATATGTTAAACTGGTAGTTGGACTGTTAGTTGTCCCAGATGATGTGAAACTGGTTGTTGGTTTGTTAGTTGTCTCAGGGTGTGTGAAACTGGTAGTTGGGTAGTTAGTTTTCTCAGATGATGTGAAACTGGTTGTTGGATTGTTAGTTGTCCCAGATGATGTGAAACTGGTTGTTGGTTTGTTAGTTGTCTCAGATTGTGTGAAACTGGTAGTTGGATTGTTGGTTGTCGCAGATGATGTGAAACTGGTAGTTGGATTGTTAGTTGGATTGTTAGATGTCTCAGATGTTGTGAAACTGGTAGTTGGATTGTTAGATGTCTCAGATGATGTGAAACTGGTAGTTGGGTAGTTAGATGTCTCAGATGTTGTGAAACTGGTAGTTGGATTGTTAGATGTCTCAGATGTTGTGAAACTGGTAGTTGGATTGTTAGATGTCTCAGTTGGTGTAAAACTGGTAGTTGGATTGTTAGATGTCTCAGATGTTGTGAAACTGGAAGTTGGATTGTTAGATGTCTCAGATGATGTGAAACTGGTAGTTGGGTAGTTAGTTGTCTCAGATAGTGTGAAACTGTTTGTTGGATTGTTAGTTGTCTCAGATGTTGTGAAATTAGTAGTTGGTTTGTTAGTGGTCTCAGAGTATGTTAAACTGGTTGTTGGATTTTTAGTTGGATTGTTAGTTCTCCCAGATGATGTGAAACTGGTAGTTGGGTAGTTAGTTGTCTCAGATGATGTGAAACTGGTTGTTGGATTGTTAGTTGTCTCAGATGTTGTGAAACTAGTAGTTGGATTGTTAGTTTTCTCAGATGATGTGAAACTGTTTGTTGGATTGTTAGTTGTCCCAGATGATGTGAAACTGGTTGTTGGTTTGTTAGTTGTCTCAGGTTGTGTGAAACTGGTAGTTGGGTAGTTAGTTTTCTCAGATGATGTGAAACTGGTTGTTGGATTGTTAGTTGTCCCAGATGATGTGAAACTGGTTGTTGGTTTGTTAGTTGTCTCAGGTTGTGTGAAACTGGTAGTTGGATTGTTGGTTGTCGCAGATGATGTGAAACTGGTAGATGGATTGTTAGTTGGATTGTTAGATGTCTCAGATGTTGTGAAACTGGTAGTTGGATTGTTAGATGTCTCAGATGATGTGAAACTGGTAGTTGGGTAGTTAGTTGTCTCAGTTGGTGTAAAACTGGTAGTTGGATTGTTTGATGTCTCAGATGTTGTGAAACTGGTAGTTGGATTGTTAGATGTCTCAGATGATGTGAAACTGGTAGTTGGGTAGTTAGTTGTCTCAGATGGTGTGAAACTGGTTGTTGGATTGTTAGTTGTCTCAGATGTTGTGAAACTAGTAGTTGGATTGTTAGTGGTCTCAGAATATGTTAAACTGGTAGTTGGGTAGTTAGTTGTCTCAGATGATGTGAAACTAGTAGTTGGATTGTTAGTGGTCTCAGAATATGTTAAACTGGTTGTTGGATTTTTAGTTGGATGGTTAGTTGTCGCAGATGATGTTAAACTGGTAGTTGGGTAGTTAGTTTTCTCAGATGATGTTAAACTGGTAGTTGGATTGTTAGTTGTCTCAGATGATGTTAAACTGGTTGTTGGTTTGTTAGTTGTCTCAGATTGTGTGAAACTGGTAGTTGGATTGTTAGTTGTCGCAGATAATGTGAAACTGGTAGTTGGATTGTTAGTTGGATTGTTAGATGTCTCAGATGTTGTGAAACTGGTAGTTGGATTGTTAGTTGTCTCAGATGGTGTGAAACTGGTTGTTGGATTGTTAGTTGTCTCAGATGTTGTGAAACTGGTAGTTGGGTAGTTAGTTGTCTCAGATGGTGTGAAACTGGTTGTTGGATTGTTAGTTGTCTCAGATGTTGTGAAACTAGTAGTTGGATATTTAGTTGTCTCAGTCGGTGTAAAACTGGTAGTTGTATTGTTAGTTGTATTGTTAGTTGTCTTAAATGGTGTGAAACTAGCTATTGGATTGTTAGTTGTCTCAAATGATGTCAAACTTGTTATTGGTTTGTTAGTTGTCTCAGATGGTGTGAAACTGGTTGTTGGATTGTTAGATGTCTCAGATGTTTTGAAACTGGCTGTTGTATTGTTAGTTGTCTCAGATGATGTGACACTAGTAGTTGGATTGTTAGTTGTCTGAGATTGTGTGAAACTGGTTGTTGGATTGTTAGTTGTCTCAGATGTTGTGAAACTGGTAGTTGGGTAGTTAGTTGTCTCAGATGGTGTGAAACTGGTTGTTGGATTGTTAGTTGTCTCAGATGTTGTGAAACTAGTAGTTGGATTGTTAGTTGTCTCAGATGTTGTGACACTAGTAGTTGGATTGTTAGTTGTCTGAGATTGTGTGAAACTGGTAGATGGATTGTTAGTTGGATTGTTAGTTGTCCCAGATGATGTTAAACTGGTAGTTGGGTAGTTAGTTGTCTCAGATGATGTTAAACTGGTTGTTGGTTTGTTAGTTGTCTCAGATTGTGTGAAACTGGTAGTTGGATTGTTAGTTGGATTGTTAGTTGTCTCAGATGTTGTGAAACTGGTAGTTGGATTGTTAGTTGTCTCAGATGGTGTGAAACTGGTTGTTGGATTGTTAGTTGTCTCAGATGTTGTGAATCTGGTAGTTGGGTAGTTAGTTGTCTCAGATGTTGTGAAACTGGTAGTTGGATTGTTAGTTGTCTCAGATGGTGTGAAACTGGTTGTTGGATTGTTAGTTGTCTCAGATGTTGTGAATCTGGTAGTTGGGTAGTTAGTTGTCTCAGATGTTGTGAAACTGGTAGTTGGATTGTTAGTTGTCTCAGATGGTGTGAAACTGGTTGTTGGATTGTTAGTTGTCTCAGATGTTGTGAATCTGGTAGTTGGGTAGTTAGTTGTCTCAGATGTTGTGAAACTGGTAGTTGGATTGTTAGTTGTCTCAGATGGTGTGAAACTGGTAGTTGGATTGTTAGTTGTCTCAGATGTTGTGAAACTGGTAGTTGGATTGTTAGTTGTCTCTGATGTTGTGAAACTGGTAGATGGATTGTTGTTTGGATTGTTAGCTGTCTCAGATGATGTGACACTAGTAGTTGGATTGTTAGTTGTCTGAGATTGTGTGAAACTCATAGATGGATTGTTAGTTGTCTGAGATTGTGTGAAACTGGTAGATGGATTGTTAGTTGTATTGTTAGTTGTCTCAGATGAGGTGAAACTTGTTGTTGGATTGTTAGTTGTCTCGGATTGTGTGAAACTGGTAGATGGATTGTTAGTTGTCTCAGATGGTTTGAAACTGGTAGTTGGTTTGTTAGTTGTCTCAGATTGTGTGAAACTGGTAGATGGATTGTTAGTTGGATTGTTAGCTGTCTCAGATGATGTGAAACTGGTAGTTGGATTGTTAGTTGTCTCCGATAGTGTGAAACTGGTTGTTGGATTGTTAGTAGTGGTGTGTGACAGTGGTGTGACAGTAGTTGATCTTTCATCAACACAGATGACACAGATCCATTCTGTCCCTTTAAAATGCAGAACGCATTTGCTTTCTTCTTTTCCTTCAACACAAAGTATTAAATAAGAGATGAATTTTAATTATATGTCTGTGTATTTGGATCTCACAAATTAAAATGATCCTAATATATTGTTGTTTATTCATAAACCTACACTATGATGAATGCATGTTAATGAATGCATGAATAATGAATCCTTACCGCTGAATGTATCATTGTCAAATGTAGCTTTTTCACATGTCGTCTTTGGATCAACAGAAGGGAATTTCAGACAACCTCAAGAGACCATGACAACACAAAATTTAACATCAGCTGGACGAGTTTAAAGCAATAAGATTTCTGCATTGAATAGTCATCAGATACAATCAGGAATGTAATAAAAGAACAGCAGAGGAATAAACCAAAGAGACTTAAAGAGGCCATGTTATGCCCTTTTTTTGTTTTTGGGCTCAACTAGAACAAGTTTTCAAGCTTGAATGTTCATTATTATCCCCATATTTGACATTGTTGACATTTTGTTCCCACTCTGTCAGTAACGCTCTGTTTAGTTCCTGTCTCTATGAGGCCCCTCCTTCTGAAATGCATAATGTGCTCTGATTGGTTGGTGTTAATGACTGTTATATTGTCTGTTTTGAAATGTAAATAATATAGTCCTTAAATTTATTTATTTATTTTTGTATGGTATCTATTTATTTTTTTTATATTGGGTTTCATTTTTGTTATGGTAACGGAGGTCTTTTATTTTGACGTTCGCCCGCGTGAGCGGATATAATGCGCATATGGTCCAAACATTTCAGTATGGAACGAGACCCAGACGTACACATGGTTGTGGTATCAAAGGTTTACGGTTTGCAAGGAGTTTAAAAGGATTTAGCTCCTGGTTTAAATGGAGAACAAGGTACGGTTATAGACTTCCTGCTATCTTTTGTTTTGTTTTGATTTATTTTTTGTATTAAGATTAATTGTTGGTTGTTTTGTATAATGTTTAGGTATGTTTAAGTCATTTAATCTTTACTTATGTGGTTTTGATGTATGTTTATTTCAAGGTTTATTCATTTTGGTATTTTGTTTTCTTTTGTACAAGCTTTTACGTTGATTCTCAACGAGTCAATGATGTCCAACGGTGATCGTATGTGATGACGGACATTCAAATAAAGTGTGTGAGAATCATCAGTCGAAGAGTCCAACCTTTTTTAAACCAGGCAGCTACAGTAAAAGCTTGCCATCATCAAACCGCTGTGTTGCTTCAAGGAACGCCATGGTTGATGGAGGAACTTTAATGTCGGCGCGCTCGTCGTGGACTAGGTGATTGACTGTTTTCTAGATGGATCAAGTTTCAAGTGAAGTTCAAGCGGACGGCTCTACAAACCTACGGGCAGCAGTTGGAGCGATTTAATGAACTGATTAAGGGAAGTGAACTGTTCCAAATTGTTTGGTGGATCGCAGTGAGTACCAAAGACAAAGATATGAAATGAACTCTGAAGAGAAATCTTTTCTCATTTATCGTGTCTGATTTAAAGGTTGAATGGACATTGCCGCGTGTAGATCGTCTATTAATGGACTAAAGGACTAAAGTGTATCAAACGAGTTTCACTTTTAAGGGTTATGTTTCAGCACATGTGGTTAAAGTGAACTTGCTGAACATACTTTAACAAATTGATTTGAATTTTAAATGTGAATAATGTTATGTAATTTGGTGAACTGAAAATGTCAAAATCAGATGCAGGTGCAAAGGAGGCAGATAGGCAAGCTGATAGCCATCATGTAGAAACTCAAAGTGAGAGTACACGCCATTCAAAGCGCACGCATGTCCCTACTGAAAAAATGTTAGCGTATCAGCAAGAAGAGCTATCAAAGAAGGAGAAAAAGGTTGTATCTTTATATAATCAATGGAAAATAGAAGCTCGTAGTGCACGTGAGCATCTTAAATCAGACGCACTAGGGACTCAATTAGCTATTTTGATTGATACTTTGGAGGCGGCCAAAAACAAAGTTCTGAATGCTTACAAAGACTTTAGAGAGCGTGTATCACCTGCTATTGAAATGAGGAGAAAAATGGATGCTTGTGAAGCAGTTACAGCTGACATCATTAAAATCATTTATGAAAGAATAACAGGTTTAGATGGAGATTTTGATGGTGAAAGGGAGAGAAGTCGTCTTCGTACCTTATTAGACCATCAATATGCCCATTCAATCTTTGGTTCAACGGTTTCACGAGTTAGTCAGAAAACTAGTAATTACTCTCACTCTGTTGTATCAAGCTTAGAAGCCAAACGTATAGACGCTGCAGCAGAAGTGGCAGCTAAGCAAGCTGCATATAATGTTTTGCTAGAAGAATCAAAGCAAAAAGAAAAGATAAAGCAGTTAGAAGAACAACATAAAAGGGCTCTTGACGTCGAGTTGAAGGAACTAGAGCAGATTAAAGCACAAAAGGATCTGAAAGCAGCTCAAGCTAAACTAGAAGTCTATAATCAAGAGGTTGAGAAAGAAAAGACTAACTTGTCCAAAGATTGTAGCAGTATAAACGGATCAGAATCAGATTTCTCTCAAACAAATGTGAAAAGGCAAGAAACGTTTCAAAGAGTGTGTCATGAAACTAAAAGGGAGAGAGTTAAAGCATCAGCAACTGATATACCGCTTCTTGTTCAAGCATTTCAAGATGGCCTGACCATGAGTAAGTTGCCGGTGCCAGAGCCTCCTGTTTTTGTCGGTGACCCCATTCATTTCATTGAGTTTAAGCAATCCTTTATTGCACTTATTGACAAGAAAACTGTCTCTCCTGCTGATAAGATGTTTTACCTCAAGAAATATGTGAGTGGTCCTGCTAGGAAAGCTTTGGAAGGAACATTCTTCAGAACAGATGATGAAGCCTATAAAGATGCGTGGAGCAGATTGAACGATCGTTATGGCCAACCATTCGTGATACAAAAAGCGTTCAGAGAAAAGCTGGCAAGCTGGCCTAAAATTCATCAAAAGGATGCCATTGGTCTTCAAACCTTCTCTGACTTTTTAAATGCATGCCAAGGTGCCATGCCACATGTCAAAGGCCTTCAAATTTTAAATGACTACCAAGAAAATCAGAAACTTGTGCTGAAATTACCCGATTGGGCAATTAGCAGATGGAATCGTCGAGTTACGCAATCTCTCTCTGAAAGTCACGAGTATCCCAGTTTTAAAGAATTTGCTGCCTTTGTGTCTAATGAAGCAGAGATTGCATGCAACCCAGTTACCTCATTTCATGCCCTTCACGTTGCAGAACCTGTCACTGAAAAGGCAAATCTGAAAACAACTACAAGAAACAGAGTTAGAGTTTTCACTACTCACGCAAACATCGAGAGTCAAAAAGCTGTCAAACCAGTGAATAAAATGTTGTGTATGCTTTGCCAGAAAGATAACCATCAACTTGACAATTGTTTCAGCTTTCTCATTAAACCATTGGAGGAGCGACGGAAATTTATCCAAGAGAAGAGGCTTTGCTATGGATGCTTGAAGTCTGGTCACAGTGCAAAGGAGTGTCGTTATCGTCTCACTTGTAATACCTGTAAAAGGAAGCATCCAACTAGTTTACACAACGACAACTTTGTGAAAGTGGTAAAGACTTTATCTTCTGCTGTTCAGACTCAAAGTGACCCTGATGGTACAATGAATGCAGTGACTTTGAGTGTAAACGTGGAAGAGCGAAATACTTATACTTCAATGATTGTACCTGTCTGGGTATCTGTAAAACAAAATCCAAGTTGTGAGAAACTGATATATGCACTTTTGGATTCTCAGAGTGATACTACGTTTATTGACAGAGAAGTGAGCGATGCTCTACAGGCAACAACGTTTCCAGTAAAATTGAAGCTTACCACCATGCTTGGAAAAGATACCATCCTGCAGAGTGAGAGAGTATCAGGACTCCAAGTGAGAGCATACGAATCTGGTAATTATATTGATTTACCACCTGCTTACACCAAAGACTGCATACCAGCTAATCGTAGTCATGTTCCAACTTGTGAAGTCGCTAAAAACTGGAATCATCTCACCGTCATTGCGGACAGGATACCTCCATTCCAGAACTGTGATGTTGCTCTCTTAATAGGTTACAATTGTTCAAGGTCAATGATCCCCAGAGAAGTAATAGTGGGAGGAGATGATGAACCCTACGCCATTCGGACAGACTTAGGATGGAGCATAGTAGGTTGTTCTTCACCACACCTTGATCTACCTGAAATCAGTAGATTGTGTCACCGCATTGCGGTTAAGGAGCTCCCTTCTATCACACCAGGTGATGTCATTCGTGTCCTTGAGAGTGATTTTAAAGATACTGAAGAAGAGAGTGCAAAGGTTTCCCAGGACGATGTCCTTTTTCTCGAAAAATTAAAGGAAGGTATACAGAGGAATGTTCATGGCCATTACCAAATGCCACTTCCTTTTAAAGTGAGGCCTAACTTACCAAACAATAAACAAGGTGTCATTATCAGACTCAACCATCTCAAAAGAAAGATGACTAAAGATGAGACGTATAAAAAACATTATAATGAATTCATGAATGAAATCTTGCAGAGAGGAGATGCGGAGGAAGTACGTGACAACGGCAAGGAGGGAGAAACCTGGTACATACCGCACCACGGTGTCTTCCATCCAAAAAAGGCAGATAAATTGCGGGTAGTGTTTGATTGCTCTGCCAGGTATAAGGGGTATTCTTTGAATGATTTCCTGCTTCAAGGTCCCGACCTGATAAACAGTCTAATTGGCATCTTAATTCGATTTCGTCAACATCCCGTTGCACTCATGTGTGATGTAGAGAAAATGTACCACCAGTTTCATGTCAACGAATCTGATAGAGACTTCCTGCGCTTCCTATGGTGGAAAGATGGCAATCTCAACCAGCCCGCAAGGGAGTTTCATATGAAGGTTCATCTCTTTGGTGCCACCTCATCCTCAGGGTGTGCAAATTATGGCTTGAAACATCTTGCAACTGAAAACAGCGAGTTGTATCCACTAGGTTCACAGTTCGTGAGAAGAAATTTCTATGTGGATGATGGAGTGATCAGTGTTGAGAATGCTGAAGAAGCTGTTAAAGTTGCAGATGAGGCACGGCAGCTTTGTGCTATAGGTGGCCTGCGGCTCCACAAATTTGTGTCAAACAGTAAAGTAGTGCTGGATAGCATTCCCATCTCAGAAAGAATCTCTGATGTGAAGAATGTTGATCTTTCATTTGATGAGTTACCCCTGGAAAGAACTCTTGGCATACAATGGGAAAGAGAATCGGACTGTTTCAAGTTTAAAGTTCAGTTAAAAGATCAACCTGTTACTCGACGTGGCATCTTGTCTACTGTTGCTTCCGTTTATGATCCTCTGGGACTTATTGCACCCGTGCTGTTGAGTGGAAAAGGAATACTGCAGGATGTATGCAAGCGTGGCAGTGGATGGGATGACCCTCTATCAAATGAACTGAATTTAAGGTGGGAGCGATGGAGACGAGATTTAAACCATCTGCAGAAAATAGATGTACCACGAACGTATGCACCCTCTAGTTTCGGAAGAGCTATTCAAATTGAATTGCACCACTTTTCTGATGCTTGTGTCCATGGATATGGTCAATGTTCATATTTGAGACTTAAAAATGAGGATGGAGATATTCACTGTGCACTGGTTGTCGGGAAATCAAGAGTTGCACCTCTTAAAGTTACAACAATCCCCAGATTAGAGTTAACAGCTGCCGTTGTTTCTGTTAAAGTGAGCAGTATGCTTAAGAGAGAACTGGATTATGCTGTTGTCAAGGAGACATTTTGGACAGACTCTAAAGTAGTATTGGGATATATAAGTAATGAGGCACGCAGATTTCACACTTTTGTTGCCAATCGAGTGCAAAGAATACACCTCAGTACGACTCCCCAGCAGTGGAAATATGTTCCAACAGAGGAAAACCCTGCTGATCATGCATCCAGAGGTTTAACAGCGAAGGAGTTATTCACCTCAAACTGGTTCACTGGTCCTAAGTTCTTGTGGGATGAAGAAATGTCTGTACCAGAAGAACATGTTCCTGAACTTCTGCTTGGAGATCCGGAGGTAAAAATATGTTGTACTTTGAATACTGATTGCACAAGGAATCTGAGCTTGATAGACCTTCTTTCAAAGTTTTCTTCTTGGTCAAAAGCAATCAGAGCTGTAGCTCGTCTTCTAAGGAGAGCTAGCAAAGACAAATCTAATCATCTCAGTACTGTGTCCGAGCGACAAAAGGCAGAACTTCACATAATCAAATGTCTGCAAGATACTTCCTACAAGGATGATCTGAAAGTGATTAAGAGTGGAAGAAATATCTCATCTCGGAGTGCATTGTACTCTCTTGGCCCTTTCATGGATAAAGACGGTTTACTCAGGGTGGGAGGTAGACTTTGCCGCTCAACCTTTCCAGATTCTGTGACTAGTGACGACGGGCTTGTAAGAAGAGCCAAGATTTGTCTAGGCGACCCAAAGCTTAATGCAAAAGGCAAGCGTGTTAACAAACCGTCCATAATTGAAAGACCAGTGCAAAAATTAATTTTACTAATGGAGGGACATTAGTGTTCTTCATTCGAACATTTCCCATTGAGATATTGAAAGGTCAATGAGTATCATTTTAATTTAACTCATGGGTTAGAATTTTTAATGTTGGTTGAGTTGTAAAAAAAAAAAAAAAAAAAAAAAAAAAAAATAGAAAAAGGTGAAAAAAAAGAAAAAAAATGCATAAATGGGGATAAAAGGAAATTATTCGTGCTTGTACATTTTGGTATGAGATTTGCACTCATAATTTGGTGGGAGTGTTAATGACTGTTATATTGTCTGTTTTGAAATGTAAATAATATAGTCCTTAAATTTATTTATTTATTTTTGTATGGTATCTATTTATTTTTTTTATATTGGGTTTCATTTGTGTTATGGTAACGGAGGTCTTTTATTTTGACGTTCGCCCGCGTGAGCGGATATAATGCGCATATGGTCCAAACATTTCAGTATGGAACGAGACCCAGACGTACACATGGTTGTGGTATCAAAGGTTTACGGTTTGCAAGGAGTTTAAAAGGATTTAGCTCCTGGTTTAAATGGAGAACAAGGTACGGTTATAGACTTCCTGCTATCTTTTGTTTTGTTTTGATTTATTTTTTTGTATTAAGATTAATTGTTGGTTGTTTTGTATAATGTTTAGGTATGTTTAAGTCATTTAATCTTTACTTATGTGGTTTTGATGTATGTTTATTTCAAGGTTTATTCATTTTGGTATTTTGTTTTCTTTTGTACAAGCTTTTACGTTGATTCTCAACGAGTAAATGATGTCCAACGGTGATCGTATGTGATGACGGACATTCAAATAAAGTGTGTGAGAATCATCAGTCGAAGAGTCCAACCTTTTTTAAACCAGGCAGCTACAGTTGGCTGGAGCTGAATGGGGTAGGGAGTTAGTCCCGTCTCGGTCTCTTTGAAATGGAGCGCATCACAAAAAGGCTACTTGCCTCACAGACATGAGCAATATATCTTTAGAAAGCTTGAAATGTTTACTTTTAATAGTCTAGAAAATCCGAAAATTATTTGTTGCATAATGCTGAACACATTTACAATTTATAATTGATTTAGTTTATATAGAAGTCTATGTTTTGGATGAATATTTTAGTGGAGCTCTGCCCCACCTGCTAGGTTAGCTAGGGTAGCCTTGAAAGGTTAGCAAAAAAATAAAAAAATAATAACGTAATGCATGCCAACGTTATGGTCAAAGGGATGGAGACCAGAGGCCATTTTGTGAGGCTTATCATTTAATGAATCGACAGCCCATGGCTAATCTTCACCATGAATCTTCACTTCACATCTTCACTCTTAAACATAAATTTTGGATTGATCTATTTGTAGAGTTTACACCAAAAAAAAATGCTGTTTTATAAGAGAAGTCACAGACAATTGCGCAACAGATATGATTTAGTTTACGTCACTTCTCATTCTTTTCTATGGTATCCATAAACAGTGATTGACTGTCCTACAACTCTGAATGAAATTCAGTGACGTCAAGGCTGTAATGTGATTGGTTATCAAGGCACACGTGATCCAAGTTGACCATCATGCTTTCTCCAATGGCAGAACCAGGGACCCTGATATCTCCCAATAATAAGACAAGGTTAAACTTCTACTTGCTTCTTTTGTTTCATACTTATTGCCAGGAGAATATATAACACAGGAAAACGACATAAATGAAATAATGTACGTAAAAACATTATATAAATATTGCAGATATCAGCACAGACACATTCCCATAATGGTAAGTTACACCTGTCCTGTTAAATAACCACTGTTCTGCCATAATTGAAAATATAATACTGACATTAATAAACACTGTAAAAGTGGACAAAATCTTACCGGGTGGTGAGTTTCCATTAAGGGTGCAGACTGGTTTGCAGACGGGGGTGGTCACAGTCTGTGCTAATAAACCAGCTGAAGGGGAGAGAGTTTTTACAAAACTCACTAAATATAACTAGTCTAAAATAGTCTTTACCATAATCTGCTCTTCCAAACTCAAACACATTACAGTGATTAGAAGACTATTAACACAGACTCCATTCAAACAGTTTGTCTTAGGTGTGTTAGGATCTGTATTGGTTTTGCATTGATTGACCAACAGTGGTAACTTCATCATCACTGATATTAATGATCAATCATGGCAACATTACAATACATTTCCACTTGTGTGTTAAAACGTCATTAGATTTAGGATGACACATACCTGTATTTTGTTCTTGTGATTGCAGACAATTCAATTCATTTGGCAAAAACCACAGCTCTAGGTCTGCACTTGTTTTATCCATTCTTACTTCATATTTCCCTCCATAATTTGTTAAGTTGAAACTTTGTTTTTTGCAATCTTTTTCGCAGCGCCCTGGAAACCAGAGAGAACACTAAAACACATTTGCACTTATGAGTTGTGTGTTAAAACGTCATTAAATTTAGGATGACACTCACCTGTATTTTGTTCTTGTGATTGCAGACAATTCAATTCATTTGGCAAAAACCACAGCTCTATGTCTGCACTTATTTTATCCATTCTTACTTCATATTTCCCTCCATAATTTGTTATGTTGAAACTTTGTTTTTTGCCATCTGTTTCGCAGCGCAAGAGAACAGAGATAAGATTGTTTAATTGTTTAAACAAAATACTTTCTAAAGAGTTTAGATCTCAAGAACAGTTCAAATGAAATAAAATATATAAAATAAATAAATGTTTTTACCTAGACAAGATGTGTTTATTTTGACATTCATTGTGCAAACGTTCTTAATTTCTGTACCACAAGCTGGTTGAGATGGAAAAAATGAAGAACATTCAGATAATAAATGTACAATTAATCCTATGGTCACGATAGCAGTGTATATTTCACATCTACCTGTGTCACCTGAATCCCAGAAACATGCATCTGTTAAATTGTCACCAACTAGTATATTTTTGAGCAACTTGCACAAAGATAACATTAAGAACCAATTATGTAATGATTGTGACGTTCAGGTCAGGCAAGGAAGAGGAGTCGATGCAAGCGGATCTAGATGTGGTCGTATTCTTTAAAGGTGAACTAAGTAACTTTTTTACCTTAACTGAACAGCTTCGGAGTCATTGGAATGGTTATATTGCTTATTTCGGGTTGAATGGTGGTCGTTTTGCACCCCCCTGGTGCCCGTGAGCGGAAAATCCGCACTTGCAACTTTGAGCTGGCGGGCTGCCGGTCGCTGCGTCAGGAAGTATCGCGTGATATCAGGTCTCGCGATGTAAACAATTGTTTTACGGCCAAAATAAATCTGCTAAAATGCTGTCATTATTGCGCTCCCTCACGCTGTTCGAACCCGAATGAAGAAGACGTTTTAAAGAATGTCCCATCTGCTTTGATGTCGTTGATCTACTAGCCTCTGGTGTCTGAGAATCGCCAACGAGTTTTTACAACAGTGTTGTCAAATAGCTATTCCGAAGCTGTGGGGGGAGCTCTAGAGAGAAACCTGCGAGCAAAAAGCATGGCAAAAAGCGAGAATACAGCGAAGAAATCCCGAAACTACTGAACCCCGCTTTAAAGGAGAACTCCGGTCAATTTTAACATTGAGCTCATTTTTTTGTAAATTTGGAGTGCTGTCAGTACAGAGAACAATGACAAAAATCGGTGTTGCCTACACCGTGTTATCCTCTTTTTAAAATTTGCACCCAGTTGACTTAAATGGGTCAAGTTTTAAACCTGCTTTTAGCCTCTTAACATCCTTGATGTGTCATTACAAGTGCCCAGCCATGTGAGTGATTCCTTCAGAGTGAACACGGTGAATCTGACTGCAGTAGATGTGAAAGATATGAATAAAAGTGATGTTAATTCAGCCAGCGCACATACCTGTATTTACTTCCTGTTTTCGGTCGAAGTCCACAGTAGTCGATTGTCGAGTTAAAAAAACTCCTCCGTGTGTTCAACATCGGATTCGGATGAACTATCCATTTGAGCTGATATTCTCAGAACACCACACAGCACCGTCATCGGCTGACTGCTGACAGTCTGAGTCTCCACTGTCTCTTAGTTACCTATGATTACGTGCGTGAACTCGACAATCGACTACTGTGGACTTCGACCGACAATAGGAAGTAATTACAGGTATGTGCGCTGGCTGAATTAACATCACTTTTATTCATATCTTTCACATCTACTGCAGTCAGATTCACCGTGTTCACTCTGAAGGAATCACTCACATTGGCTGTGCACTTGTAATGACACATCAAGGATGTTAACAGGCTAAAAGCAGGTTTAAAACTTGACCCATTTAAGTCAACAGGGTGCAAATTTTAAAAAGAGGATAACACGGTGTAGGCAACACCGATTTTTGTCATTGTTCTCTGTACTGACAGCACTCCAAATTTACAAAAAAATTAGCTCAATGTTAAAATTGACCGGAGTTCTCCTTTAATAAACAAATCAAAACCAGGAAACAAGCAAGGATAAACACGGGATAAACGGGTCCTCTTCACATCAGCATAGTTTGCTTGAGTATAATGGATGCAAGATGAATATGGCTTTCTCCAGAATCTCTCCACTTCAGTGTGAAAGGGAAGGCTCATACGAAGTGGGCGGTGAGCGAATGGACAGAAGATCTTAACCTGTTCGTAGCGCCGGACATAACATTCAGCAGGTCGTCATATGCGGGGCAGGCGAGCTGAGAGTGCTCAGAAGCATCTTCAGCTCAACAACCTCCTCTGCTCATCTTGGCTCAAAACATCCTTGTCATCAAAATCTAGCAACTTGCCCTCGTCAGCCGCCGCCGAATTAGATTTACTCATACCTCTTTCAAATTCGAGCAAGCTCCACCTTTGAACCCCACAATATGTCTCCTACTTGCCTCATCCACAGCAGGTCCTGAAACGTGAGGCACAGATGGTTGTTCCACCTCCCTCAAGAAGATGGACAAATAAGAGCGAAGTTTCTTCATTGAGAAGCGTTCAAAATGCACACAAACAGCCCCCTCAAGGACTGAGTGTGCATGCTCCTCGCCCAGTCAAATAACGCACGTCACGTGTGTCATCGGGTGTCAGATAACGCTGACATGGATGAACACACCTGCGAAAGCTTTTCGAGCTAGTGCTTGCCATATTCGCCTTATTAGACACACGTTCAAACAAACGGTCTCCTGAAGACAAGAAAGAGGATGACGTATTTCACAGGTGCCCTTTTATACTCACGGTCACACCTGTAGTGACATCACAGGCTGTCGCCGGCCAATGTTACGCCGGCAGTTCATTGCCGTGTTTAGACTCAATTGCGTTTAGTGTGGTGTCGTGTGTAGGCATTCCCCAAAGTGTCCTCTAGGGGACACAGTGCGAGTTCCAATTCAAAAGGGAACAGACTGGAAACTATATAACTAATGAAACTAATCCACTAATCCAAACCAAACTAAAACTGAATGTGACAATGTTATAAAACAACAATATAACAAAATCATAGAATGTGATTTTTATTTTATTTTTTTACTTACTTTTTCAACAACAACAAAATTTGCTCACCATACAACAAATTCACTGGCATTATAGACTTTCTTTTGAAGTTGATAATTGCAATTTATTGTTTAAAGCAACATACTTATCTGTCTTGATCCACAACAAACGATCATCAGCCACAGCAAATTCTGCTTTTTCCAAGACATAATTCCCAAAAACAGCCTGATAGAGACAAAAAGTAGAATTTTCTTTTCTACAGATATTGGTGATAAATCTTAAAATTGCAAGCATTTTCTTATTTCATTCTTGAGATGTGAAGTCCACATTCTAAGAGGAGAGAGATTTTTATCTGTTCACATATGAAGTTCACCGTACGATTATGATCCGCAGCTCAGAGCCGCTGGAACAATGACATACAGTTCATTTGCAGACATGCAAAGCATGTTATTTTGGGCTTTACCTGTAAATTTCAGTGTTCCTTTACAGTCAGGTCCAGTTTATCAAGTCACATTTGTTCACAGAGAACTATATAAATATAGCAAGATGCCAATGAAAGCATAACCCTGTAACCCTGTTTGTTACACAATAGTTAGATTATTTTGCAATATACAGTATAGATTCATATTCCCATACAGAAAATCCCATTCACATGTTTATAAGATTGACAAAAGTCAGTAAATGTTTTTGGAGCCACTGAAAGTCCATCATGATGAAGAAATTGTATTATTTTCATTACAATCACATGAGAGGCTCTCAGAGATAACACATTGAGAACAAGTCATTAGCTGATTTTGTCAGTGTTTGCGTGTCTTGCATTTTCATCAACCAAATATGTTCCACATTAGTGTGTGTGAATTTTGTCAAGCTGTTATATCAGATGATCATGCAAATATCTGAATCCACAGGCTTGTGACTTTAGTTTCATTCTGAAGATGTAAATTTGTTTTCTAAACGAGGTTCAGTATAGTTTGTGTCTCTCTGACAGGCATTTGTTCAAACATGGATTATAACACTCGATTAACCTAACATCACTGATATTCAGCACAATTCGATCCTCCCACAATACGATCATCACAGATATTTGACATTTTTATGAGTGATTTTAGTAAAGTTGGCCCTTTTTAGGGTCATCATTTTATGTACATAATAGATCATTTTAAACAGCACTCACTCATTCATTCAGAAGTGAAGAACGTTTAGAAAACTTTATTAAACTTTGAGTTTAGAAAACTTTATGTAGTTCTCATTTAGGTGAAAATTTGATTTAGATTTTTTATTTAGACGAAAATACACGGTTTTCCCTTATAAATACCTTATACTGTATGAGTTGCAGGTTGCCATTTTTTGTCATGACGTAGATTTTCATACAGATTTGTGTCCAGAAATCGTCATCGGGAGTAATTTTAGAGTAATTTTGTATATTTTGGAGTAGTTTTTTAAAGAAAGGTATTTTAATTTGCTCTGAGATTGAAGCAGAGAGATATAGGTTAGTGATCCGAATGTCGATTTTTGATTTGACAGATGATTTGATTTATAGGTATTCCAAAAAAAAAAAAACATTTTTTACTCCCGATGCTGTTGGACCAAGTAGGAAAATGAGGCCAGGTTATTATTATGGAAGATGTTGACGTTGTGTGATGCCCTTCTTTGCCCACGTGTGGAAGTTAATTGGCTTCTTGTTAACTGTAAAATCTGGGTTATTCCAGATGGGGGTGTATTTAGATGACATTTCCACCAGGCTGTCAGAGCTGCTGCTATTGCTGGTGTTTTTTGATTGTCTGACTGTAGAAGGGTAAGTATGAAATGCAAATGTCCTAACAAATTGTTTGTTCAACATCCAACCATATGTTTTCTGATGGGTTAGGATGAGTTCAATTGTACATATTTTGAAGCTGTGTTTTTGGTTTCTGTTAGGTAGTCGTTTTAATTCCTGGGGTCTTATTTTTCCAGTAGAATTTGGTAATGGTTTAGTCTAGAGATTTAAACCAGATGATAGTGGGTTGTATTTGAATCATTGTGAATAAATTGTTTCATTTATGAAGTATTGTCATTTTGATGACTGATATTCTGTCCATAACGGATAGTAGTAAGTTCATCCAGTGTTGAAGATCATCGTCTCTTGTTTTGTATAACGGAGTAAAGTTCAAAAACTTTAAACTATCCGTTTAAGTAAAAAAAAAGTCTACGTGGGTTGGTGGAGGCAAGTCTACCTTTAATTAAACCGGTTTGATCTGGGTGGATAATAGATGGGGTGACTTTTTCCGTTCTATGGGCTAGTGCTTTGGCGAGGATTTTAATGTCTGCATTAATTAGAAAAATGGGACGGTAGCTTGACAGCAATGTTGGGTCTTTATTGGGTTTGAGGAGTGAAATTGTGGCTGTGTTTGTGTTAGCTGGAAGTGTTTTTTATTCTTATTCTTACTTATCATCCAGATGAAGAGTTTGCGATTAAATTGACCAGAAGTGTTTGTAGAACTCAGCAGGGAATCCATCAGGATTGTTCGGCATGAGTTTTAGGGCAGTGAAAAGTTCATGTTGTGTTATGGGTGATTCCAGGCTGTTTATTTGATGTTTTCTGAGTTGTGGTTGAGAAACGAATTGATGTTTTTCTGATTCAGGTCTTTTTCTGATTAGTATAATTTACTGTAAAAACTTCTAAAGAGTTGGTTTAGTTCTTCCGGTGAGTTGGAGTCCGTAATAACTGTTGTTTTTCCCTCATTTCATTTGATTTGGTTTGCCAAATATTTTCCAGATTTATTACTGTGATGAAAGTCTTCTTGTCTTAGCTTATGTATTAGGAATTGAGTATGTTGTGTACAGTAACGTGCGGTGAAATCTTGTCATGGGTAGGCTGTGACCTATCAATGTGGCATATATGTTTATATATTCATTCAGTTAATGTAGCAACCCAAGTTCATATCAGGCATCATCACGCTGCCTGCATACAGCAAAGTCAGTCATATGTGAGGCTAATGCACAATCAAATCTAATAATCAAATTAATGGACACATCTATCTTATGACTTATACAACAAACAAATGTTTTGTGCGGGAACCCAGTAACGTTAAGAGAGGGAGGCGGCGCGGTGTCAGCGAACTGACAAGCAGCCTAGTCACTATTGTAGTTTGTATTAATGCCATGGTTCAACAAATAATGTAAAGGTTAAATAATAATTCACTTAGACTTTATAAGAAGCAATTGCGACTTTATTTCACACAATTCTGACTTTATATCTTGCAATTCTGACTTTATAACATGCAATTGCGACTTTATTTCACGCAATTCTGACTTTATATCTCGCAATTCTGACTTTATAACACGCAATTGCGACTTTATTTCACGCAATTCTGAGAAATAATGACAAGATTGCGAGATGTAAACTCGCAATTGTGAGATAAAAAGTCGCAATTATCTTTTAAAATGTTTTATTCTGTAGCGGAAACAAGCTTCCATACCTCCTGGCCTCTTCCTCCCATCCATCCTCCCTGACGCGTTAGTAGGGCCGGCCCAGCTATCGGTAGGCGCCGGCGGTGCCGCGGTAGCCTACTCCTGAGAAAACGTTTTGGAAAAGACGGGCTATGGACCCAACCAACTCTATAGGAGGGGAGGGGAGAACTCCCTCACATGGTACAACCCATGCAGAGGCTGCGCGCTGCGGTGTCAGAATGCGGAACGTCCGAACGTGTGTAGCCTAATGTAACTAACGTGACAAATGTGAAAAAAGAAAATTTAAAAGTGAAGCGGCCCACCGGGAATTCTCCCGATTACCCACCCCGGGCCTGTTGACAGCCAACGCTAGGCGCTGCTAGATCGGGAAGCGCGGATTGAGTGAGAGCGAGTGGATCACGTGACATGAAGCAAGCTCGGTCTCTGCCTCAATGTTGATAATTCAAGACAGCATGAGAACTGACTGCGCATGCGCAAACCTACATAAACTACGTTCTATGGACCAAAGAGGCACTGCTAACCTCTGCCTCAATGGCCATTGCCTTGCATTTCCTGCATGAAACAATGGTTTTAGGAGCAAACAATGGCAACATGAGTATATTATATGTGTATTCCTGAAAATTTTTGTTACAAAAATTAATATTTGGAATAAAATAAATGCAATTAATAATGTGGTGAATTAATAAAGTTCTTGGAATTAATAAATGTAATGTCAACATTTCCTTTAGTGAGGCACTGCCTACCCTGCCTACCCTGACCGCACGTCCCTGGTTGTGTATATTTAGCCTTTATTTAACACAGAGAGAACCTCACTGAGATTAAAAACCTCTTTTACAGGAGTGTCCTGGCCAAGATATATGGCCCAGTTATACAAATACACATATAACAAAACAAAACAAAGTGCTTTAAAATTACTTAAAGACACCAAATGATTTAGCCTGAATTTCATTTGAAGAGAGTTCCAGTCTGAAGGGGCTGCATATTTAAAGGCAGTTTTACCTAGATTAGTTCTAGCAGGAGGTACATAGAGATTAAAATAAGATTGTGAATGCAGTAAATAGTTACCAACTGCTTTTTGTTGGATCAATCAACAGAGATAAAGTGGTAAAAAAACAAAACAAATTGCTTGGTATATCAATAAGTACAAATGCATTTTCCTTCAAACAGCAAGAGAAGACCAAGCATCTCTATTATATACCTAATGCACAATTGTTTGCAGAGAATTTACAGTCCGTAATAAATCTCAAGGCACCAAGATAAGGACCAGCATGCTGAGACACTACATCCCCATAGTCAAGAATTAGTAAGAAAGTCGCAGACACCATTTTCTTCCTTGCATTAAATGAAAAGCAAGACTTGATTGTTTCATTCCGTTTACATTTATATATTCCTAATTTGTTCTGTTTTTCCTCTGTTAGGTTATTTTATTTTTTTCCCAGGTCTGCTTCTGGTTCCTTTTCTTTCTTTCTTTCTTTCTTTCTTTCTTTCTTTCTTTCTTTCTTTCTTTCTTTCTTTCTTTCTTTCTTTCTTTTGTAAACAGAAAATTTGATTATTTTTCCTCTTAGCACTGCTTTCCCTTCTTCCCACAGAAGAGACAGAGTGTCATGTACGTCTAGAAAGCGTGCACACACTCTCTTTCAGAAGAGATGAGTTAAAGCGCCCTCTGGTAATGGGTTTATGTGGACTTGTTCTATTCCATTGTAATGTTACAGGGGAATGGTCACTAATGAACGTTGGATGGATCTATGATTCGGAAATATTTGATATTATAAAATGACTGGTGAGAAAGAAATCAATGCAGGAGTATGAGTGGTGAACTGGTGAAACAAATGAGTATTATTTAGCATTTGGATGCTGTAGTCGCCAACTGTAACGGTCATCAGGTGCTGCTTGAGAGCCACCTAAGGGCACTCTACATCAGACTATTATTATTCACTCACAACTACATTTCCAATAATTCACTGCCCGGATTCATCGTCCCTGATTATCACATTCACCTGTCTCTCATTATATTGTTTAGTTCACCCCATGTATGCCTGGTTCACCTCATCATTCCCTGTGATGTCTTGTATGTTATTCCACTGCATTTCTGAGCGTTTCCTTTGTTGTCATTGTTCCTGGTTCTTGATCTCTGCCTGTGTCCTGGGGCCTGTACCATGAAGCCGGATTAGGTGGCTAGCCAGCTATGTTTCAGTTTAGTTTCCGCCAACCCTGGGTTTTAGGTACTATGAAAGTAGCTCGGCTTTAATCTGTGTTCGTTGCCATGGTATCTTACGCTGCACGGCTAACCTGCTCCGGGGCTGGTTATGTTCTGGATTCAAGATCTCAGACTGAAGTTTGACCAATCAGCTGAGAGCAAAGAAACATATAGGTGACGTAACTTATTCCAAGTGTCTGTTGCAATGACTTCACCTTTTCTTCCAAATCCGGTGGACATCTCAGCGCAAATTGTTTGACGAGCACTTCGTAGAGAAAGAGTTTTTAGCCAGACAAAATCCCCTTGCCTTTCCTGATAGTTATTTGTATGAAAGATACAGATTTTCCGCGGAAGGAATGTCTTATCTTTGCGAACTTCTTGAGCCGCACATAAAGAATTTAACACGTCGAATTCATGCACTTACTGTACCGCAAATATTGCGTGGCGTTTTTTTTTTTTTTTTTTTTTGCAAGTAGTACTTGCACGGTGGGTGACGCACAGAAGCTATAGGGGAAAACACGGTTTGTCGAACCATTCGTAAGGTGGTCCTCGCTCTGCAGGAGTTCATGAAAAGTTTCATTATTGTTCCCCGGACATTTATCGACCATGTCCATAAAAGAGGGCTTTTATAAAATTGCCAGTAAGATATATTGATAGGGTGACATCACATGAACACTTTTTTTTTTTTTAAGCAAATTTCACAAATGTACTATACAATATAATACATGTTAAGAATTATTTTGAATCTTTTTTTTATTATTCTTCTGTTAATCTTATGATAGGATTCCCTATAGAGTCATTGCAACATGTATGCAGTCTATTGCTCCAGTCTCCACTGCTCTAGGGGAACATGAGGCAGATTATGTTAATAGGAAGTCCTATCACAGCCTTAATGTTCAGGTAGAGATGATGTGAATATGTGAGATGATTATTTTCTGTGAGATGAATCTTTAAATTAATAGTAACATTAACAGATATAACAATGATTTACTAGGCTAAACATTTCATCTGCAGACGACTTGTGGTCATGAACATATATGATCAAGTTTGGATGCCAAATGGCCTGGCTCCAGTGCTTGACTCACAAATTTTCCATGAGTCTGTGTTGTGTCAGCGCTTTGAGGAAAGCAAGTTAAATTTGGTACAATACAAAACACTGTTAATTTGAACTGAGCTAGAAAAACCTACACAATAACCCCCTATCATGACCCTCAGACAAGGCCACAGCACCGCTTCAATGTTGCCGTCAGTAAAACCAGAGTGAAGATAGACCTTTGGCATCCTAAATGCACGTTTCAATGGTGTTCGGCCCTTAAGAGTCACCAGAGCGGGCATCAGAGATAGTGGCTGCATGTGCCATTCTGCACAATATAGTCACCAGTAGAAAGGAGCGAGAAACAACACAAAACCAGCTTCTCCCCGATGAAACTGACCCGATCACACTTGACCACCCAGCTGGTGCAGATGTAGATGCAATCACCATAAAATATTACACTTAATAAAAGCACATTGAAACTGCAGATATGTCTCAAACTGTTTTATTGGTTTTGTGGGATGGGAGGGAGAAAGAGAGCAAGAGAAAGTTGCATTAATAAATATTCATACTAAAGTGTTACTTGGTTAAATAAGTTATACATACATACACACACACACACACACACACACACACACATACACACACATATATATATATATATATATAGAGAGAGATAAGTTTTATCCAGCTGTTTGATTTTGTTGAACCTCCTCAGCTCACAGTCAGCTCCTTTAGTGTGCAGTCTAGTTCAAGTCTCCTTTTGTACAGGGCCCTGAATGAGTCTGTTTCCATCTGAAACATAATTCCACCACAAACGTGATCATTACAAGTTTTCTGGAGGCTCATCAAAATCACAAAAAGTTCCTTGACTTCCTACAAACACAGGACTGACTGTAATTTATGTCAAGGGTTTTAAATCCTTACACATTTCTTCTGAAGCCCATTGAGGTAGAGGCCTCAGTTTCTGGGGCAGGTTGTGAAAAATCCTACAATAAAAGAGATGTGTAAGGGCCAGTCCCTTCTTTATGCCACACATTCAAATGTTTGCCATTATAAAAAGCCCAGTGCATTCACATCAGCAACTGTCTGACAACAAGTGTCTTCATTTCCTCCACCCTAATAAATATAAATAGACCAATGTAAAGCATAAAGCAGGTTATGTTTGGTGTTCTGTCTGCTGCATACTGACCTCTGTGTGGGAGACTGTGTGTGTGTGTGCTGGCTTCAACAGGGACACTGTATTTCCCTCTGCAGAACATACAGTCAGCCATATTTAAAACTTAAAAAAGTAGTAATGTATTGCACACGTACCCAGTGTTACTTGCTTAGAGGAGCCAGCACCAGGGTCAGATTGTACAGCACCTGTAATCCCATCCATAATCGGCCGTCCCTTATTTCCTACTCAGAGCCAACTCCTCCGCCACAGTGTATTCTGGTTTTCTGAATTTAATTCTTTATTTCTGTTTTCTGCAAACAAGTGTTTGTGATAAAATGTTCACAAAAGTAATAAAAGGCTGTGGTAAATACTCACCACTTTGAATTATATTTTTATATTTTGTCTTTATCTGCTGCCAAGAACATTTGGAGTTGGGTTTGCTTCTAAAAATCAATGAATATTAATTTTTCTTAGTACTGGTACATGCACATTTTTATATATTATAAAAATAGGCTATAGGCTATATTACACATATACATACATACATAATTTTACATAAATATAGAACGTATTTGTTTAACTTACACATTAACAATCAGCAATCTCTCTCCAACTGTCTTCTCTTGCTTTGGCAGCAGAGACCGTATTGTTTCGAGCTTGAAATACATATTTAAATTCATCGTAATTATGAATGATTATCTCTTGCTCCTCCGCGGAAAAATCGCGACCCGCGATTGGTTGTTCAGTGTCGACGTCACTCTTTTATGTGCACGCGCGCGTGGAGTAATCATAGCTTGAGGATCAAAGCCTGAGTTGACAGAGAAAGTTGATGAGCTGCATCATGGTACCAATAAAGCCTGATTGCGTCCGTTTGGTTTTGTCAACTCAAAACTTATCCTGTAACCCCGAGTTTGTTCAGCTACCTTCATGGTACAGGCCCCTGGTTTTCCCTGCTTCACCCTCTGGATTTGTCTGTTTGTTTGGATTGCCTGCCTGTGCATGAACTTTGCCTGGATTCTGATAACTATTTTGATTTACTTTAATAAACTGCATTTGGATCCTCAACCTTCATGTCTCGGAGAAGTTCATAACACCAACCATCGCCAAGACCAAAATCACTCATGTGCTGTTTTATGGTTTCTGTAGATTGCCAGTTGTGTTTATTGATTCAAATATTATATCTATCTATTGATGGGTCGAGAACTGTGTTGAAGTCACTCACTTGCTACTATGATTGGACAGAGTTTGAAATGGAAGGGAAAAAGGTCTTAAAAAAGAAGAGTCATCTATGTTTGGGCCATATAGATTTCCAATTGTAATTGGGCTATTATTAATTGAAATGTTTATGATAATGAAATGTCCTTCAGGGTCTATAACAGTGGTGTTTTGAAGAAATGTGATTTTTTTTTTTTTTTTACTTATTAAAATAAAGCGTAGCATCAGTTCTGGCGGGTCATGTTAGTCAAGCTTGCATCAGTGACTCTAGCTGATCCACATCTACCTATAGGAATACGACGCCTATCACTGTATACATACACTCACCTAAAGGATTATTAGGAACACCTGTTCAATTTCTCATTAATGCAATTATCTAATCAACCAATCACATGGCAGTTGCTTCAATGCATTTAGGGGTGTGGTCCTGGTCAAGACAATCTCCTGAACTCCAAACTGAATGTCAGAATGGGAAAGAAAGGTGATTTAAGCAATTTTGAGCGTGGCATGGTTGTTGGTGCCAGACGGGCCGGTCTGAGTATTTCACAATCTGCTCAGTTACTGGGATTTTCACGCACAACCATTTCTAGGGTTTACAAAGAATGGTGTGAAAAGGGAAAAACATCCAGTATGCGGCAGTCCTGTGGGTGAAAATGCCTTGTTGATGCTAGAGGTCGGAGGAGAATGGGCCGACTGATTCAAGCTGATAGAAGAGCAACTTTGACTGAAATAACCACTTGTACAACCGAGGTATGCAGCAAAGCATTTGTGAAGCCACAACACGCACAACCTTGAGGCGGATGGGCTACAACAGCAGAAGACCCCACCGGGTACCACTCATCTCCACTACAAATAGGAAAAAGAGGTTACAATTTGCACAAGCTCACCTAAAATTGGACAGTTAAAGACTAGAAAAATGTTGCCTGGTCTGATGAGTCTCGATTTCTGTTGAGACATTCAGATGGTAGAGTCAGAATTTGGCGTAAACAGAATGAGAACATGGATCCATCATCCCTTGTTACCACTGTGCAGGCTGGTGGTGGTGGTGTAATGGTGTGGGGGATGTTTTTTTGGCACACTTTAGGCCCCTTAGTGCCAATTGGGCATCGTTTAAATGCCACGGCCTAGCTGAGCATTGTTTCTGACCATGTCCATCCCTTTATGACCACCATGTACCCATCCTCTGATGGCTACTTCCAGCAGGATAATGCACCATGTCACAAAGCTCGAATCATTTCAAATTGGTTTCTTGAACATGACAATGAGTTCACTGTACTAAAATGGCCCCCACAGTCACCAGATCTCAACCCAATAGAGCATCTTTGGGATGTGGTGGAACGGGAGCTTCGTGCCCTGGATGTGCATCCCACAAATCTCCATCAACTGCAAGATGCTATCCTATCAATATGGACCAACATTTCTAAAGAATGCTTTCAGCACCTTGTTGAATCAATGCCACGTAGAATTAAGGCAGTTCTGAAGGCGAAAGGGGGTCAAACACAGTATTAGTATGGTGTTCCTAATAATCCTTTAGGTGAGTGTATATAAGCTCCTTCAGTATTATCAGCAGCTATCGCATTTCTCAGGAGCGCATTACCCTCCTCAGCTCCACCTCTCGCCCAGTCAGGATTTGGCATTCTTATTCCCCCTGAATCAGACAAAAATTCTCGAATTATGTTGTACATTAAAATTAATTAATGTTATCTGCAATACATTCATGTTGGTTCTGTTCTGTTTACCCTAAGGGAGGTTGTTGCTGCCCTCCTGCTCTTATCCATGCTAGGCTGCCCAGAACATATCCAGACCGCCAATCCTAACTGTATGCGTACTGTCAATCGTATTTGACGATAGTGGTCCTGACAGAAATGCATACTCCTCTTTGTTTTGTGATTTAGTGAGTCGAGAATAAATGACTGCACTTTGATTTAATTGTGTTGAATTTTGTTTGAATCATTTGGTACCTCAAGAATCGATTTTAATTAAAAATTGTTTCTCGATATTGAATACAATTTTTGTGATTTATGCATAGATTAAAAGAAAAAGCTCACTGAATTAAATGTAAACCTTGAAATTTATTGTTTTTTCATCCCATTTTACCCAATATAATAAAACAAATGCAACTTAAGCTGACTGCAATCATTACACACATGACTGGCAGTCTTCTGTTATAAAGCAAGGCAGGCCTGAGACAAAAAGAAAGACTACTTCGTACATAAAGAAAATTCCTTTATACAAAAATAAAAACTTTGCAAATATAAAACTGGTATATAAAATGAAAAAAATAAACAATAGGACAAATACAATAGAAAAAAATATACATAATTAAATAAACTTCAGCCTAGGTTTATTTAACATGTAGTAAGAAGTACTAAAGAAATTTAATAATCAAATGTAAAAAATAAGACTTCACACTCACAGTATGGAATATAAATTGATTAATAATGAAGATACTAAAAGTGATTCAGTAAAAAGCAGTGAGTGATTTTCTCTTTATTATTATTAAATGAACAAAACAGCAACAGTTTATTAATACTCAACACTTTAGAAAATCAATTTCTGAAGTTTGTGAATCGATGCGAATCGGCAGAAGATAGAATCGCGATTCATATGTGAATCGATTTTACCCCACCCCTAGTATATGTGCATGGCTGTATGCGTGTGAGTGTATATATTTGTGCAGTTGTGACTGTGCACTTAATATTCAACAATATTATTGATCTGACTGTTCTGATGCTGTTGTATGAGAACTGAACTGAGCTGGACGATGACATCCCTGTTTTCTCCAGAGCTGCTGTATAGATAAATTAACTAAATTAACAACTAATGATTTTTACAACAGAAATGAATCAACACTAATATTACTTTAGCTGGACTATGATACTATTTTCTTCTAGATTTGCTGTACAGCCAAAACAAACTTTGTTGCATTAATTTCCTCTTATGACTGTGTGGCAAAGTGGGACAATTAATATATAATATGTTAATAAATATATAATACCCGGAAGGGGACCAAAGATCCTGTAATCAATGCTCGACTACGCTACCTGGAAAACACCAGGGGTGTGAGCTAGGAGATGTGGACTAAAATACACTAAAACAAGTCACTTTATTAAAATACAAGAAAATGAAAGAAAACATACAAACAATACCTAATGCCACAGAGTCTCACTAAACAATACCAAATAACATCCACTAAAGACACAAAGAGGATGATGGCCAGCAAAAAGAAGAAAGACACCTTAAACCTTCTTTAGGTCTTTAGGCAAAATTCTGCTAATTATAAATATTTTCCACTGCATTAATTGTGGATTGAACGATGGTTGTGGTGGAGCTGGAGCTGGAGCTGGAGCTGGAGCTGGAGCTGGAACTTTCTGGATCATCTGAGAAATTTCCTGCAACATCGTTATGAATGTGGAAGTAATACAGGAAGAGGAAAAACCCTGAAAAAAAATCAGTAGAACATATTTCAACTAATTCATAAACATTTCAGATAGCATTAAAGTCATTTGTATAATTTTTTTAATGTAAATGTTTGCATCACACACAATCATCCCTGTCGGACCCGTGTGATTGTTTCTCACCCTGAAACGAGTTCAACACAGTGAAGATGTAATATGAGGGAATGAGCATCGGTCCATAACTGAAGAACGCCACGGCCCACGTCAGGCCGAAGAGCAGGAACAAACTCAACACCATCATGAGCTGCTTTCTGAACGTCTTTCTCTTGCCGTCAGCCGCTTTTACGTGTCGGGCTTGGACAATCTTAGTGACGATCATGATGAAGATTCCAGTCGTGAAGATGAAGACTAAAGCGTAGTAGCCAATGTTCACTATGTAGTGAATTAAAGTATCTGTAATCCAGCACCTATAATTAGAAGAGAAGAGAAAATGTTGATTTAAAAGCTTCATTAATGTTTTTATTTTGTTTTTGGGCTTTACTAGAACAGGTTTTCCTACTTGAATGTTGATTATTTTCCCCATATTCTCCATTGTTGCAGCTCCTCTCTTCCCTGTCTGTCAGTAACGCTCTGTTTACTTCCTGTCTCTATGAAGCCCCTCCTCCTGAAAAGCACACTGTGCTCTAATTGGTCAGCTGCAGCAGTGTGTTGTGATTGGTCAAGCGCTTCGAGCGTGTTTGGGAAATGCCCTGCCCTTACCATAACTGCCAGTTTCAACACATATTTAACCCTTGTATGGTGTTCGGGTCTGTTGGACCCGTTTTCATTTTTTATCAAAAGAAAAATGATACAATTAATTATTTTTTCAAACTGAGACTCATTGGCCTTGGCTCATTTTCTGTGAGGAATATATATCAGAACACATTTTCAATGAAAACACACTGTACACCCCCCCTACACATTTATATTACACACAGGATGTTCGGGTCCACTGGACCGTGTGGAAATTGTAGGTCCTGTGTACCTTTACTCTGTCTTCCTCCTGTCAGGGCCTGCTGTTAGTGTGTGTATGTTCTTGTATATGGTTTATGAGGACACAAATGTGTATAATGACATGGGTATTACAACGTAAACATGGTTTATGACGACATCTGTGTCCTTATACTAAAACATACTAAATGGTGTTTTTTGAAATTCAGAAAATGCCAAAAGTTTTCTGTGATTGGTAGGTTTAGGGGTAGGGTTAGTGTAGGGGGATAGATTATACAGTTTGTACATTAGAAAAACCATTATGCCTATGGAGAGTGACCGTACACCACATATCCAAGTGAGTGTGTGTGTGTGTGTGTGTGTGTGTGTGTGTGGGGGGGGGGGGGGGGGGGGTGGGGGTGGGGGGGGGGGGTGTTTTGTGTGTGTCTGTGTGTGTGTTGTGTGTGTGTGCATGAGTGTGTGTGTGCGTGCGTGCGTGTGAGAGAGAGATTGTGTGTAAGTGTGAAAGAGTGCAAAAGTGAGTTTTGTGTTTCTACTCCTGCCATTCCCACACGAGGTTGGAATTCTTAAATGTGATCTAACAAAGGTAAAGAGAAAATATTAACCATGCTGTTTATATTGCTTGTAATTGGGATGAAGTAAACATCTGTTGAGTATTTTAACATAACATTTTTGATTGTGTTGAATTAAAAACCCCAAAATGCAGCGGGTCCACCAGACCCACGAACACTGGCTGAATAACAAAAATATGAACACTACACAAGGGTTAAATGAGGAATATTGTGACGTGTTCGTTCCCGGAAGAAACTCAAGACTACAATGGAGGCGTTTCAGGGAGTGGAGAAACACTGACACTGATATAGAGAAGAATTCCCTCTGAAGTTTGAAGAGCTTTTTAATGCTCAAACAGCATCATTACACACTAAAGATGAACATGGGAAAAAGCATAATAGGTACTCTTTAATCATGCAACTTACATTTGTGTGGTCGTTCCAGACGTTGTTTGTAGGATCACTGTTTTATATCCTCCTAATAAAGCAACAGCTACAACTATAGGAGTTGTAAACACTGAAAACACACAGAAATCAGGGTTATAATAGATAAGTAAAATAAATAAAAAAAACACTTTATAGGGGACATATCATTCAAATCTGACTTTTTCCGTGTTTAAGTGCTATAATCGGGTCCCCGGTGCATCTACCAACCCAGAAAACGTGAAAAGTGACAACCCAGTGACTTTGTTTTGGTAAACCTTTGCTAGCATGTTAAATAATAAGCCGATCAGATTTTGCTCCCCTTCTGACGTAGAAAGGGTATCTTATTAAAATATAACCGCCCGTTAATGTTTCCACCCATGGTGCCGACATTTGGTTGTTGCAAGAGACAACAGTGACCAGTTCTAATGCAATGGCAAAAGTTTGAGCAAAGCATGCAAACTGTTCTGTTGTTGAGCACAGACGGGCACTGAACACTATTGACCAAAACATGTCACCGCTGTCTTATAAAGACCTTAGGGAACTGTGTCAACTTGTGCAAAAGTTAAAGGAGACATATCATGCTTTTAAATTGTTCCTTTTTACATATAAATCATACATTTGTAGTCTATATAAAGCGGAACTGCAATGCTTGGGTCTGAATTCTTCATTATTATAGCTCCACAAGCCCCCTTTTTACCCCTTTTCTGATGTGCGTCTGAGAGCAACTCGTTTTGGTGCGGCCTCTTTAAAAAACATTGAGACACTTCATACCCCGCCCCCTCTCCAGGTTGCAGAGGTTCAACTCCACCCCGTTCGGCCATTTTTGTAGTCTGATAGCAGAGATAGGATTACTAGCGGCACAGAAACTTTTTATTCACACATTATTAACAAAATGTCAACAACGGAAGACTTGTCCAGCCAGCCTTACATGTTCGAGCCAGAGTCGGAGCCGGAGCGAGATAAAAATGTAGACGACGAACCTGCAGAACAACGTCTTCATATGGATGTATCGCAATGGTGTGTTACTGTATTTACACATGAAACTTTGGTCTTCCGACCTTTTACCACCGTGTCGATTTATTTTGATTAATATGTGCGAGGGAGAGCGAGCAAGACAGCGTCTTTTGGAGACGGTGAAGTCATGTTTACACCATAGACTGTAGGGCTCCGAGAGATAGAGAGAGCGCCCGCGCGACCGGGTCTCTCTCTCTCTGTCTCTCTGTCTCTCTCTCTCTGTCTCTCTGTCTCTCTCTCTCTCTCTCTCTCTCTCTCTCTCTCTCTCTCTCTCTGCTCGTTCTTTCAGTCAAACATGCGCCACAAGCGCGGCAGTTCATCTACATTAGAAAGCGTGTGGGTTACTACATCCAACAACCGAACATTTTAACTTACCCTCTCGTAACTTCTGCATCCAGCTTGGACTACAAAATTGCAGCGATAAATAATAATGGCGGATTGCTCTAAGTGTTGGGCCGGAAGTCAATGTCCTTATTTGGCAGTTCCACTGCAAATACTGTGACGTATTAGTTCGCAAAACGTCATAGATAACAGAAAAATCTGAACCGGTTGAAAAATATGACCAAAACAGAATATAAAGATATCAACGAAGCACCTGAAGAGAATAATTTCATCTTTTCTGTACTTCTAAACACTCCAAATATACAACAAAATGCATTTAGGGGCTAAAAAAGTGCATTTAGCATGATATGTCCCCTTTAAACATGTTAGGTTAATATTAGCCTACATCTTGTGAAAAGGGATAATATGTCACCTTTAACTGAACATAAAATAATTTTTTTAAACAAAATTTTCTCATTTTCATTTAGTTTAACTTGTACTAACATAACAAAAACTAACATAAAAATAAATAATAAAAAGCTATAGACGTCTGGGGTTGCAAATGCAACCCATTTCCCTGAGAAGGGAATGTGAGACGCTGAATCTTAGTGTGGACGCTATGGAGAATGCCCTCGGCTTGACCACTGTCTGGGGCATGTGTAAACATGCCAATCTATTGGAGACGTGCTGTTTTGCCCTGAAGAATGGCAACAAGACGCAGCATCTCATTTACCTTCTCGAGGTACAGGGTTGCATTCGCAACACAAGGTGTTTCCTTTTGAAGTGGAACTTCGACACTGCATCTTGGTGTTGATGCTATGAGGAACACAATACCTACTACGCCATGTAGAGGAATTTCCTGCCCACTAGGTTGTGAATATGCACGGAGTGAGCATAACATTTAAGTGACTCTGCAAAACTAGCCAGAGTCGAAAAGCATGTCAACACCCTAGTGCATCCTATGTGACTTGTGAAGAAAATTGCACAGAGGCTCTGTTTCCTAAAGCAAGTTCCCCAAGCAAAACATATTGTGGCCTTAGAGCACCTGTCCAAAGGGCATTTTTCTTACCCCATTGGCAGATAATTTTGCTTGTTTTTAAGCAAAAATTACTTAAATTACTTTCTTTTTATCTTAAAACAAAATAGAATTTCTTATGTCATTTTACTTATCTGGTAAACGCTTCTTGATTTAAGAATTTTTAGATATTTGGACTGGAAACAAAACAAAAATACTAATTAAGAAAGCATTTTTTGCAGTGCCTACTTCAAATTCCAACAATAATTGGGGAGGGAGGTAAATTCGATAGAGGGATGCATTGAGGACTGCCCACATAACCTGTTTACCTTGCATCAACCCAGGTGCCTATCTAGGGGGCAGCGTTTAATCCTACTTAAAACTCCATTCTGAATAATTGGAGAGGGCAGGATGTTACATTTTTTAAATGCTTTTAAAGGAACAGCTCATTTTTTAAATACAAAAGTTTAAAAAAAATGACTCAATCTTCTTTTTCGGGTAAACTCGACTTTACAGTCTGCTGGTTTTGTTTTAAACAGTGTTATTTTCTTAAGTGAACACTATAACAGGTGATTTCTCCATATAACTCACTCCAGCCGAACACGGTGATCTTCCTCATGTAGTTTGTGATGGTGATGTTCTGTCTGATGAGCCATAAGTACATATGAAGAGCTTGAATGAAGAACCAGGTGAATGTAGTCAGCATGGAGTAATGCATGAGCAGCGCTATGATGACACACGCAGCCTTGTCTCCTGTGTTGGCGACACTCTCGTTTGACAAAAAGGATAAATTCAGGAGAAATAAAGCCACGAACATGTTTGTCAAGATCTTCGTGGCCTGATTTGATTTCCCTTTCCTGTTCAAAAATATAAACAACCTGTATTTGTAACATGCATTTATGCATTTTGCAGATGCTTTTATCCAAAAGAGGAGCAAAAGTGATTGGTCAAAGAACTTAAAGTAACTATATGTTATATTTTAAGAGACTCTACCGTAACAGGAAATGCATGAACAGAGCGACAGACAGAAAAAACATGGAGATGCCGCAGCCGATGGAAGTGATGAAGGTCAATGATTTCACATACTGCGCTGTCATGTTTTGACTTTCACCTGGCAGAGACTGAGAGATCAGAGAAAACACAACAGAAATAAACAGATCAGCTGGATGATTTCCACGTGTCATCATGTTATACTTCAAAAGAAATCAAGACACACAAGCTCCAAAATGATGTGCTCAACTTTGCCACAGCACCAAAGTCTGCAATTAAAAATCAGATTTCCAAAGTCTGAATATGAAGTCAAACATTTCTCATCAAATACTCCCAAGGTCAAATTATCTGAGCTGCTCCTTGTTCAGTTTACAGTTGTAGTAGTGTAACTGAGTCGACTGTTGGTAGATGTCTGAACTACAACATTTGGCTGCAATGATTGACCTCTATTCAAAAGTTGGCAGATAGATAGATTGATAGAACAATGAAATTTGATAATTTAAATGTACACAATGTAACTTTTGGCCCTCTAGCAGTTAAAAAACAAAACTGCGTGTATTTAGCAGAAGAACATTGTTTTGATTGTGCTTCGGCTCTGTGCGGATGAATATGGTTATTCTGCTGCTCATAAAACATTCTCTACTAGGATTAAAAGATTTAGATGGAAAAGATCTCAAGCTGACTAGCTGAAGACATTACTGTAGCTTTGTCCATTAATAGATACAAAACTTCCTTGAAAATAAGTTCCAGCACAGTGCTACAACAACCATAATGAAATGATCTTCACAATAGATAATGCTTTACAGTCAGTGAACTCTGTTAGAAAGCTACGTATGGCGGTTTATCTGTTCAATAAAACACCTTACTCATCTGTTGAGGAATAAAAACACCATCATCTCTGTGTCGCTTTTATAACATTTCAAATCCCTCAGTAGGCCATTTCTGAAAAGCCAAGCCGATGTTGATTCTTGTTCCCTTTCGAAAGGGAACTCTCACTTTGTCGATGACGCTATTAGGGAATGCCTCAGCGTGAACCGGTGTCTAAAAACGCTCATCCAATCAAGGCAATTGTTTTGCCGGAAGTATATAAGGGGCGTCTAGAGAACATATTTTATAATGTTTCCTGGGGTGCCCTAATAATGTTAGTATGTTTTTAAGATTAGAAATAAAGCATTTTTCCTAGCCTGATTTTAGCCTCTGATTTGAACACTCTGTTTGAAGGGGCGTGTCTGCTGTGAGACTTCAGTGTAAACGCCCACTGCTGTGATTGGCTGACATGCTTGCATATGAAATAGCTAGCATTACATGTGGAACTCTCTCGAATACTTTTACTATTACAGCTATTGTATGTTTTTACTATTACAGCTTTAACGAATCGTGAGAAGTTTAAGTATTTAAATCTATTACCATCACATAAAAGGTTGCAGTGATGAGCATTGAGCAGATGACAGCCTGTTGATCGCATGAATGAAGATCTTATCATTGCAACACAGTTTCTGCACTCTCACTAATGATTTCACCAATGTAAACATGAGGTAAGTACAGTAAGAGCTTCGTTGTGCAGCGTAACAGCGTCATTGATTTCATAACGAGTTTTGGCAAGTGTCCAGATAAACTCGCGCTGTGTGATTGACAGCTTGGGCGATTGGAAAGGGATTGTTCTTTGATCGCTTTCTGTATATATTTTAATCACAGTTTAAATAAGATTATTTATATCCTACCAAGAGAAACTTGGCTTGATTTACTGATGCATAAACAGAATTGAACGATTTTGAGAGAAAGATTATCTGTCTGAACTTGAACAATTACACATCAGAAATTCACATAACCCACTGGTTCTTCAGAGGCTCGGATGAAGGAACTAAAAAAATACTTTTGTGTTAATTTGTACATCCAAACACTGAGCAACTGCCATGCTTCGCTCATTTGCAAGCCATGATGTCTCTCGAGGAAAAACCAATATCGCGCTCGCACAGCTCATTTTCTCATGGGCGGGCCAAATTCTCTTTGCGGGCAAAGACGAGAAAGGGGAGGTGACCTTTCCCCTTATGACGACATAAAGGGAAGATTCTAGATTCGCCCGTCTGAGCTTTCATTTTTTCTAAAATACCCAGGGCTTGGTTTACACCTATCAAAATGTCTGGCCACTGGGGGACCATAGGCAGGCTAGGGGAACTCATATTAATGTTAAAAAACCTCATAAAGTGAAATTTTCATGTCATGGGACCTTTAAATTAAAGAAACAGAAATGATACTGTACAAAAACATTCAGGAGAACATTATAGAGCAGTGTTTCTCATTGCGCGGCTTGCTAGCCTCCTGCGGTTCACTAAGCTTTAATTTGTGGCTCGTATGGCGGTAAATAATACGGTGATATGATGATGCAGTCAATACAGATATTTCATAAAAACATTAAAAATATTTAGGGCTATAAGATAACCCATCAAAAAACGTCTGCTCTATTACAAATCATTTATATTTAAAAAATACCCCAAACAGCGGCATTACAAGATGGAAACAGACTAGAAAAGATATTTAAACTTGATCTGCCCTTACGTCCATGACACTTGCTACGTTTACATGCAGCCAAATAATCCATTAGTAATTGGATAGATGGCTCAATTGGACTGAAAAGCCTTCATGTAAACACCTTAATCGATCCGAATGAGCTCGATCCAAATTAAATTTCGATCGAATTGAAAGGGGTGGTTTATTCCTTTTCTAATCCAATCAAGAGAACATGTAAATACTTTATCGGATTGAAAACCGAAACTGAAAGGACCGCGCATGCATGTGATAGAAATGAGTGTCCCGTCAGTCATTCTATAATTCTCCTTTCACTCAGAGTCTGTGAAGCGGTGTAGGACAATATCCCACCAGTCCTTGTTTCGGATTCTCATCTACAGACGACTGGTTTTGGGCGCGGGGAGGGGCATTTTTACTCTGTGATAAATATAAGCAGCACGGCACAACGGTTCATATACTCATTGTCTCTAAATTATGGCCAGGATAAATGGATATGACCAGAGGATAAATATTAAGTCTGCTGTTTAAAACAAATAAAGAACCAATGTAGGAGAGTGGTTATTAAAGGTAGGGTAGGTAGGATTTGTCTAAAAAACTTATTTTCCAAATTTGTTTAAACTTTATTTATACATCAATACATAATTAAAATGTAAGTACTCTGAAAAAGAAAGTATAAAAATCGAGTGTCTGTAGACCTCTCACGACTGTTTTAAAGACAGCTCATTATTTCCATTCACTCCACCCCCTCCCTTCTGGGCTCCTTACAAAGCCACGCCCCCAAAACACATGAACGCGCGACTCCGACCGCTGAGCTGAACACGCATTATAAGACGAGCGGAGAGGAAGGAGCACAGTGCATGGTAACACAGTCTCACCCCAAAACATCACGTACTGACGGGTCTTGACCATACGGCAACATACGACGAAAAGGGTACCCCTAAAACGTCCATATGTGACGATTCGGGTTAGGAAGCGCTGCTGGTGCGCTTATGTCTTCGTCTCATATGGACGTTTTAGGGGTACCCTTTTCGTCGTATGTTGCCGTATGGTCAAGACCCGTCAGTACATGACATTTTGGGGTGAGACCAGGTTGTGCATGTAGTGACATCATGTCAGAATCACATAATAATGTAATAAAAAAATCTAATGCTAATTGCTTATGAATATAAACAAATAAGATGTATTTTAGTACTCACTATCAACCTAACATATTGATATTGGTAAAGTTTAAATTTAAAATATATATTTTTTGATTCGCTAACGAGCTAGTTATATAAGCTAAAAACAGGTTGCATTGATACACTTTTTTACATTACCATCAGTTACATTGTGATGAAGATGAATTTCGTGTAAGATTCATAACATATACAGTATGGTGTTCTGCATGTAGGGGTGGGAGATATTGACAAAAATGAATATCTCGATATTTTTTTCCAATATCTAGATATCGATATTCAGGCGATATTTTTGCCACCCTTCAAAGAAATGTGTGCAAACTGGCAAAGAAGGTCCAGTTGGTCTTTTGACTTGCTGCATTTGACCTATATTATTGTAGGCTATAGAAAAAAAACAAAAAAGGAGCTAACTAAACAGAATCTTTGGCAGCCCCTACTTTTTCCACTTACAAAAAAAAAAAAAAACTTAACTAGGCACTTCTTGCAACAGTGATTATTAAATCAAATGACAATATTGTTGATGATCAATTCAAAGTAAAAAAAAAACATTTTCAAAATGGTATAAATCCATCCATTTTCCCCAAAACGCTATAAATCCATAATTTTTTTTCCCAAAAATGTATGGTTTGTCTTTTTAAAAACGTCTTTTGTCTTTTATTTTTCGTGTTTGCATTTATGAGGAAAAAACAATATTACGTGACAGTTCTCCATTATGGACGCGAGCGCTCTGAAAAGCGGCACTTAGACTTTCAAACTTTCACAGAGACCTCAAAACAGAAAGCACAAATCCTTTCTTTAAAACGAATTTCGTTTTGTATTAATTGTATCTTAATTTTAATATTTTTTTCATTAACCAATTTTCTGGATTACATACATAAAAATAAATATAGGTTATCAATCACAACATAAGGTGCTTGAACTGGAGATTATATCATCCCTCGCCTCACAGGCCTAAAAAATGTGAAATATATTTACAGAAAGCTGGTTCTAAACAAAACCATCCAAAACAAAATAAAACTATGTAGCCTAATAAATGTGCATTTCTCTGGTGCGTTCACTAGCCTACTGCGAAGATCGCGAGTCTATCGTCAACTTCATCTTTGCAGCCGACACAGAAATTAATAAACAATTAAAATGTCTTATTGCAATATTTTACATATTCATAATCATTACTTTTGCTGGATCTTTGAGGCAGCTTTTTAGGTTTATGGCGTTTTGGAAAAGAGCTCTTCACGTACAAACACCGTTTCACCAAGGCACAGCGGCCCTTCAGCACATAAGAACAAAAAGAGAAAAAGCACGGACTTACTACTTACGAAACTTTGATGTGGTTGAACAGGTGAAACAGTCACAAATTCCTTTGCAACTCAAACCTTCTCAGTACGAGTTATGAAGAAAGAGAACAGCATTACAGTTTTCAGCGCGTCCTCCTTTGATTGCTGTGTTGTGACTGGAAAAGTGCGTGCAGGAGCACATGCGCAAAACTTAGGTTTGTAAAATGCCCTTTTGTAAAATAAAAATAATTTTAGGGCGAAGCAGGAGGTCGTGCAAGAGGCCGTGGCGTGCAACTAGGGTCCGAGGAAGTAGAGGTCGAGGACGGGGTGGTCGCTGGAAATCCATGACGATATTGACAGGCGTTTTATTTCTTTGTTTATCCAAAGACTTTTTTGTTCATTACCTTTTCTTGTACTGTCTTCTTTTTTTGCCTTGTTTGCCTTCACTAACTGCATGCCGGTAATGTGAATTTTGATTGCTCTTTCTCTGACATTGTTTTGCTATTCCCAGGTTCCATGCCTCTTGAATTCCTCAAATCAAACGTGCGCGCGCAAGTGGGCAGATCCCGTGGCAAAAGGGTGGTTGCCATGGTTGCGAGAGAGTGACAGTCGCCTAAGCCAATCCTTTGTTTCGTCCCGAATGGAAATAATGAGCTGTGTTTAATGCAGATTAAAGGGTCTAGAGTCACTTGATTTTTATACTCTTTTTTTCAGAGTACTTACATTTTAATTATGTATTGTTTTATATAGAAAGTTTAAACAAATTTGCATTTTTTGTTTTTATAAAATCCTACCTACCCTGCCTTTAAGCGCAAACAGTGGGAAACATGTCAAAAAATGTATTCAGATTTGAAGCTTGTGACATATAAACTAGGGGTGGCACGGTTCACAAAACCCACGGTTCAGTTCGTATCACGGTTTTTGATTCTGTACGGTTCTTGTTGTTATTTTTTCTTTTAATCTTTAACACTCCAAAAATTTACTTCAGCATATGATATATAGCTTAATTATCTAATTATTTATTTCATAAATGGGGCATGTTTGCAAAACGCAGCTTCTCATTTCCCATTCCGAAGTAATATAGTGAGCGGTCACCGTGAGGAAACTTTCAGTGGCCCTGGAGGTCCATCCATCTGTAGTGAGAGCTACGTGGGCTGTGTCGGACAGTTCTTTGTCAACTTCTCCTCGTGTCTCGTCATCATAGGCATAATTTGCGGGTGGGACATGTCCCCACCACTTTTTGCCAGGGTCGATATATTGTCCCCACCACTTTTGAAACACGGCACGGATGTACCAATACAAATAAATAAAACATCTCCAGTTAAGTAGCAAAGTATTCGTTTCGTTAGTTTGTTAAATAAGAAGCAATCTAGCGCTGAAATGTGTTTTTTTATTTTTTATCAAGTGATCAAAGTGCTCGTTGCCGCTACAATCAGTGGTGTTGATACAGTGTTCTCTTGTGACACGCCGCACAGTCTTCACTCGGACGCGCGCTTCAATCCGTTGAGGAGACTCTCTATTCGTTCCGGTGAAATCACAAAACAAAATTCACACAAATCTGTCCCTGCTTGATATACAACCACTGATAAACATAATCGGTTTTGATGAAAAAAATAAAAATAAATATGAGTGCAGATTAGAACTCAGAACCTATGACACGCTTGGCAAAAGTTCTGTCACTGGACCATTAAAGTACATACGTGAAACAGTCGATCTATGTAGCCTATTTATTCACGTGAAAAAACAACATATAGTGGAGTAGATCTCATTAAATGTCTAAGTAAACCCAGTGTACTATTTAAATCGATTGCTGGACATCGTAATGTTATTCTGCAAACATCTGATTTATGATGCAGCATTGTATTAGCACGGGCACGAGGCTACATTGCGCATGCGTCGAACCGTGCGACGCACACACACTCCGAACCGAGACAAGCGGATGTTTTTTCATGTACCGTGCCACCCCTAATATAAACACACACATCATCACTCATTCCAGCATTAAGGAAATCCTGCTTCTTATTTTTTGTCATTAAGGGAAATCATCTTGTCTCAGTTACAAATTTAACTGGTAAATGATAAAGAAATACCTGTGACAGCCTCACCCCAACTGGGGGTTTTACTTTATGGGAGTATATGTTAAAGCAAATTCACAAGAAAAGATTAGATATAAGTTTTCTATACAAATAGAGTATAGTTGCTCTGGTTGCTTTGACACGTGTCTGGTGAGGGAGGCTAGGGTTAGTTAAATCTTTCTTGCCCAGCGAGCAAGAAAGATTTGGAGCCACTAGACCTCCAACCTCCACAGAATCACCCGTTTTAAACAAATGCTGAACAGAGGAGAGTCTTCTGGAGAAAAGAGATGATGCTATTGGGGAACACCTCTGTGTGAATCACAGCAATCATATTGACTGGCGACAGCCTATGACGTCACTACTAGTGCGACTCGGAAGTATATAAGGGGCGACTAGAGAACATGTCATCCACTCATCATCTGAAGGGACTGTTCAGCAGGCATCCCAGAGGCATGGTGAAAGACGCAGTGTCTTGTTCCCTGTTCTCAAGGAACATAGGTTATAGTTGTAACCTGAGACGTTTCCTTTTGAAAGAGAACTTGCACTGCGTCGATGACGCTATGGGGAATGAAATACCAACCCCCTATGTTGAGGGGAGCGGATGCCAATTATGGCTGAGACAGAAACGTCAGAAAATGGCAGTTTCACTGAACTGCCAAACACTCCCCCTTCGGGTCACATACAGGCTGTGACAGTATTCCCTACGGGAAGCAAGATTTAAATGCAGCCGAGCACGCCTACGTCTCTCTGAACTTTCCCACCACCGCCTCGAAGGAGGTGCCGAAAAGTTCAGAAGGTGACACTGGTGCAACGAAAAAATGAAAGGCCTTTTCTTTCTCCCCAATGTCAGCCAAGTTCAACCACAGATGCCTCTCCGTGGCCACCATCGCCGCCATCGAGTGTCTGAAAGCGACGGCTGTTTGTTTGGTGGCCTGGAGAGTTAAATCTGTGGTGTGCCACAGCTCGTTCAATGCGTCAGGGGAAAGACCCTGACCTTGGTCCATAACTTCAGCCTGCTATGCTTGCAACACAGCCATTGTGTTCAAAGGCAGCATCAGCCTGAACCGCCCTCAGGTATGCCCTGCCATTTAAGCGTGTCATTTTTATCCCCTCAACGTCAGCGTAGTTCACTTGCTGAAGGCGATGGATGCGCGCTGAATACGGGTTCTTCCATGCCTTTTCGATCTAATTGTGTAGATCGGGCAGGAATGGAAGGCACATGGGAGCTGGAGCGTTATGGCCGGAAAGAAACTGCTCTTCAAGTCTGCCATGAGCGGTCTCTTCCCTCGTGTGCTCCAACGACAGCTGAAGCCTCGCTACATAACAATCATAAGTCAACATACGCGGGGCAGGGTGGATGTGAGGGTTCGGGTTGTAAATCCTCTTCACCTTCATCAGCCATCTCCTTTTCTCTTGGGCTGTCCAGCAGAGCACTCGCTGCCGGATCAGAGGATGACAACACATCCTCATTCGGAAGCTCAAACTCATGAGCCTCCGAGGGGCATGAGAGACTAACACCTCTCTCTAACTCCTTGGCGAGCTCCCTCTGAGAACCCCATGATTTTAGTCTCCGCTCTGTGTGTGTCATCAGGTGTCAAATATCTTGGACACGGATCCACACACTTCCTGAAGCGTTTTTCACAAGTCATAATTACCTTTTGAAGTTTCAGGTTGAAGCGTAAAAACAAAACAGTCCCTTAAATTCTATAAACAGTTTTGGACTAAATTTCTTGTTGTCAATATATGAGATTTTCCCGGAAAATAGAGACTTTACATTTTAAATGCATATATTTGTTAAGTTTCTTTAGTGATCTTGTACAAGTTCACTAGCATATAGACGTGGACTAAAAGATATTATGATTTCATGGGGTCTTTAAATGAAACACTGAGAAGCTTCTCACCATCAGTATTGCAAAGAATGTCAGATGTGAACACGAGCACTTTATGGTGTCATCGTCGATTTTTACTGTCTCACAGCCGGACGTCGTCCATGTTAGATTTCCTTCAAAGAAAAGAGAGCGGCAAATGAAATTGATTATTTGAAATAACTTGATGGGATCTGATCAATACATCCATAAGTGAATTTACCTTTGCCATCCCAAGAACTGCAGGATGCATTACCGACCTGTAAGAACACGTTTGATTTTTATTTTGCTTTCACGGTGTCTGGTCATTATTTAAAATAAATAAATAAACTCTTTAAAAAAAAACGTCATTACCAGATTTTTCCGTTTAATGAACATTTCTATATTATTGGTAAGGTTGGAGATATTGGCGCCCATCGTTATTCCATAAACCTCATTGTTCAAAACCGTTTCATCCTAAATAAGAAACCATACAAGAATTAAAAAGCAATCATTAATAATCAAATATAAACGTTTGAACAGAGCAGATCAAGAAACATTTGTCTAAACGTTGATAATGATAATAATGATGATAATGCACACGTTACCTTATTACCCATATTTTTGAACCTTAAAACTCCAACAAATGCACTTCCATTGTTTTCAAGACGTGATTTATCAAAGGCCTCGCTGGGAACATTTACAGACCAGGGAAAGTCTGTCTTCAGGTTATTCTCAACAACCTGTCGATTTTAAAGAATAATTAGCACTGATAAATCAAGAATCCTAGTCAGATGGACATGCTTTAATGCTTCTCAGGCCTTACGTTGATCAAGTTCTGATTTGGAGAGTAGCATATTTTAATGTCTTTGCTTTCTATGTTCTTGGCTTGTCTTTGGAGAACACCAATAGTATCCCCCATCACAATCGCCGCATTGCTTTTATTTCTTTTTTCCATCTCCTCCACCAGGGAGTCCATGTTCTCCATAGTCTCTCTGAAAAGTTGATTGAATCACTTGGTATTCTGTACTAGAGTTTTAGACTTTATTGAAACTGGTAACCGCACACTTACTGTACTTTTGAGGGTTCACTCTGGTCTGTTGTATTTAGAACAAATTCAGTCTCGTGTTTTGGAACAGTGGGAGCTACATTCTTAGTTGTCTCGGTTGGTGTGACACCGGTATTTGGATTGTTAGTGATGGTTTGTGACACTGGTGTGACATCGGTATTTGGATTGTTAGTGATGGTTTGTGACACTGGTGTGACATCGGTATTTGGATTGCTAGTGATGGTTTGTGACACTGGTGTGACACTGGTATTTGGATTGCTAGTGGTGGTTTGTGACACTGGTGTGACACTGGTATTTGGATTGCTAGTGGTGGTTTGTGACACTGGTGTGACACTGGTATTTGGATTGTTAGTGGTGGTTTGTGACACTGGTGTGACAGTAGTTGATCTTTCATCAATGCAGTTGTCACAAATCCATTCACTCCCGTTCAAATACAGAACATATTTGCTTCTTTCTTGCGCTTCAACACAAAGAAATAAATAAGGAATGGATTTGAATTATAAATCTGTGCAATTGTGCAACAACTGAAAGATTAAAGAAAGTGTTCTAATATGTCATATATCATAGGAAACATTGTTATTTCAGCATTATACAGTTGCATGTTCATCATATACACTCAGAAAAAAGGTTCAATGTGGTTCTATATAGAACTCTAGGGTTCTTGACTCTTTAAAGAGCCCTTGATGTCAGAAAGGTTCTATATAAAGAGAAATGTCTTAGAATGATCGCATAATACTGTTGTTTAATGGGTTAAATCAATTTTTAATTGCAATCATAATTGCACTAAACAATGTCAACTTCTCATGAATGAATTACTCATGCTTGTCAAGGAAAGCTCAAGGAACCCTTATATTACCCTAATCTTATAACTTAATGATTTTTAACTGGAGAAAAGACATATGTTGTAGGCCTACTTTATTTATTTTGATTGATTGAACTTTGATGGGTGTGTGAAACTGTAAGTAGTTCATAGACACTGACTCACCGCTGCATGAACCATAGCCATAAGTAGCATTTTTACATCTCTCTCCAGGATCAACAAGCGGGATTTCCAAACAACCTCAATAAACCATGACAACACATAAATGTGTCAGACACAGTGGTATGACTTGTACATCTTTGTATACTATAAGAACAGCATGAAGGTATTAAAAGACAGGAATAAAACACTACAGAATGTCCGTGAATACCAATCACAAATGTTACAAGGCAACCAGTAGTGGTAACAGTCTCCAGTTTACCGTAGTACCACCGAATGTACACAGGGCACCATCAATTACTGGAAAGTTGCATCACGAATGCTCCACTGTTTTCACCCTTATTAGTTGGTGCTCAGAAAAGTCACTCTTCATTTGCATAAAGTTAAACGTATCGCAACGGTCACTGTCGCTTGTTTCACCAGAAATCGCCGGCTCTGCATTGAAATGAATGTGATCATGTCACTTTGTGACACTGCCACATTAGTTTAGGTACCATTACTTAAAATTCATTCAGGAGTAGACATGTCTGTAGGTTTCATACAATATCTGAGTGATATGTATATGTACTTATTTATATGTATTTATCATGTTTATTTTTATTTAGACATGGGTGTTTTGTATAAGGTCACTGCTGGCTGATACGCCTATCACCGCGCACCCAAACTTAATGATGTTTTATAAACAAAGTTCGGGAGGAGCATGTTCAAATAATCAATCAACCAATCTATCAATCATCTCATCAAACAATTACCATGTCTACCTTATCAGCATGAGAGGAAGCATATATATATTCACTCTGTCAACTCACCTAACTTCCTTGACAGTTTCAGCATCCCTCCACCACCCCGACTCCTCACCCTTGGCTTGTTCTTTCACAGCCAGGAATACGGGGGGAGTACTCTGGGTTCGGGCCGTATACCGAGTCCGGAGCCCTCTCCTCGGACAGCACGCCAAATACGCATTTATTCTATCTGACTTATTTGTAAGTGTGAACTAGTGAATTTATATATATAGGGGGCGGTCTGAAGAGAGAGGGGGGTGTGTGAGACGAGAATGAGCGCGCCAGTACTCAGTTGCTGCAGCTACTAGTTATTGTAAACTGTTTTTTTTCGGTGGTAAATAGAAAGAAAACATCACTACTGGGAAAACGGACTGCATGTAAGCTAATCGCCGCTTGTAGTGTGGGGAAAACGAGTGTGTTACCAAACGGAGGACGCGACAAAATAGTCTTCACAGACGGCTGGCTGGACTTATTCACCGGAGTTGGTGAGATCGATTGGTTTTGTTCTTTCTCCTATTTGCGTGGTATAACAGCAAGCCAACGATCGCATTTTTCATTTGGTGTGTGGATTACTTGTTTGCTACGTCATGAGACAATTTACCGGCATCGGCCTTGGATTATTATACACACTCTCGCGGGCGTCCTGGTAAAGGACAGGATATCTTTTATTTAGTTTGGACTTTTAGGGTGTTTTCGGGACTGAAAAAAAAGGACATTGAAATGATTTGGGGTTGTGTGGGTCATTTAATGTGTGAAAATATAAAGCGCTGTACTGTGAGCAAATACTGGTTTATTGTTTGGAGCGTGTTTTCCTTTGATGCTGGTAGACCGAAGATACTGTTTGTCAATGTTATAGTTTGTTATTGTTAATCTGGTCAATCTTTCAAAAGAACCCCTTGTGTGTCTTAGATAACACAGCCTAAGTTAAAAGGTTGATTGTTACAACTTTGTCGCTGGCGGTGTGTCGATCCCATGATTTACTCCCCCTCAAGCCATCCTAGGTGTATATGACTTTCTTCTTTTAGACGAATCAGAGTTCTATTAAAAAATATCCTGGTTCTTCCCAGCTTTACTGTATAATGGGAGTGAATGGTAACTTGAGATTTTTAAGCCCAAAAAAGCACATCCATCCATCATTAAAATAATCCATGCGGCTCCAGGGGTTAATAAAGGCCTTCTGAAGCCATGGGTTTTGTAAGAACTTTATAAACTATAATCACTGGCCTCCTCCAGTAATGGCCGTATGCAAGTCTAGTTCCGGCGGGAGAGTGACCTCTGACCTGACGCATGACCTCTGACCCGACACATGACCTCAGACCCGACACATAACATATTGATGAACACGGAAGCACAGAGTATAGAGCAAAACAAAACACCGGTCATGAATTAGAAGTCTAAAACAAGAATTTTAAAGAGATATGTGGGAGGAGCTTGAGTTTGTTTGAACCATGAGAGGTGTTGACTCTCACCTAAGCTTACGCTACTCCTACATCCTACATCATGCGTCGGGTCAGAGGTCATGCGTCGGGTCAGAGGTCACTCTTCCGCTGGAACTAGACTCGCGTACGGCCGTTACCGGAAGCCAGTGATTACAGCTTATAAAGTTATAAATATGGATATTTTTTATTACAAAAATGCATGGCTTCGCTTCAGGAGGCCTTTATTAACCTGGAGTCGTATGGATTACTTGAGGGTGAGTAAATCATGGGCTTATTTGTGGATGAACTCTTTAGGCCGGGTAACCAAAGAGTTTCTGGTCCCCATTGACTTCCATAGTGTTTCTTTTTTTCCGACTATGGAAGTCAATGGGGACCTGCAACTGTTTGGCTACCAAAATTCTTCAAAATATCTTCTTTTGTGTACAACAGGTTTGGAACAACTTGAGTGAGTCAAAGATGACAGGATTTTTTTTTTTTTTTGGCTGAACTATCCGTTTAACAAAACATACTACACGCAAGCAAATGAAGCCAGAAAATGAATGCAACACGTTAAATTGCATGTTGAACATTTTCTTTATACAACTGGTACAAAGAAAACATTTAACCTCCAATTTAGCATGTTGCATCCATATTCTAGGCACATCTGCTTGTCTATATAGCTAAATTATGTATCATCAGTGATGTATACTGAATTCCATCTTTTAATATCACTGTCATAAGTCATGTTCACGTTAAGCATTTTAGAATGCCCCTATTTTTTGTTATTTATTTATTATTATTATTTTGCCTATTTATCATGTCATTTAAATTTTTTCAATACATGCTTTTCACAAAATTCCTTCAGTTCTCCCTGCAACATAGCCTACAGTACTTTGTTTTTATATGATCCTTATCTTGATATTTATGCTAATATATCCAAATATATATGGTGTCGTGTTGATAAAAAAAGAAAGGTGGCAAAATGCATGGAGTTTTGTGGTATTGTTACTAAACCTAGTCTTAAAACTGGACTTTCCCATTGAAAGGACAATGTAAATTCTTGAACAAGTCTAACCTGCCTCATCGTAATATGTAGACGTGGACTTTAGAACGAATGAGGTTTCTACTTTTATTTTTATGCTATTTCTATGCTTGTAGATAACCTTTTCAATGGAAAGCAAAGTGCAATGTATCTGATTGCTACGAAAAATAGGATTATACTGTAGAAAAGGGCAAAATCGTACTTACTGGAGCTTTGATGACTTGCATTGCAGGTGGTGTTGTTGGTTGTCGGGGTGTTGTTGGTCTGACAAGTCGCAGTATGATCTGGATCAAGGAGAAGGAAAGAGATGGAATTGCTAAATATCACTAATCTAAACTAGTGTAAAATAGTCTGTGGTTGTTCCATGACCTGCTGTTTCTCAAGAACTCATTACATACAGACTCCATTCAAATAATCTGATTTGTATAGGCTATAGTTTCAGTCTTGCGTTTGTTCTATTTTAGCTTTGCATTGATTGATAGAATGTTCAGAATTCAAAATATTACCAGCAGTGATGACGTCATAATGACTGACAGCAGCGATCGATCACTCATGAAAACACAGAAGTATACCTGTACTCATGCGGTGTTGTGTGTGTTACACTGTATCTGACGACACGCACCCGTTAAATTCAGGACCGCTGATGGCAGACATTTAGATTCATCTTGTAAAAACCACATTTTTATGTCTTTAACCATCTCATTCATTCTGACTTTATATTTCCCCAAGTTGTTTGTTATGTTGAAAATGGATGTGTTGCAGTGTCCTGGAAACAAGAACATTTGAACATTTTACATTTGTTGAAAAAAAAATTGGAACTCAAGAATGGTTTGTAAATAAAAAATATATGCAGGTATTACCCAGTGTATTAATCAATAACTAAAATGATCATTTTCTTCAATTGATAAAATAAATATTATAAAAAATATTATATATATATATATATATTAGGGGTGTAACAATATATCGTGTCTCAATATATCGCAATACAAAAATGCAACAATATGTATCGTGGATAATGACAATATGTATCGTGGATAATGACAATATGTATCGTGGATAGTTCACCCAAAATAAAAATTACCCTGTGAGAAAAAATTGAAGTTTTCAGAGTCAGTACTACATTAAACTACAATATATTATGTTGAATATAATGTATAATAATGGGGGAATATTAGTGGGTCCTGATAATGCTTATGTTATAAGTCTTATGTTACCAGTAAAACGTGGCCTACGTTATTTTAAATATATCTAGCCAGTGACAGAGTGCAAGCATATTCGTCTAAAATAATTCAGTATTTTCAGGTTCAGAATCATGAATATATTTATTCTGGTGTTACCATTGTCCAAGCCTATTCATTTACACCCACAATATTATATCAAATTTAGCATTTAATCAACAGTAAAAATGTTCTTAACCTTTTATTATATGTCTTGGAGTATCGCAATAGTATCGTATCGTGAGTTCAGTATCGTGATATGTATCGAATCGTGAAATTAGGGTATCGTTACACCCCTAATATATATATATATATATATATATATATATATATATATATTTATATTTATATTTATATTTATATTTATATTTATTTTATCAATATTTTATTTTATCAATATATATATATATATATATATATAATAGAAAACTTAAATAAAATGACAAATTTTGCCTTGGCAATTAACTGACATAAAATAGGCCTAAGTTTAAGTTGAAGTACTAAATATCTCAAATTAAAACAAATAAATGTAAATTAAACCTAAATATAAACTCTTAAATATAACTAAAACTAATAAAAGTGATGAAATAACATAACAAAAGTATTAAAACTTTAACCAAATTTAAAATGCAAACTGACAGTATAAAAAAAAAAAAGCTAATTCAAAATATGAATAAAAATTATAACAGTATAAAACACAAAGTTAACACTGTTACCCTGGGAACTGGTGTTCATTTTGACGGTCATTATGCAAAAATCCCCTATCAGCATTTCACAAGCTGATGGACATGTCAGGTTTATAGCTGGAATAAAAAGGCATTATCTCTATGAATATGTCAGTTGTCACAAGCACTTTCGGAAATAAATATGCAGTTTATTTCACATCTACCTGCGCAATTTGATATAGTTGCATCTGTCAAATTTTCACCAATGATCATTATTTTCGAGCTGGCTGCACAAACAAACACAACATAATCAGGCTATGTGCATTGAACAACATATTCACTGGAATTATAGACTTTTTTTGAAGTTTAAAGCAGCATACTTATCTGGCGTGAAGCACAACAGACGATCATCAGCCACAGCAAATTCTGCTTTTCCTGAGACATAATTCCCCAAAACAGCCTGAGAGAGACACAAGTTGAATTTTCTTTTCTGCAGATATTGGTAGTAAATCTTAATTCTTAAAGCACTTTATATTTACATTCTTGAGATGAAAAGTCCACAGTCCAAGAGGAGAGAGATTTGTATCCGTTCACATATGAAGCCGTACGATTATGATCCGCAGCTCAGAGCCGCTGGAACAGTGACGTACAGTTCATTTGCAGACATGCAAATCATGTGTTTGTGGACTTGAACTGTGAATGTCAGTATACTTTTACATTTAGGTCCAGTTTATCATGTCATATTTGTTCACAGAGAACTATATAAATATAAAATATACTATCTACACTGTCAAAAGTTTTAGATTGGTAAGATTTTAATGTTTTTAAAAGAAGTCTCTTCTGCTCACCAAGGCTGCATTTATTTGATAAAAAAACAGTAAAAACAAAAAACAAAACAAAAAACAGTAGGCTAATATTGTGAAATATTATGACAATTTAAAATGACAAATTAAAAAATGTTCTGTAATTTATTCCTCAGATGAAAGCTGAATTTTCAGCATCATTACTCCAGTCTTCAGTGTCACATGATCCTTCACAAATCATTTTAATATGATGATTTTATGCTCAAAAAACATTCATTATTATTTTCAATGTTGAAAACAGTTGTGTACAATTTTTTTTTTCAACATTCTTTGATGAATAGAAAGTTCAAAAGACCAGCATTTATTTAAAATAGAATATTTTCTAACATTATAAATGTCTTCACTGTAACTTTTGATCAGTTTAACTCATCCTTGATGAATAAAAGTATTGATTTATTTTATTTCACCCCCCCCCCAAAAAAATAAATTAAAAAGGGTAGTGTTTAATGTTACAAAAGCTTTCCATTTCAGATAATGCTGTTCTTTTGAACTTTCTATTCATCATAGCATCATGAAATAAAAATGTAAAAAACGGTTTTCAACATGGATAATAATCATAAATGTTTCTTGAGCATCAAATCATCATATTAGAGTGATTTCTGAAGGATCATGTGACACTGAAGACTGGAGTAATGATGCTGAACATTCAGCTTTGATCACAGGAATAAATTACACTTTACTATATATTCACATAGAAAACAGCTGTTTTAAATTGTAATAATATTTCACAATACGACTTTTTGATCAAATAAATGCAGCCTTGGTGAGCAGAAGAGACTTCTTTTAAAAACATTAAAATCTTACCGATCTAAAACTTTTGACCGGTAGTGTATGTATATACTATATAGCCTAAAACTAAATAAATACTTATACTAAATACAAATAAATAATATATTTAATAATAATAGCAATCTTGACATCATGTATCATAAGATTCAAATGAATTCTTTGAAAGAAGGAAACAATGTGTTCTTTGTTAAGTGCGTTTTCCACAGAAAATGATACTTGTTTTGTTATTTCTGTCACGCAGTGAGTGACATTCAGATATTTATCAGTTTGACTAGTGTGATGTTTTTACATGAGAGCCACTGAAAGTTCATCATGATGAATAATCTTTCTGGCTCTACTGTCTTTTTAGAGCCTGTGGTGGCAAACAAAATTTCCAATAGTCTTTGATGAGGTTTATTTTCTTGCAAGAAAAGGTCAGCAGTCGTACAGTCCACACATCCTTTCTCCTTTATAGTCTGGACTCCCAGAATGTTATCTTTCTAGGCCAATGATGGTATTTTCAACCATACGTGGAACATTCTTACACTCATCACTTCATCATATTCCTTGAGTGGATCGAGGCCCTCCTGACACGTACCAACTCTTTACCATTCCAATACAATTCCCTATTAGAATAACGTTTGTGTGTGCTCTTTTACTGTCATATGATGGTCACACACATCTTAAAGAAAAAATGTCTTCCACAAGCTGCTTTACAGCATAATTTAATTCCATTTGCATCATTATTACTGTAAAGCCGCTGTAAAACAAAATACTTTATATAAAGAAAAAAGGGACTTAAAGGGACAGTTTTTTGCCGTTGTTTAAAACAATCTTTATAAAGTGCTATAGAACTAAAGCATATGCGGGTATTTTGTGCATTTTAATCAACCAAATATGTATCTATATCTGTGTATGATTTACCTTCTCTAATAAGCATGCAAATATCTGACGTGTGGACTTTAGTTTCATCCTGAAGATGCAAATTTGTTCTCTATAAGAGGTTCAGTATAGTTTGTGTCTCTGATATGCTCATGTTCAAACATACAAGACAGCAGGATGATTATAACATTAATAAATCTAACATAACTAATGTTCAGCACAATTCAATTCTCCCACAATAACAGTATTTTAGCAACAATCAACAGATATGTGGTAACTATTTCCACTGAGTGCAGTCGTAGTTTTATGTAGAAAAACATCATTTTAAATGATTCTCCCCTTCAAAATGGACATTTATCTTGTTGTTTTTAGGCCTGATTAGGTTAGAATATTATAAAACTCTTCACTGGATAATGATTGCTAATATCTCAAAGATGTTTGAGCCAAAAATCTTTCAACATTTTCAAATGGACTAATAACAGCATGGGCCCTATCTTGCACCCAGCGCAATTGACTTTGTACACCGACGCATGTTTCATTCCTATTTTGCACCCGCGCAAAGCGCGCTTTTCCCTCCACAGAAGCACGTCGCTAAACTAGGGAATGAACTTGCGCTCTCTGGGCGGTTCAGCGCAAAAAAGGAGGCGTGTTTTGGCGCAAACGTTCCCTGGTGCTATTTTACTGTTCCATAAAACAATTGCGCCACTGGCCAGAAAAAACCTAGTCTAAAGTCAGTGGTGCGTTGCGCGTTGTTCATTATGCTATTTTAAGGGCGCATGCTTGACCATAATGTATAGAGTGCACAAACGCTCATACACTGTGATTCTCTAATCTACACAGAAGCAGCAGTTTTCATTTTTGCAAATCATATTGAGGGGATAGATAGATAGATAGATAGATAGATAGATAGATAGATAGATAGATAGATAGATAGATAGATAGATAGATAGATAGATAGATAGATAGATAGATAGATAATTTATTATAAATATAATAATTTATTATAAAAGCATACATCTAGCTTACACATTTACCCACATTATTATATGCCTGTTTAGCCGAAGCTAATTTGGGTGTGTTTCTCCATCCCCAATGTCACTTCTCTCTCTTTTACGGCCGTGACGAGAGCGTCGGTCTCCTCGGCTGTGAACCGCTCTTGACGCGCGCCTGGCAAATCCGCCATTATAATAGCAATACGCCAAGGAAAAAGTGCGTCTGCTCTTAAAGGGAATGTGAGATGATGCTCTGATTGGTTTATTTCACGTTACGCCCAAACCACACCTATGAATAATGAAGCTACTTCAGACCAACCCCTTTTAGATTTGCGCCCGGCGCAAGAGTCATTTATCCCGCCGGGAAAATAGCAACAGCGCCGAGACCCGCCCACAAAGTTACTTGCGCTTTGCGCTTTGACACTTGCGTTTCAGATCGTTAAAATAGGGCCCCATATGTCTTTAGTACAGCGTAATGTTTGTGAGAATAAATATTATACTACAGGGCTGTTGAATGCTTGAATCTGATTGGTTGATTAACGTTCTAAGGTTCTTATTTTTAGTGAAACACAAGGCTAAAGTAGTTCCCTTTCAGTTCGGTCATGTTCGACGTAGTCCTACGTTTTCAAAGGAAGAGTTTGTGGGTCCAGACTGGCGGTGTGCGACCCAGTAAAGCCTTGCACCCCTCAGCCACCTCTTGTGCCAGCCGGAAGTTGGGTGCGGTTCGAGGACCCGGTCACGCCTTCTCACACACTCTCTGCCGTTATGTAGAGACAGGTAAGTGTTGCACCACACACTCAGACCCCGCTTCGGCCCGCCTTCGGAACTTCTGAGCCGGGTCCCTGTCCTCTACCTCGCTGCCTCACCCCGAGTACATCTGTGGTACCCTTGGTCCCCCTGGGCCGGTTTGTTGAAGCACTAGAAAGTGCTCCTAACCGATCCAGCTGGTTCCTCCGTGGTGAGTTACGACCAATCTTGGACCTGTGTTTCTTGAATCGGGCCCTTTTCAAAACTTCCGTTCAAGTTGCAAACACGGAAATGCTTTTCCCGATGCTCCGTCCCCGAGATTGTTCTGCAGCATTCGACCTGAAGGACGTGTACTTCAGATCTCTACCCCCGTCATGCCTGCGTTCTTGTGTTCAAAGGGTCGAAGTCTCAGTCAGTACAAGTCTCTCCCTTCGAGTGCTACATAGCCAGTTCTTCAGGTCAACTGGGGAAGAGTAAACTCGTCCACGGACTGAGAATCTCTTTTCCGGTTTGGAGATGGACTCGGTCTAACACGTACCTCAAGAGGAACGTGTCCGGTCGGTGCTAGACAGAAGTGAGAAAGGGTCCCACTGAAACTTTTCAGAGGCTCCCGGGGCATATGGCAGACGCAGCCACATAGGTTGGCTTCCTCCACATAGGTTGGCGTTCTCAACATAGGTTGGCGTTCTCAACATAGGTTGGCTTCCTCCACATAGGTTGGCGTTCTCAACATAGGTTGGCGTTCTCAACATAGGTTGGCTTCCTCCACATAGGTTGGCTTCCTCCACATAGGTTGGCTTCCTCCACATAGGTTGGCTTCCTCCACATAGGTTGGCTTCCTTGTCTAGGCACTGGAAGGTGGCAGCTCTAGTGCCGTTTTAATGGGGATCCCAATCAGTTGGTACGTCCGACTACATTGAACGTGACTGAACTGAAAGGGAACGTATGTATGTAGTCCCGTCGCCACTATTGCTGGACCACCGCTGACTCCGGGCTCCGCTCGGCTCCTGATGCGTGCATCCACTTCTGTATTTATACCCTCGCTGCGGGGCGGAGCGTGTGATGCAATTCACGCACGCCAATATGCATTGGCTCATTTGAACAATAATCGAATGACAGGCTCCCTAAGCGTGATCCCAATCAGTCAGTACGTCCGATTAGGGTTACATACGTAACCGAGATGTTCCAGCAGGTCTCGACCGCATTACAGCTCTATATCACTTCGCCACATGATTTCAGTGATTTCAAAGGACTTTACAGCCGACAACAGTGAAAAAAAACAAAACACACAATGACACTGACCAAGCAAATAAATATAGTAAACAATAGGGGGAAAAAAAAACTAATTATTTTGTCACAAAATTATGTTTTATTATGTACAGAAAGCACTTGCTTTCTCCCGCTCAAACACACACATACATACACACTTGCTCAGAAATGTGTTGTCAGCGCCGCTCTGATGATTTTATCAGTAAAATAGTTTATCAGTAAATAGTAAATATGATATTTCTCACTAGAGACGCTGCAGTCGAGCCTGTGTGTCACTGTTGAGAGACACACAGGCTCAGGTCATTCTATCTCTCTCTCTCTCTCTCTCTCTCTCTCTAATAACTACATTAATAACTGCATTACAGTTTTTCTCAGTCGCTTTGGTGCATTTCTCACATCACTATTTACATTTGCACAACAGTTAATGCAGTTCTCAAAACAATTAGTACAAACTGCAAAACCTAGTTGATAACCTGCAAAAGCGTGTCACTCGCTCAAAATGGAGAGCTCATTCCTCAAAAGCAAGTATTGATGTCAATGAAAGTGTCAGTGTCATCAAGATGAAAAGTCCTGACACCATTATTGATGAACAAGATAGTCAAATGGCTTTGTCACGTTTTCATTATGACAGTTTACTCTGTAAATGTTTTCCAATGCAAAAAAGTCAGATCTTGGTGACACTGCCTGAACATGCTCGAGACAGCACTATATACTATTTGCACAGCCATTTGAAAAATACAGTAAAGTTACACATTACTGTATTTAGTGAGGTAACTGAGTACAAGACACTGAATATGTATGTTTCACATTTTCACTGCATATGCTCTTTGCAATTCTAATTTGTTCACAGCATTGTGCAAAAGAAAAAATACACCTTTATTTACAACAAACATAAACTCCCTTTGGGTAGAGCTGTGCACAACTGTAAATACAGTTTTTCTCAGTCGCTTTGGTGCATTTCTCACATCACTATTTACATTTGCACAACAGTTAGTTCAACCTCCACAACATTTAGTCATGTGTGCACATGTAGTGAATGGAGTTTTTCATGGTAACTGTTCCAGCAAACTTTTATTTGTTCAATAATTAAATCGGTTATATTAGTCAAAACAATTACTTTAAACATTCTCAATGCAATTTTTATTTTGCTCTGCAACAAGGAAAATGTGTATTTTTATTTATAATTAACATTTTGAGTTTGTTCTGTGAGTGACGTCATTGATAATGGACCGGTCGCGCCTGCTCTCTCAGAACAGCCTGTGACTGGAGAGAGTCAGGTATGTCTGTATAGTGCTCTTCAATTAAGAGTAAAATATACTGTATAAAGTGATGTTCGAAGTCAATATTTATCATAGAAATGTCATGAAACCGAAACAAGTTGATATATTCACTTTTCTGAGTACAGTTTGATACATTTTCGGAGTTTTATTAACGCACGTGTTTGTTTGATGTTGCCGCCCGCGCGCCAAACTAGAGTGCGGGTTTTTCCCTGTAAATACATTTCTTGAAATATAATTTTGGTGGATTGAGTCTGTAGAAACGTTGTTTTGTATATTGAATGTCTGTAACTTTAGTTTGGATGCTAGAATGTATGTTTATAGCCATATGTGTGACCTGTATTTGATGAATTGCAGTTTCTGTAATGGAGGACAGTACTTAATGTGTCTTTTCTCATACATCCTTCAGCTGACAGAGAGAGTGAACCTGAAGGCGTGTGTGTTAATTGTCTGTCCTCTTGTCAATAAACTGCAGGTATGTTTAACAACAATAAGGGAAAAAAACCACTATACGATCTAACAAATTGAGACATTTTGACTAAAATCTTAATGTAATAATATGTACTTTTAATGGAATTTTATTTCTTTAATTTGATTTTTGTGAATGTGAATTTCCATAAATAAGACACAGAGAAAATGATTGTTGTAAAACAAGACTTTATTGTATAAAACCAGAACAGCCTGTGACTGGAGAGAGTCAGCTGACAGAGAGAGTGAACCTGAAGGCGTGTGTGTTAATTGTCTGTCCTCTTGTCAATAAACTGCAGACGTGGTCCACCGAAGCCAGTGGTGTCGTGGGGGTTTTCTTGTGGTGTGAGACGAGATCCGCTACAAATTGGTGCCGTGACCCGGATTTCAAGAGATCAGCCATCGCAGATCGCCGGGAGCAACTTCCGCAGACATCACCAGTCAACAGAACTTTTGTGGTAGATAAGCAGTGTGACTTAAACATGGACAGTTACAGATTTACACACAACAAAACACAAGAACACTTGCCAGTTGCAGATGTTAATCCTGCAAACGTAACACCTGGTTGTGTAAGGAGTAGTGTTTTAAGCTCGCAGAGGTTCTCTACTGGAATGGGGAGGGGGGCCCAGTTAAATAGTATGCTAGAACAAAGCATGGTAGCCACTCCAATACATCTAGCCACTCCAGTACGTCCCTCGACCAGTAGCCCAACTATGCAAGGCATGAGTAGTGACACAACAGTGCCTCATGGAGAAAGACTATACTGCCCCCCAGTGGGCGAACCAGTGAATCAGTGGCAAACGATGGCAGATTTAATGAAGCAACTGGGTAGCGAAATAGGGAACCAAATTTCTGCAAACCTGAGATCTGCAGGGCAAAATCCCCAGAGAGATTATGTTAATGCCCAACAGCCTTCACCTCAGAGTCCTGATTTGTCAAATTTGAACCTAATTGTTAGGCATCAAGATATCAAAGAACCGCCTACCTTTAGAGGTGATAAGACCGATCGATGCACCATTAGTGAATGGCAAGAACTGATGCAAGCTTACTTAAACAAGAAGGGCTTCAGTGCATCTGAACAGGGCCAAGAGATTCTCGACAAGCTAATGGGCCATGCTAAAGATGTTGTGAGGACATGTATTCGCAACAATCCTGTGATTGATGTGGCTAGAGATCCACATGTCATCTTTTCAATTCTAAGGCAACATTTTGGAGATGCAATTTCCTCCACAACACCTTTAAGAGACTTTTATGACACCTTGCCAAAGCAGTCAGAAAGTGGCTTGGATTACTGGATCAGACTAAATAAGGCAGTTGACCTAGCTGATGAATGCCTAAACCGACAAGGAAAAAAAGTCGAAGACCCTAGTCACGAAGTGGCAATGATGTTTGTAAGGCATTGTCCTGAGCCTGCTCTGTACACTGCCCTTCGGAGCAAACCATTGGAAAGTTGGAATGCACAAGACATTCAAGCATTAATTGACAGCCACCACAGAGACAAACAGTCTATAAGAGTAGATAGAGAGAGAAGGGTTGATGAAACCTCATCTAACGCCTGGTGCATGACCCAACAGCAGTCCACTGCAGTTAATCAGCCAAGCGGTTCAGATTCTGCTCTCCTCGGGCGAGTGGTTTCTCTACTAGAGCAGTTCCTGGTCAAACAGAAGGAGCAAGAACAGAAAACTGAACAGGGCAAGGTCGTGCCTGAATCCCCTGTAGTCCCCTGCAAAATATGTAGGGCTCAAGATCATACGACAAAGACTCACTGTTTTAAGGAGGGACTGTGTTTTAGGTGTTTCAAGACAGGGCACAGAGGTTTTGAATGCCCTGACAAAAGACAAGTAAAACAAGTCACAGCCAGCGTAGCCACTAGACCTGAGCACCATTTAAACTAGAAAACCTGCATTGTGGGGGGGACAGTGTGGGTATCAGACAAGTAAAGACCCCAGAAAGCCCATTGACTGTTCAGGTAACTACAAGTGATCACTTAAGTCAAAACAGTGTAAGTGAAGTACTTGCAGTTCAGCAAAAGACTACCTGTGAGGCTCCAAAAGCTAATTACCAGAGAATTAATGATGAAGATGATCTGTTCTATGCTCCAGTATTAGTTGAGGGGAAAGTGAAACTATTAGCTCTTGTCGATAGTGGATCTGTTACCTGTACATTGAGTGAAACAGCTGAACGCACGCTTAAAGACTGGAACTTGATCTGCACAGATTCGAGTAAACCCACTAAAAAAGTACTTACTGGCTGTGGAGGGAATGAAACAAAACCAAAGTGCACATATGAGTTGAATGTGGATATGCTTGAATGTAAAATGACAATCAACTTTCTAGTGGTCCCAGGCCAAAAAGATGAAATGATTGTTGGATCGAATGTCATCAGGCATGTGACTCAGCAGATGAGGAAAACTGAGTGGTACTGGAAAAGCTTATCTCAACCAGTTCAAGATAATGTTCAAGAACCCCTGCTGAATGTGCTTTCTAATGTTGACCGCTGGCATGGAGATAAGATACCGCAGAGAGTTGGCACGGTAGTATTGCGACAATGTCTTACACTAGAGCCACAGCAAGAACATTTGGTTTGGGGAAGGTTAAAGGAAGAAGTTCCCTTGTCTGTTGGAAGCACAGTAATGCTCGAACCCTCCACTTCCCGTTCTGCACCAAGAAATGTTATGGTAGCTCGCAGTGTTTGCCCACTCTGGGGTGATAAGTGGATTCCTATGAGAGTGATCAATATGATTGACCGCCCCATTGTTTTGCGCCGCAATACTAAAATAGCTAACGTGCACCCATGCCTTGCACTAGAGGAACTAGATTTCACAGAAAAAAGTACAGAATACCTGCAGGAAGGGGTTCAGCAGAATATTGTCCAAGTTAATGAGCTCAATGAGAAAAGCAAGCTGCAGTCTGACTATAGAGCCAAGTTGAGAGATCTGGGCCTGACAGAAATTGACATTGAGTCCTGTGAAGTAAGTGATTACTGGAAAGGAGAGCTGACTGATCTTATAGTACAGTATGAAAGTACCTTCTCTCGTGACAAGCTAGATTGCGGTGAAGTAAAGAACACTGTTCATCGGATACGACTCAAAGATGAGAAGCCTTTCCGACTGCCTTACAGAAGGGTTCCACCCACCCATTATCAGAAATTGAGACAAACATTGGATGAGATGGAGGAGCGTGGTATCATTCAAAAATCAAACAGTGAATGGGCATCACCTTTAGTCTTAGTCTGGAAACCTTCTGGAGAGCTAAGGATATGTACAGACTTTAGATGGCTCAACCAAAGGACAGAAAAGGATGCGTATCCTTTGCCCCATCAAGCTGATGCCCTCGCATCATTAGGAGGAAATAGTTATTTTAGCACCATGGATTTAACATCGGGCTTCTATAACATTCCAATCCATGAGGATGATCGGAAATATACGGCATGCACAACTCCAGTAGGGCTTTATGAATATAATCGTATGGCTCAAGGTTTATGTAACAGCCCAGCTACGTTCTCACGCATGATGACATCTATTTTTGGAGACCAAAACTTCCTTTCGCTTCTTTGCTACTTAGATGATCTACTCGTCTTTGGCAAAACTGAGAAGGAAGCTCTTGATCGCCTGGAGATGGTGTTTTCCCGACTTAAAGAGCATAACCTGAAACTGGCGCAAAAGAAGTGCTATTTCTTGAGAAAAACAGTCAAGTTTTTGGGTCATATTGTGACTGAGAGTGGCATAGCAACCGATCCTGCAAAAGTGTCTGCAATCAGTGACATTAAATCCACAGACTTGATGGAAGCAGATGGAAAGACTCCTTCACCAACCAGAATTAAATCTTTTCTTGGGATGGCGAATTATTATTCCCATTTCATTGAAGGTCTCTCGACTTTAGCTAAACCATTATTTAAACTGACTGCTGGACAGAAAGTCGGGAGAAGACATGGACAAAAGAAACCCTTCGTTTCCAAACCTAGGCGTTTAAGACCTGAAGACTGGACTGCAGAGTGTGACACAGCTGTAGAAAATATAAAACATGCACTTTCTCACACTGTTGTTCTTGCCCACCCAGACTTCCACAGACCTTTTCTTTTGTCTACCGATGCATCTTTGGATGGTTTTGGTGCAGTCTTGAGTCAGATTCCAGAAGATGAGACAAAACCTAGACCAGTCGCTTTTGCAAGTAAGACCCTGTCAAAAGCCCAGTCCCATTACCCTGCTCATAGGTTAGAGTTCTATGCACTGAAGTGGGCAGTTTGTGATAAATTCGCCCATTGGCTGAAGGGGACTAAATTTACAGTGCTAACTGATAACAACCCCCTCACGTATATAATGTCAAAGCCAAAGCTAGATGCCTGCGAGCAGAGATGGGTATCTAAGCTTGCCCCTTTTGACTTTGATCTCAGATACATACCTGGTACCAAGAACATCCCTGCTGATCTTTTGAGCCGCCGACCTTTTGCCAAAACATTAGAAGTCTGTGATGCACTTGAGACTAAATCTAAACATGTGACTTCCGAAACCATTCAGGAAACTTTCCGGTTATCAGTGAATGTGCATCATCAAATGGATGAAAGCAGCATGGATTCTCAAGTTGAAAAACTGAAGGTGGTTAGTAGTGAAGGGGTAAGAGCTGTCTTTGAGTCCTGTCTCAACTGGGAAGCCAGCAGTCCAGTTCAGAGTATTCATCTAGCCCAGAATAATACTTTTGTCCATGGAGGTGTCAGCACTCTTCCAGTCTTCTCTGTGGAGGATATACGGATGAAGCAGAAAGCAGATCCCACTGTGTCCCGTGTTGCATTCTTTGTCGAAAGGAAAAGGAGACCATCACGTAGAGAGAGAGACAATGAAACTGCACCAGTAATGAGACTTCTGAAACACTGGGAAAAGCTTGAAGTAAAAGTTGGAGTTCTGTACCGCAGGTCCAAAGATCGGGTCGGTAAAGTCAGGTATCAGCTTGTGCTTCCCCTGTCACTGAGAACTGTTGCTCTCAGAGGAACTCATGATGATGCAGGCCATCAAGGACAAAGCAGAACCCTTCATCTTGTACGCCAGAGGTTTTTCTGGTCTGGTATGGACACAGATGTTAAGAAGTATGTCTCGCATTGTAAACGATGTGTAGTTGGGAAGACACAGGAACCTGAGGCCAGGGCTCCACTAGAGTCTATCAGAACGAATGCACCACTTGAGCTCGTATGTATAGATTTCTGGTCTGCAGAAGGAACCCATGGAGAGAGTATTGATGTTCTGGTCATAACAGACCATTTCACAAAACTAGCCCATGCGTTCCCCTGTCCCAACCAAACAGCCAAAGTAGTGGCTCAGAAATTGTGGAACAACTTTTTCTGCGTGTATGGCTTTCCGCAGAGAATACATTCTGACAAAGGTGCAAATTTCGAGAGCAAATTGATCGCTGAGTTGTTGCTGGTGTCTGGTGTTGAAAAGTCCCATACCACACCGTACCATCCTATGGGCAATGGCCAGACAGAGAGGTTTAATCGCACCCTTGGGAGCATGATCCGCTCTTTGCCGCCTCGAGCAAAGGAAAAGTGGCCGCAAATCATTCAGACACTCACGTTTTCCTATAATTGTACTACCCATGAAACAACAGGGTTTGCGCCTTTCTACTTAATGTTTGGAAGGATTCCTAAGTTACCTGTAGACGTCATGTTTGGAAGTGCCCTCAGAAATGAGGACGTTCAGACTTATGATGAGTATGTGAAATCTCTTCAGAAAGATCTTAGAGAAGCTGTGCACATTGCTAAAAGCAATACTACTGATGCACAGAGAAAACAGGCCAAAGGGTATAACAAAAGATCTAAGGGCGCTCCTCTGGAGGTCGGAGACCGTGTTCTCTTAGTGAATAAAAAGGAAAGAGGAAAAGGAAAGTTGGCGGATGTGTGGGACTCAGCAGTTCATGTAGTGATATGGAAAGATCCGTCAATGCCCATCTACAGAGTTGAGAATCCCACAACAAAGAAAAGCAAAGTTGTCCATCGTAACTTCCTCCTTCCAGTCAATTTCCTTCCATTGGAAGAGCCGGACATTGAATCAACAGTCTTATCAACAGTGTCAGGAGATGAAAAAGATCAAACAGAAGATCAAAGATCTTTGTTCAGTATGGGAAGAGAATCAAGGAGCAGTAGAACGGCTGCATGGATTTTTCAAGGTGCCGCTTTCAAAGCGCCTCAGAGTACTGGAAAATGTGCTGTAAAGGAGACCAAAGAACATGCCACAGAGTTGGAAAAATCAGTCTGCATAAGTCAAACAAGAGAGAAAGATCTTTCTACAAGGAGTGAAAGTGGACATACTGAAAGTTCTAGCGATGAACATGAAGCAAGAGATACAGACTCTGACAGTGAGCAGTCTGAGGATGACAATAGTGTACATGAATGTAAACCAGATCACTTATGCTGCAGGGATGGAAAAAGGCTTCAAAAATCTGTTGACAATCAGAGTGTTCAAGGTGAATCAATTGTCATGTCAAGTAATGCCAGTTCAATGAGCAGATCATTCAAAAGCTCTAAGCACCAAGCCTCAAGTTACAAAAGTGGACATGGACAGAGAAAGTCCCTAAGAACGGTGACTGTAGCAGATACTGCCTTAGAACCAAGTGAAGGAACAGTGAGAACCAGGGCAGGAAGGCTAGTGAAACCTGTCAGGCGCCTGCTTGAGTGTATGAGCATGATCTTGACTGAATCGGGGCAAAAAGATCCTCTCGCAGAGTTGCTCAAAATTGTGTCAAGTTTGATAGAGAGTTAAATTGATCCTTAAAGTAAAATGTTAAGCTGAACTTAAGAACTGACCAGAATTAAGAACTGAGTGAGCTTTGATAGGATTTGAGAAGTACTTTTTGTGGGAATTTATGGTAATATGTATAAGGGCATATTTCTCCCGAGCAAAATGTTTTGCTATTCACTTGAATGACTTAAGTCTGGGAATTCTACATTAAAGGAAAATGTCTCACCTACAGCCTTAAAGTTTGCTGAAATTTAGGAGGGGAGAGTGTAGTGAATGGAGTTTTTCATGGTAACTGTTCCAGCAAACTTTTATTTGTTCAATAATTAAATCGGTTATATTAGTCAAAACAATTACTTTAAACATTCTCAATGCAATTTTTATTTTGCTCTGCAACAAGGAAAATGTGTATTTTTATTTATAATTAACATTTTGAGTTTGTTCTGTGAGTGACGTCATTGATAATGGACCGGTCGCGCCTGCTCTCTCAGAACAGCCTGTGACTGGAGAGAGTCAGGTATGTCTGTATAGTGCTCTTCAATTAAGAGTAAAATATACTGTATAAAGTGATGTTCGAAGTCAATATTTATCATAGAAATGTCATGAAACCGAAACAAGTTGATATATTCACTTTTCTGAGTACAGTTTGATACATTTTCGGAGTTTTATTAACGCACGTGTTTGTTTGATGTTGCCGCCCGCGCGCCAAACTAGAGTGCGGGTTTTTCCCTGTAAATACATTTCTTGAAATATAATTTTGGTGGATTGAGTCTGTAGAAACGTTGTTTTGTATATTGAATGTCTGTAACTTTAGTTTGGATGCTAGAATGTATGTTTATAGCCATATGTGTGACCTGTATTTGATGAATTGCAGTTTCTGTAATGGAGGACAGTACTTAATGTGTCTTTTCTCATACATCCTTCAGCTGACAGAGAGAGTGAACCTGAAGGCGTGTGTGTTAATTGTCTGTCCTCTTGTCAATAAACTGCAGGTATGTTTAACAACAATAAGGGAAAAAAACCACTATACGATCTAACAAATTGAGACATTTTGACTAAAATCTTAATGTAATAATATGTACTTTTAATGGAATTTTATTTCTTTAATTTGATTTTTGTGAATGTGAATTTCCATAAATAAGACACAGAGAAAATGATTGTTGTAAAACAAGACTTTATTGTATAAAACCAGAACAGCCTGTGACTGGAGAGAGTCAGCTGACAGAGAGAGTGAACCTGAAGGCGTGTGTGTTAATTGTCTGTCCTCTTGTCAATAAACTGCAGACGTGGTCCACCGAAGCCAGTGGTGTCGTGGGGGTTTTCTTGTGGTGTGAGACGAGATCCGCTACACACATCATAGCAGCAGTTTCTCATTCCTTCCAACAAACTGCAAATGCTTTTGGACATGCTTTCATACAACTCTCTGCTGTTTTATAACATTATCATTTGCTTATGTCATGTCAGTCAAAATTAACTATACTTGTGAATGCTGAATAGTCACTCCATATAAAACTAATAGTCCTCATTTCATTGCTTGAGTCATTACATACAAAAATGTTGAACTAGTTTTCAAAATCTGTCAAGCAAATTTTACACATTAATAAAAAAAAATTAAAAAAAAATTCTGAAAATGTCCCTAAATTGAACAATTTCTCTCAGGTGAATCTCAGAATTCACTGATGAGGAACGTCTGGATGTGCATGAATGATTACAGTACTGTATGTTGTATGTTCAATTCCAATATGTACTGGAATATTGTTTACAGTTGTGCACAGCTCTACCCAAAGGGAGTTTATGTTTGTTGTAAATAAGGGTGTATTTTTTCTTTTGCACAATGCTGTGAACAAATTAGAATTGCAAAGAGCATATGCAGTGAAAATGTGAAACATACATATTCAGTGTCTTGTACTCAGTTACCTCACTAAATACAGTAATGTGTAACTTTACTGTATTTTTCAAATGGCTGTGCAAATAGTATATAGTGCTGTCTCGAGCATGTTCAGGTGGTTTGCATTGGAAAACATTTACAGAGTAAACTGTCATAATGAAAACATGACAAAGCCATTTGACTATCTTGTTCATAGACAATGGTGTCAGGACTTTTCATCTTGATGACACTGACACTTTCATTGACATCAATACTTGCTTTTGAGGAATGAGCTATCCATTTTGAGCAAGTGACACGCTTTTACAGGTTATCAACTAGGTTTTGCAGTTTGTACTAATTGTTTTGAGAACTGCACTAACTGTTGTGCAAATGTAAATAGTGATGTGAGAAATGCACCAAAGCGACTGCTATCAGCTCAATCCTCTGTCACAAGCTCTAAAATGGCGTTTTGGAATCAGTAACGAAGGCTTGGGATGAGATGCGTAAGAAATTAGAGCGTTTTAAGAACAAAAACCAGACAAATGTCTTGAAATACATCATCTGATCAATGTTTTGAGGTGTGGTAACTGTAGTATAAGCAGAATAATTGACTACGGACCACTGGATTATTAAAAAAATATAATAATACACACCCGAGGTATAACTCTGCTTCAGGTTGCACCGCATTACCATGTACAATATGAATAGCTTTAAATGAATTATTGTTATACATTAGATGCTGAGCTGTTTTGTCCAGAGAGAGTCGATCGTGTCCTGCAGTGAGGGATCTGATCGCGCTCTCATTGGTTGTTTGCTCTAGACTCCGCCCACTCATCCTCCTCCTGCACTAATGAAAGCAGCTGCCCTAAAGTCTGTGGAGGTTTAAAGCTCCTGTAGAGCAGTGTCTTTTTATTTATCTATAAAAAAAAATGCATTTAAAAATACAAATGAAACCAAAAAGGATTC